>NC_067150.1:38999987-39299987 GCF_903995435.1 Acomys russatus
GGTTCCCCACACATGAGGAACTGTATTAAAGGGCCAAAGCATTGGGAAAGTTGAGAGCCACTGTTCTAGGGAGAATAGTGATACCTGTGCAGAAAAAAAAAAAAAAAAAAGACAAAAAGAACCGAAACCAACTTATTACCTCAAATGAGATCCCATGCCTGTCTGATGTACTCTATGGCTCCCCAGACTGCATTCATGTTACATTTGAACATTTGAGCTACACAGAGACTACTCAACCCAAGCCTCCTCCCCTATCATAAGGACTTCCAGAAGAAACAAACCCATCACATGACAGACCTGCACTCACAGATTCTGGACCAGGAACTACCCTTCAAAAGGTCCCTTCTTACCCCGTGTCCCTGCTGTTCCAAGAGGAGAGAGGTTGGAACCCCAGGCTGGGAAAGCGGCTTGAGTGCAGTCCTCCAGCAGCCCTTCACCTCCCCCTCCACTGTCCATGCCTCCCTAGCAGGCAGTTGCCTTCTCCCAGCCACTGCCCTGTCCCCTCAGCTTTCCCTGGTCCCCAGCTGCTTGGTATTCACACTGTGTCACCTCTGTCTGCCCCCATTAGGAGGGGTCTCCTTTTGACCTCTCCATGTGGCACTCAGTTGTCTTTCTGGAGGGGAGGGAGTGTGAGGGAAGGAAGAGAGAGACTTCTCAGCATTTACCTAATTAGCAGTAATTAGAAGGCAGGGCCCTGGTGCTCTCCTCACAGCTGCTCCGAAGGACAGAGCCAGAAGCAAGCAGCACACACTGGCTAAGAGACCCCAGGCTGTCCTCCCTCTCTCTCCTGCCATGTCACTCCCTAGGAAAGACAGGCATCTTTGTTCCCAAAGTCATTTCCCCCAGGTGTCTTTTCTAGGTGTGAAGATTTGGGATGTTGATTCTTATCCCCCCAAAACAGTAGCCTTGAAATAAGTCAACTAAACCTCATCAGGGCCATGGCCAGATGGCTCTGTCAAATAAAATACTGGTTCCCATGGCTACCCAAACCACACCCACAAGGGAGGGTGGCTGTCCTTAATAGGTATACATGCAGCCTTCCCAAAGTCTTAAGAATTGGCTCTGAGTTAAGCTTACATAGAGCTCAGAGCTCTGCAAAGTCAGCCAACTGGAGCGGGATGCTACCCCCTCTCATCTGGGTCGCAATTCCTTCTCCGCCATTTTGAGCCCAGATGAGAAAGAGAGCAAGAGAGAGAGAGAGAGAGAGAGAGAGAGAGAGAGAGAGAGAGAGAGAGAGAGAGAGAGAGAGAGAGGTGTCTGGATTCATAAGACAACCTCAGATCTGCTGGGATCTCAAATGGCCAGCACATCTATACCTCCTGGGGCTCTCACCTCAGCAGGTGGAGTGGAGAGGAGTGACTGTTTTTGTTTTGTTTTGTTTTTTTTTTTGAACGTGGCCTGCCCTGACCCCAACATCAGGCACCAGCTGTTTGGTACTGTCCGTCCTGTTGTTGCTTATTAATGATTCTGATTAACCTCTATGGAGATCCATTATCTCTAGGCCAGAGAAGATACTATTAATTCCCATCTGTGCCGGATTACTTACAGTTAGTGGTTGGTACTTTTCCATGGTCTCACAACACATCTTAATCAGATGGTGAGTGGGTTTAATTAGCCGAAGTATAGGTTTTATTTTTTTTATTCATATAACTACTTAATCTAATGGAAGCCTATTATCTGTGGCTTTTTCCCCATGCATAATTATTGCTGTTTTTAATTGATGGTGCATCAGGGGTTGAGGCTACAATATGGCAGCTGGAACGAGGAGTCGCCTTTCCTTCCCCCACCAGAATGAAGGTTGAGAAAATGAGTTGTCAGGGAAGCATCAGATCTCTTGTTTTCATCGAGATGTGGGCTCCCATGTGGAAGCTGCCCAGCTCCTGCCAAAAGAAAGAAAATGTGGTACTCAGCTGGTCGACCTCTGGGTTTTGCTACTGCTAAATGCCCTTCAGGAGCCCTGGGGTTGGAGCCAAATCAGGAACAGCTGGGAGAGACGGCTATTTTGTCAGTCCAACCGGATCATGAGCAACCCCAGGGCAGGGACTGAATCTGTCTCTGATCACACCATCCCACAGGCCCTGCCAGGATGGACTTTGGGCCCCCTGGGTGTGTTGCATTGGTGCACTGCGCGTTGAACCCAGAGCTGAGCTGGAGTGAGGAAGCCCTGGACTGTCTCGGAGGAGACCATTTGTCTTCAGTGTAAAGACAACTCCGAAACTTTCCCTGCAGAGAGGGATCCGCTTCCAAATTCAGACAGTGGCTTCCTCAAGAGTCCAGATTCTAGACTTTGCTCTCTGCTCCTACATATGGCTGGCAAAGGCCCTGATGTCCTGCAGGACAGACTGCCAAACTCTCAGGAACCACATGAGACAAAATGAGCTCTCTCTGAGGACAAGGGTCCGTTCACCCAGATTCCTAAGAGGGGGAAGCCGGTGTGGGGAATGGTGTTGGCCAGACGCATCATATGTCAATTTTCTAATGACTTTGAACTTTCTTACTCATCAGTGACTTTGAGCCAAGCTCCTAGATGGATGAGAATGAAAGGATTCCAGAACTTTCTGTCATGTTTCAGAGATAATTGGCCTGAGCAGGTCAGGGAGCGTTCCTCGCTCCTGGTGAGGATGAAAAGTCAGGCCGTGGTGAATTCTTCTCTTCTCTCAGGGTTCTTCTCCACTCTCCCTTTTTCCTCCAGCTCCCTCCAGGACCCCCCTCCCCTCCCCCACCGGTCAGAGAAAATCAGCACAGCTGGGTTCACAGGCAAGGAGTACTTCTCCTCCCTCACATGGCACACACAGAAAGGAGGCCATGAAGGAAAGGTGCTGGAGATTTCAGGTTCAACTGCCTTCTCCCAGGCAAGAGTAGAGGACTCCCACCCTCAACCCACAGCATGGTGGACTATTGTTGTCGACAGTGTTGGGTTTATTCTTTCCTTTCCATTTTTGCAAAAATGTTTGTACAGAGGACTTCTGAGCCTGACCCACAGTCAGCAGTAGACAGGAGCCCCGGATTCCCCTTGCAGCATTTTACAGGGTGACGGATCAGATAATGTACACTTAGCGAGTGCACAAATAATGTGAATCAGGGTTGGCATAGTGCAGTGAGGTGTAAAAAAAGCAATTTGAATTGTTCTAGGGAAACGCAAGAGCCACTCTGACATGCTTGCTCACCAGCACTCTGCCCTGTGCCCCTCCAAGACGGCTGAGCTCCAGGCTCCCGGCTGGAATGACAACAGGGCTGCCCAGTGCTGCTGGCCCCTAAAACTGCCCCGGGGATGGAGAGATAAGAGAGGACACACATGTCCCTGAATGACACGGAGCTCTGCTTCCACTGGAGGGGATGACTCCGCCCACTGATCTGCTCAGACTCTCCTGGGAGAGGAATAGAGATAGAAAATGAAGGCCATGTCTTTGGACAGGACCACACATTAGCAGGGGGCATCGGCGCTGGACGCGTATCAATTTGGGACGTATGCTCTGGTCTCTCTGGACTTCTGAAAGTTATCCAGTCGGTCCTCTCTGCCTCCAGTGCTGTCTCTCCCACACAACAAATGGGTTTCGAATTTGTTTCAGACTGTCCAAAGGAAGATTTCTCATCCTCTCCTGGTACCTGTTCCAGGGTCTAGCTCACCACACCCACCCACCGGAAGTCCCGCCCCCCCCCCCCCCCCCCCCCCCCCCCCCCCCCGCACTGGTCCGCCGAAATCCGATCCTTCAGGCGGCCTTCAGTTCACAAGCTGACAGCACCATGCTTTTATGTGCCTAAGTAGTGACCTAGACCCAGAGCCAAGTACTGACTCTCCAGTTGAGGATGGGTATGTAAGCAAACAGCCAGCTCATCCTTCAAGTCAGCTCCCCACTCCAGGACCCCACACCACCACCACCACCACCACCACCACCACAGCCCCCCTCCCCTCCCAAACCCTCTCCCCGCTCAGGATGAGCCCTGAGCTTGCTTTGTCTAGCTCCTGCCGCCACCTGATGACATTCTGCAAAGGGACACAACAGAGCTCGGTCTTGGTGCAAGCTCTGTCAGCCTCTGCCCCTTTTAGCCCTCCTCTCTCAATGTAGCTTGTATGGTTTCTTGTCTAGCTCAAGAGACAGGCTGTTTTGTCACTGTGATATCTGCCCAGCAGGCCTACCTTGCAAAGCTAGGATTTTCCGCAAACCTCCCAGGCCAGGCTCCGCCATCTCCTGTTCCCCTGCCGCCCCCACCCCCGGCCGCCGTCGCCCCCCATCCTCTCCAGTTCTTCAGGGAACTAAAGTTACCCGCACATAAGATGCTCAATAAAAGGGTTTAGATTTATTTTCCGGTAGCCGGAAGCAGACATGGACATTCGCCTCTATCAGGTCCCTTCATCAAGTCAAGCTCCAAACCGAGCTCAGCATTGGGTGTTTTCCAGGGACTGGCCATAGAGAAAGTGGTAGGAAATCTCTTGATTGTTTCAAATGAAAGCCGATTATGGGGGAGAGAAGGACTTTTCTGCTGGCTTGGGAAGCTGAGAGGTTCCGGATAATGGATGGCCAGCCTGCGGCCTGCCCACCTGCATTACTGACCTCATAGTGGTCAGGCAGGGAGCCCAGTGCAGATTAAGAACACAAACAAATGGAAAGACAGGACAGGCCTGGGGACAGGCAGCCTGCTGAGGGACTGGCTAAGGACTCCAGATTTTTTTTTTTTTTTTCCCATAAAATCTGGGGACACATTTCCATGTTGTCTTTGCATAAATTTGTGTGCTGATTTGCATACATTTGCATTTTTGTCTTCAAAACACCCAAACTCCCAGAATATAAAATAAAATGCAATTAATTAATTAATTGGTATGATGGATGACAAGGCTAGCCATATGGGATTAGTAAAGGGCCCTGATCAAGGGACAGATTTTCTGGGTTGTCCCCCTAAGCCATGGTGGATCTAGGGACATGGTGCAACATGTTCTGAAGTTGTCTGTCTCCTCCATTAGACAGTGGGCCCTTGAGAACAGAAACAGACAGTTTTCTTTGATCTTCATATCCCTGGGCTCTGGCACCAGCTCCTCACATGTGAGACTGTTAATCTCTATTTGGAGAATAAGCAAGTCAATAACTTAGCAAGTTATTGGCTGTGCTATAAACTTAGGGTCCCAATGCAGATCAGACTCCCCGGGACCTAATTAGACAAGGCTGACTGGATAAGGTTCAGACAGTCCCACAGTGGGAAGATCCCTTCCAAGACCTGCCAAACAAGGCCATGTGGCTATTGGTATCTGATGAATTGGAGGTCTAGAAAGAACTTGTGGGACCCACCGGCCTAAGGAGAACTGAGATCAGGACCACAACATGGCAGAAATAAGAGAGGAAAGCAGGGGCTGTGCAGTCGTCCCTCTAGCTGCCCAAACCAGGAGGCTCAGTGGCCCTTGAACCTGGAAAGGGCTGAAGAAGTGACCTTCACATCCTCTTTCCCGGCCTAGTACAGAGCCTTGCACAGAAAAAAAAAAAAAAAAAAAAAAAAACAACTCATAAAATTTAGGAGGCAACCTTCTACATAACATCCAGGAAGAATTTGACTAACCCTCCACAGGCCCTAATCCTCGACACAACATCTGCTCCATTAAGAATGAGACCTGTTTTCTGAAGACCCCAAGTAAGCCATAGTTAATAGCCCTTTCCCATTTGTGCACTAACGCAAGATTTTTATTCTTTGAAATAGGAAGTTTCATTGAACCCCACTCACTAATTCACATCTGCTTTTACCCCAAACTTGGACAGCATTTAGAATCATTATTCGTTATCTCCCTCTAATAACTCAGGGAGACATGGACTAAAGTGAAAGGATGTCAGAGACGTGTGCTCAGGTTGGAGTCCTCAGTCTACACATAAGATATATATAATACACTCACACACACACACACACACACACACATATACTTGTGAAGGTTTACTGAGATTATGTACACAGGGTGCTTACAGCAGGTCATGGCGTAGGGTAACTGCTACCCCAACTGCTAGTACTTCCTTTTATGAAGAATCACTGTATATAACAAGCCCTCACCTTTGCTTTATAGCAAAAGATAAAAATCAGGTGACTAAAAGTAATGGCAAGTTGGAAGGAACACATCACCAAGGTGATATACCCTTAGGATTCAAATGAAAACTCTAGCAGTTTCCTCTTCACTATATGACTTCCAAGTATAGACTCCAAAGTTAATATTTAGACTCCAGCCAGGATTCATTTTTAGGTAAAGAAGCAAGAGGCGCTTGCCAGTGACCGAGCATCTTGGGCAGGCTGACACAGGTCTCCAGTGTACTGATTGAGCCAGGAATCTAGTGGTATGCCCGTGGCTTCAAGGATCAGGCAGATAGGAAGCTGAAGAGACACAGAAGAGGAATCAGGCATGCCCCAGGAGTAGGACTCAGTACATTTTCTCCAGGAAAATGAAGGAGAGAAGCCTGCACTGAGAGGAGGCTGGAATCTGGCAGGAAAGAGTGCTGCCATGGCCACCACTGCTCCCTTCCCCCTCCCTTCATTCCAAATGGACCTCAGATACATGACTGAGAAAGTGGAGCCGAAGGGTACTAACTCATCCAAAGAAAACACCAGCAAAGGGCTCAGAGCTGCAAGGCTTTCCTGGAATGCTGTAAGATGCAGGAGGAGAGAACAGAGGCAAGAAGGGATGGATCAAGTTGGGTCCCAACTGTGGGGACAGAGCTTTAGGCTGATTTTAACTCATTCCTCGACACTACTCTGAGACACAGCTGTTGTTCCCACTTTTCAGATCCTGTAAGAGAGGTAACAGGTTTGCAAAGATCTGGAAAAAAAAAAAAAAAGAGGAGGAGGTGGGGGAAAGCGCAGGGCTGGACCAGGCTTGGGCTCTCTGCGTATCATGAGAAGGAACAGCACTGAAGGATGGAGAGGTGCTGATTAAAGAGAGGAGAGGAAACGATTGATGAGGGCTGGGCCAAAGCAAGAGCTGGGATGGTGAGTGTATCTGACATTAGGTGAACAGTACACAAAATGAGTGTGTGGGTTCTTTACAGTCGGTTGCCTGGCTCCTTTTAGCAGCGCAACTGCAGCTCAAGGCACGTCTGCCCACAGGCAGCAGCACCCAGGCTCCAGCCTGAAGTCACCTGAAGAAGACCGCCCTTTCTCACTCTTCCTGTAGCTTCTTCCCTCCCTCCTGCTGCGTGCAGCAGCCTTTGCCTTCCTCCTGAGTCTGAGGCCTATCCTACCAGCATCTAGGAGCCAGATTCCCCCAGGGGACAACTGGTCTTCTCTCGGATTTGGAAGGAGTCTTCCAAGCTGTCGTATCATGCACCTGTGCTTGACAGCTGGCTTGGTTAGCCTCTCCCTGCTTGAAGAAGACATGAAAAATCCAGGCTAGCCCTCCAAACTATTCCAACTCTTAACCCTTCGTATCTGGAATGTCTTGCCAGGGTCAATTTTAAAGGCTTGTTTCTGGGGTGCAGGTTGATTCTGTACTTTGTCCTTGGCAGGGATGAGGAATCCATGCTTTAACTTTCATAAGCAAAGAGTAGGGAATAGGAGAAAAGTAAGTATGGCCATATAGCATTCAGACACGTGTAGATAAAATACTGAGGTTTTGCTTTCCCTCATCTGCTTGGGCACCATAGTGCATGTCCAGGGCTCAACAGCCCTAGAGACCTCCTGGCTCCCAAACAGGAAGGTCATGGGATCCAGGAAAAGGATGCTCTCTCTGACTTTGCTGTCCGTGTTTCCCAAAGGGGTCCTGGGTAATCACTTTGTTTTTAAAGGGAGTATGAGCACTGCCGTTTGCAGGATAGTCTGACTGTCCATGGGGTGGGGGGGGGGACAAAGCTCATGAGAAGACAGCATCCATCAGTGTGTGGTGGTGTGGTGCACTCGTTCTTTGAGAATTCTTTGAGAAGCCTCGTTCTTCCCTCCTGCGGTTCAGGTTCAGCTTCAAGCAGCGAGTACATGATGTATGGCAGCTACTACCTTCACCGTCCTCGGGAACGTTATCTTTACACCCTTAGCATCACTGCAGTCTTGAAGATAGGCAGCTTTATCCTAGCTTCAGTGGGAATAGGAACGCGAGGGTCATGGCTAATCCAGTACTCTTTTTTTCTCTTGGGAGACCTTAGTAATTAGAAAGTCCTACCAGGGGTCTACTTAAGCTCTCCTAACACAACTTGCCTCTTGTCTTCTACTCTGGTTGTAGAAATCCCAAGCTTGCTAGGCTCAGCTACCTTCAGCAGTCCAGAGATGGCTGAGAACCTGCCCCTCCCACCACCACCACCACCTCCCACAGCCCACAGCCACCCCCCCCCCCCCCACCCTGCAGATAAAGTAGCTCCGTCACAAAGGTGAGGCGTGTCAGGAAGACCCTCTGGCTGGGGCATAGGCAGAGGGACAGTCCCTGCTTTGCCCAACTGTCTGGTCTTAGTCTAGACTGAGTCATGAATCCGACTTCAGGCACTTTCCCTTTCTTTTGATGTCACTGTTCCTGGCGTCTTCAGCAAGGAGGCTGGGGAAGCAGTTGGACGATTAATGGGACACTGGGAAGCTGGTGGCTGCATTAAATGCTGTAATTCTGGCTTCTGAGTGGCCAGCTGCTTCGACGAATAACACCTCATTCAAATTCTTCAGCTCCCTGGGGCTTCTGCTGATCAAGGGCTGGGCTGAGCCCTGCATGAGTCAGCCTGGCAGCCAGGGTCCTGCCCTCTGGGAGCTGTGAGATCTGATGCCTACTCAGGAAGGACAAGGTCCATCTGCTGAGCCAACTCCTCAAAATGCCACTGAATGAAGATCCTCTGAGAAATCACAGTGTGCAGCTAAGCCCGGTGCCGCACACACCTGTAACCCGGTCACTTGGGAGGGAAAATGGGAGGATTTTGAGCATAAGCCCAGCCTGGGGTACAGAGTGAGACCCTGGCAGAAAAAAAGAAAGAAGGAAGGGAAGAATGAAAGGAGAGATGGAGGGTGGGGGGCAAGGAAAAGAGGGAGGGAGGGAGGCAGGGAGGGTGGAAATAATTTATGTAATAAATTGGGCAAGGGAAAAAGAAAAACCTACAGAACCACAGGGTTTGCTCCAGACCATCGGAACAAACTGCATAACTGTCCTACATCATGTGCCCATTCTTTTCTGTATGTGAGAATCTCGAGACCTAGAGCGGATGGCCTTAGAGTGCCTGGTCGATGGTTCTTTCCAGGATGTCTTAGACAAAGGTGCTTAGCTCCTCAGAAGCCAGGAAGACAGGCAGATAGGAGAGTTGACGGGGGTTTTTATATGCATGAGTATGCTGAATAATTAAGCAAAAACTTTTGTTGTCGGTGGGAGAAAAAAAAGTTCCTCCAAATGCTGTATCGAGCAGGACACTGAATTTGCACAGGCAGCTGTTGGTGAGCTGGCGTGAGTGTGCTTCTTCCAGTACAGAGAAAGAGAGATATCGGATCAGACCTCTAGGCTACAGGCCTCAGTGCACGCAGAGCCCACACTTTCTGGTATAGACCAGTCCTTCTGGGCCTCCAGACAAGGCTGCTCCAAGGTCACTCTGTGTCTTTCCTGTCTTTGCAGGACTGAACTGCCTGTCTAGATTTTCACTGCATCTGGATGTTTAAGAGCATCCAACTCAACTCCTATTTTACAGAGCAAAATCCTGGGGACCAGAGTGGCCACAGCATTTCCCAAAAACCCCACACCAAATAGATGGCAGAGCTTCTGTTCTGTAAAAGGCACTCGCGCGCGCGCACACACACACACACACACACACACACACACACACACACACACACACACACTCCTCTAACAGTCTACTGAGGTGTCTCTCCTTGCTCAGATTTGGCTTGAGTATATTACAGCATTTGGAGCTTTGTTGCTGATGGTTTGGTTTTTGTTTCTGGTGCTGGGCACTGAAACTAGGGTCTCACACATGCCAAGCACAACCCTCACTACCCAGCTGTGTCTCCAAACCATAATTGCTTACTCACTTGTTTTTAAATCTACCAGTCTATAAAGATCTCTTTCTCCTTTTTTTTGTTTTGAGTTGCATGTTTAGGGGTGATTTTGTGGAGTTGTTGTTGGTGGTGGTGGTTTTCCCAAGGTCCATCCTGTGTAATTCAGGATAGCTCTGAACTCACTACACAGACCTTACTGGTCTGAGACTTGAGGCCAGGAAAAGGGTCATTTGCAGTTCCAGCTAAGGCACAAAGAATACTCACTCTGTGTGTGTGTGTGTGTGTGTGTGTGTGTGTGTGTGTGTGTGTCTGTCTGTCTGTCTGTCTTTGTGCGTGCGCACATGTACCAAAGGGTAACCTCAAGCATGGTTCCTCAGGTACCATCCACATTGACTTTTGAGAGATGCTACGCTGCTTGGTCAGTGAACCCCAGGCTTGGGCCTGTCTCTCCCTCCCCACTCCTGGGTTTCAAACCATCAAATGGGCTTTTTATGTGGAACCTGGGCTCAGCCTCAGGTCCTTATACTTGTAAGGCAAGCGTTTTACCAACCGGGCCATTTTTGTTCCTTTAGATAAAGGGATGGACAGGAAGTGAGTTCCTCGAGAATAAAGCAGAGCTCATGCATGGGAGATGTTAGGAAACTGAGAGGAAATAATTGCACCATTTAGAAAAAGCAAAAGAAAGACAATGTGAGTGCTTTTCATAGCCAGAATTATGGGTGTGACTCGGGGATATTAATTACAATGTGGCCTCATTATTTGTTTATGGAGACATTGTGTTTTGTGAGGGTTGGGGTTTTTTTTTAATATTGTTATTCTCTAAGTACCTGTAGCAAATTTTAGCATTAAAAAAATCACTCTAGTCAAAATTATTTACCAGCATGGAAATTCCTTCTGTGAGAACTCTGGAAGTCATTTTTCCTTACCAATACCTCCGAAAGAGTAATTGGCTGCAATTAGCGATGACTTTGTCATCCCTCTCAGAGTCTGGCTTCAGCATGCATGGAACAGGCAGATCTTTTCTCTCTCTCTCAGCAGGGACTTCTACAAGTGCTGTACTCCATCTATAGCAAGGAAAAAGAAGGTATTCCCCTGTGGTGGAATCTGTCACCATGTCGCAGAGAGGGAGGAGGCTGTGATCAGTCAGCCCCTGGTTCCTCAAAAGATAGCATTGAAGATCATTGAAGTCAGTGCACCAATGAGCACAAGGAAAACGAATGGTGAAGTTCACGTGAGGAGAGCCACTTTCAAACCTAAACCTGTGTTTCGTGGGTGATCTCCTCAGAGGGCAAGGCTCAGAAGCAAATGGCCGAAAGGAAAATCCAACAAAAACGTACTGAACAACACGTGAGTAAGTTGAGGGTTGAAAGACCAGCGGTAGATATGTGTAGCCTTGCTTTGCCATGGGACCAGAATTCTGTTCTGGCAGTTGCATGCATCTTGCCCTGCACTGTGCTGAAGGCCACCTCAGTGGCTTCCCTGGGATCAACGCTGCAAACCCTACAGAGCATCCTTTGTATCTAGGACCACACACTGCAGGGGTGTCCTCCTTTCCAAGCCTCCTCCCTTACTTTCCTCCTCCAAGGTCCTGCCTGACCCTCCACCAGCTCAGACCATTGCAGACCCACCCGCCTCCCTGCCCCTAGCAGCCCGTGCACCAACCAAACTGTATTTGCCTGGAGCCCCACCCCTTTGCAGCTCCAAGTTCAGCTTGGATTGTTGCATTTCTCTTTGTTAGTGATATTTGTCCATCAGAGACCCTTCTTAGGGTCGAGAGAGTAGTTCTAATAGCAGCCTTGCAGGACAACAAAGGAAGACTTCTTATTGCTTTTCAGACATAAACTAGAGATACCGTCTCAACCACAGTAGGCTTTGAGTTCCGGTGTCCATTCTGCAGAGCAGTTGTTTAGTGCACATCATTCTGCAAGTAGTCTCTGGGCTGTGAAACCTCCCCTTTTTAGCATCATCATCTCTCTCCTCTGGCTTGAACTGCACAAGATCTTGTACTGACTATTATTTAGGAAGGCACCTGTACAGATAGGTCACTGGGCATCTGTGACATGAGAGCTCAGGGTCACACTTGTCCTGGCTTTCCCAGGAAGCCATGAGAACACACTGGCTGGCCAGCCTCATGCACTGACCAAGGATAGACACCTCTCTTAGGGCCAAGGCCTCAGAGACACTCACCATGTCAGAGTTTGAGGGATAGTGGCTGGTTTTAGAGTGTGCAGGTCTAAAACTGTGAGTCTCTAGCCTTTCAAAGCACTTCTGTATTTTAAGTTTTATCTCATTATTATTTATTATTAATTGTTTGTCTCTACTGTTCTCTTGATGTGTGAGGTTCGACTTCTCAGGCTTCCCTGGGCAGATTCCTCTGGCCCCCTGGTTCGACTTTCACATCTCTCTCCAGGGGATAAAGCCAAGTTCTGCTATGCTTAGCTCCTGAGCCACAAAAGACAAAGAAAGTAATCCCTAGGCCTCAGCTCTCTTGACTCTAAGATGAAAGGACCAGATGGACATTTCCGGTTCTTCATCCCCTCACCCTTGACCTCTCTTTAGCACATCCTCCCCACTCCTCCCACTCCAGACCTTATAAACGGATTCTCCACCGGTGAAGGGCAAGTGTGTGGTCCAGTCCTCAGCCAGCTTCACAAACGAGCTCTTCAGCAAACCAGCTTGGCCTTGACCCAGCTTTCAAAGCGAGAAGAATGACAGCTGTCCTTGCTCTAGGAAGCCCAGACGCTGGAGACGGAGAAGTGTGTTGCAAGAGTCTGGTTCAAGGTCTGGACGCAGCGCTCATGTGTTTCTGGAAGGAAGGTATCCAATCTCTGGGAGCCTCAGTTTCCCGATTGGCATGATAGGGAAACAGTGGTCCCAAGGACACACTGATCACGAGGTTCTCATTGGAGGGAACGAGGCAGGTTGTGTGCTCTGTGTGTGCAAGAGTGCTCTGCACGTGGTAACTGTTAGATTTGAACACCTTTGGCTGAGACCAGAACTGTTACCTATAAATCAGCCTGCTCCTATGAATGACTTTCTCAAAACCTTGGATTTAAATTGTATATTACTTTATCCCCCCTCACCACCAAAAAATAATAATAATAAAAAAGATGAGTGAAAAAATCTGGAGTGGGTTTAAATGGTAAAGAACAGAAAGGGTCCGGAAGCTTGAGTCCCTGCCTTCAAAGCTGCTAGTTAAACCTGGAATCCTCATTCCTGCAGGTCCTCCCCTTCCACCCCCCTCTCCTTTCAATCAAACACTTCAAAGAGATGCTGGGAGAAGGAGCTGCGAATTCTCTGCTCGCTGGTTTTCATGAGAGGAAACTAAAGAATTTTTTTTCTTTTCGAGAGACGTGTCTGCTCCTCCAACCAATTTTGCTAGCTGGGAGGACTTGTGTTCAGAGGCAGGCCAGGGCTGATAAAATTTAAATGCAAGGCTGCTCCGTCAACAGGAAGACCAGGGAAGCCCTTGCACAGGCGAGTGAGGCTTGAGTAGCAGGAGGGTGTGGCGACAGGAGAAGAAAGGGACAGCCAGGAAGAAAGGCAGACGGGGAGAGAGAAAAAGAGGAGGAGACGGGACAATGGCTCAGTGAGTGAACCGCGCTTGCTATAGAAGCACAGGGATCTGATGTTGGGTCTCCAGCAACCACATAAAAAGGAAAACAGCCTGATGTGATGGAGCCCCAGCTCACAGGCGGGCAGTGGGGCCGGAGGGTAGGGGCACAGACCAGAGGATTTCTGAGCCCTATTAGCCAGTCTATGAGCTCCAGTTCAGTAACAGATCTTGCCTCAAAAACTGTTGAAAAGTGATAGAGGGGAACCTCCTAATGTCAACTCTTAGCCAGGGCCACACACACCTGGATACACACTCACTTTTCTCTTAATTTGAAGAATAATGAGGGGAAAAAAATAGTCTCAAACAAACACTCAAACTGTTTCCGCTGGCAGGAAATGTTCATCGGCTGAAGACATTATTAGGACAGGAGATAAGGAAACCACAGAGATAGGAAGTAATTATTTTGTATCTGTCTTTATAAATGAAAATGAAAGGCATTAACTGCAATAGGATTTAGATATTCAGGGACAGAAGCGAATGAATCAGGAAGTAATTCTGATAACATAGGAAATGTTTATTAAAAGGCCGTGGGTGGGTATTGAGACCAGGGCAGCCTCCTGGGCCAGAGCAAACCTCTGCGGAGCTGCAGTGACCAGAGAGGACAATTGATTGACAGGGTCAAGAGGCCACCACTTGTCAGAGACAACTCAGTTGAGGAAAGGATCAATGGGACATGTGACTGGCTCCACCACCTGGGAGTTGGCGACCTGACTCAACAGGTGCTAGCAGATGCTGCAAACAGCTGTGCCTGAGTACCTGGGTGGGCCTGAGCTCCTAGGACAACCCAAGGATGGTTTTGCTTCGCCTTTCCCACAGCAAAGGGGCGATGTGGGACGTGGAAAGGCTGGGTGGGAAGAAAAAACAAGAAGCCACACCGATAAAAAAATAAAAAATTTAAAAAATTTTAAAAAAAAGAAGCCACACCGATGATAAGGACACTTGTTCAGCCCAGGACCAAATCAAAATTCTAGCTCTGCCCCCTTCTAGCCACGGACAGTGACACTGTTTCAGCAAACCTGGGCTTTTTGGGATACAAAATGACAATCCAGTAGTTATGCCTTTTTTATAGGGTAACTGGGAGGTTAAATGAGATGATACAAGAAAGTTCTTAGAACAAGGAATATAGTAAACAATACAACTTTGTAATGATAACATAGTGAGCAGAAGCATGCTGGTTTACCTTCCAATGCAAACATGACCTGCTCTGTGTAAGCCTGGACTCTCCTGAGGCCATTTGGGCCTACTCTGATTGGAAAGACTGGCTCTTGCCCTCCTGGCAGCCATTGTCCTTCCCCCTACCTCTTCAGTCCTCTCTCCATGAACACCATCAACACCCCCAGGAAGCCTGAAAAGGGAAGAGAGCTTTTCCAAAGCCAAAGGCCTGAAGGTGGTACGAGCCACTCCTGTGAAAGGTTTGCCCATACAGGACCTGCTGCTCTGGTTGTCACTGTCATATGCCCTATGTTTCCATCACTGTGGTTGCACAGGCCTGGGCAGCATCTCCAAGCTGCCGTCTTCCACCTTACAGTAAGCCCGTTCCAGGGGCACAGCTCCACCCAGCTCCTCTGAGCGTGTTGAAGCTCACAGTCTCCCTAAGGAGACTGGGTTGGCTCTTTGGACTCTCTGAAAGTTCCATGCTGACAGGGTCGGGTCATCAGCTAATACCTGTCCCTGCTGAGTCCTGAGCCAGGAACACATGCATAACAGTGTCGTCAGGCTATCTTCTAAGAACCTTAGCCAGCCTGCCAGGCCACATCTGCCCCCAGTAACTATTCCCAATTAATGCCCACAAGAAGAGCTGAGCATCTATGTCCGGTCACTGTCACTCTCAGAAAAATCTCACATTGGCTATGTCAGAGGGGCACACCGAGCCCCACTTTATTCTCCTTGTTTAAATCCAAGTGTTGGCTTTCATTGGAGACAGTGGCTCCTCCACTGCCACAAGCACACCTAGGTAAGTTCTTTAGGTAAGTTCCTAAGAAAGCAAATCAGGGCAGTGGATTGGCCTGAGAGCCACAAAAGCCACAGCCAGTCCCCAGTCTAGGAATCTCAGCCCATCATAGCATCCTGGCAAGTTGTTGTCAGCCCATTCCTTTAGGTGAATCTAGAGGGTTTTTGTTTTTGTTTTTGTTTTTGTTTTTTGCTATGTGTGTGTGTGTATGTGTGTGTGTGTGTGTGTGTGTGTGTGTGTGTGAGAGAGAGAGAGAGAGAGAGAGAGAGAGAGAGAGAGAGAGAGAGAGAGAGAGAGAGAGAGAGAGAGAGAGAGAGAGAGAGAGATTCATTCACTCATTCAGATTTTTTGCATTGTTTTGAGACAGGGACTTACCATGTAGCCATGCCTAGAACTGACTATGTAGACCAGGCTGACCTAGGACTCACAGAGATCCACCTGCCTCTGCTTCCTGAGCAATGGGATTAAAAGTGTGTACCACCACGCCCAGCAAGGATGTAGAACTCTTGTCCATGGAGTAGAAGAGGCTCTAGGGCAGCTACCTTCTCCCAGCCAGAAGTGTCCCCTAGAAGTGATAGTTTGAGGGACACTAGAGAGTCAATTCTTGCATCTGCAAACACAGGCGGCAGCAGAGATCCCTGCTCCATGGTCTAGATGCTATCTGAAGAGGAGGCAGGAAGAGACATGCCTGGTTTGGAATTCCAGCTCTTCCCCACCTCTCTAAGCCTCCCACATTCCCTCTGTAAACAGGAGCACTGACCTCACTGGGATTTGCCAGTGCACTGTGAATGTCCACAGCCCCAGCTTCCCTTTGGTGCTTTTTTTTTTTTTTTTAATTTTTTATGAATGGAACTTCTAACAGATCACAGAGCATTTTAGTGTGGATTAACTAATTCCTCCCGTATTGCACCCAGTATGGAAGCCATGATGACCTCTGAGTCATAGGGGTGCCACATGAAAGTTTGCACAAATCTAATGACTTGCCCAGGGTCAATAATTCATTATCCCAAACTGAAAGAGAGGCAGTTGCTTGCTTAGGGTTTTGAACATTTGCTTCAGGTGTCAAGAGCACACTACTGAGGATCGTCCCTTGCTGCTCACAGTGTCTTGCCAAAGGAGAGAGGTTGAGGGGTCTTGCTCACCTGCCTTGCCCTGTGGTGTCCCCGAGCCAGACCAGAACACGGCCCTACCTGGCCTGTGCTGGCCTGTGCCGGGCTGAGGATCGATGTTTCTCGTAGTGCAGTGTTTCAAAGCCGGTTGTATTCAGGACTCTGTTGTAGCTCAGTGGAGAAAGCAGAGAAAGGGTGACAGTGTCACCCATGAATAATGCATGGAGGGTGGCCGGCTTCAGCTTCGGCAAGATCCAAATGCCTGCTTCATCTTTGATTTCTCCTGCCTGGGCCATTCCCTATAGCCACTGATCCCAGGGACTTCTGCGGGAGCGGATGGCTGCCTGCTAAATTGGCTGTTCTGGATACTGAATAGAAGGAGGAGGGGGCTGGGGGCAGAGAGGGGAAAAAGATAAGTCGAGGGGGAGGGGATTCGGGAAGATGAAAGAGGGACATGAGAGAAGGAAACCCTTTTACGGAACTACTGAAGCTCAGACTGCTGCGGCCCCCAGAAGTTGGAGAGGTTTTGTTACAGACGAACTTTCCCGGGTTTCTCACTGTGAGTTTGGCACAGACTGAACTCCGGTTCGCCCCAAGAAGAAGGAGTGGTGTAAGGCCCACCCTGCCAGAGAGGGCACCAGATGAGCAGGCCCGATAGTTTGCAGGGGGAACAGAAAAGTGCACAGGGGCCCACGCTGACCACAGAGCAAGAGAACCCGTTCCGCCCAAGGATAGCCTGGTGAGCCAGTGACCTTCCTGGGGATACACTCAGGAACGTGGGTGAAGAGAACTTTATAGGAGCATGGTTGACTTGGGGCAGCTGCATCATCAACAGGAGCACCCCAGCCTGAGTGACAGACACACTCAGAAGAGCTGCATCCCTGAAATTCTCCTGGGGCCCCTTGGAGCAGTCAGTCTCCTCCCATAGCCAGCAATTGTTTAGTGTCTTTCTAACCTGTGGGTGCAGAGTGGAAAGTTCCATATGTTTCTTATAACTTCCTTTTGAGTTTCTTGAACCTCACTCATCCTTCAAGAGGGAAGTGTGTGTGTGTCTGTGTGTGTGTGCACGCGTGCGTGTGTGTGTGTGTGTGTACACGTGTATACTTGAGCAGGTATGAGTATACTTGTGTGTGCACAGTAGGAGTCTTTCTAGATTGATCTGCATATTATTTCTTTCGGCACTGGCTTTGAACCCCAGACCTCGTGTATGCTAGATGGGCATTTTATTACTAATCTACGTCCCCAGCAAGGCAGGGCCTCTCAATGAGCCCAGAACTCTCCGTTTCTGCAAGTCTAACTGGCCAGCTTACTCTGGGGTGGCCCCGTTCCTGTCTCCTGAACACTTGAACACAAGCGAGCCACTGAACACTAGAACACAAGCGAGCCACCATGCCCACCTAGCATTTATATAGGTGTTAGGCATCCAAACTCTGATGCTCACACTTACATGGCAAGAGCTAAACTGGCTAAGCTATCTTCCCAGCCTCCCACCTGCTAGCTCCCACCTCCTAGCTTCCACCTGCTAGCTCCCACCTCCTAGCTTCCACCTGCTAGCTCCTACCTCCCAGCTCCCACCCTCCTCCCACCCCACCACTGTCTCAGAGAATGTTTTGTCCTAGGGTAAACAATTACACTGTATATGGTTCCATGCACCCCAAAGACCCACCCAGAATGCTTGAGCAGGGCTATAAACAAGAAAGCAAATTGCTTTGCTCCTGCTGCAGATGGGGAAACCGATGCTAGCTGTAAACCCTACCTGTTTGGTTGAGCCAAAGGGTAGATCCCAAAGCCACAGATGTCACCCCCACCACTACCCCAGGCAGTGGAGGATCTCCTGCTAGGCTGTAGATGTGATGAGGCCCCTGTGGGGTGAGGGTCTAAAGCAACCTCACTGCAGAAGGAAGGACTCAGACTTGCAAATGTCACACCCAAGGTGGAGGGGTGTCCTAAAGGGATGCTCTGAAGAAGTTCCTCCAGTTGCGCCTTTCTTTCAAATAGGTAGGTGGACTGGCTGATACATCAGGAAGACACACCAACATTTTGTTTTCTTTGGGGCAGCCAGCTGAGCTGCCGCAGCTGATTTTAATGAGACGGAATAATATTCTATCAGTTCTGTGAGCTATAGACTGAGCCCACCAAGGGAACCTGCTCAACCCCCCAAATGATCAGACTTGTCAAAATAGGATCATTTTGTTCCTTATTATAAATGAAAAGAAGTTATGATTTAAGTGTCATCCTCTGGGTATGAGAGCCAGATTCCCATAAATCAATCATCCCAAATAAACTCTTTGCAGTGATTTCACTACAAATATGCTGCAAACAATTTCTTTAAACAAAGCATAAAAGTATTACTGTATGTCTCCCACATCAAAACGGCTTTAGACATGCATTACTGGGTTGCTGGGGTGTTCTTGGCTTAAAGCATATTATTTACGGTTTTGTGCCTGACAGCTGGAGCCAGCGCTGACTCCCGCCTGGTAACCTACTCACTCACAGGTCAGGACTCCACCACCAACAGGGTAGAACAGGAAGGGGTCTCTAACCTTAGCAGATGGGACGCCCTGCTTTTCCAGGGTGGCACCTACTGTACTGAATGCTGGAGAGGCCTATGCTCCAAGCCCCATCCCTGCTCAAATAGGCTTCCCAGGTGAATCCAGCCTGAATGTGGGGAATCCCATCACACGTCTTTTTAGCTAGGGTTTTGTTGTTGTTGTTCTAAAATGGGACAGTTCGGCCTTAGTGATATGCATTTGGAATCCCGACACTCTCAAGGTTAAGGCTGGAGGCTCTCAGGTTCAAGGCCAGCCTGAGACACATGAGCTATTGTCTTAAACACAGACAATGAGAGTGGAGGGAGGGAGGATGTGAGCTCACTGGGCTGCTGGGAAGTTCCTGAAGTGACTCAGCCACATAATGACAACTAAGATTTGGCTGTTCTTTGAACTGTTATCATTAAACAACCCAGGGAGTTTTCTGTTCCCAAGAAGGGTGCTGTGGAAAGCCTGGAATCTCTCTTAGCCTTGATGTTTTCACTTGACTCCCTCCAGAGAACGACACTTGGGGAGGATGGTGGCCCCCCAATCCACACAGCTCTGGAGCTCCATGCACCCCTGATCTGCCAGCACTCACAGTCCCAGGAAGAAGACACAAGAAGTCACAAGAAGAAGGTGGCCTCATGCCCAACCTACTCACCTCAGGAGATGCTTTTTTTTTTTTTTTTTTTGGTCACCCTTTTTGAAAAGTCCCAATCTGCCCACATTTTAGCAGCCTGTACCTCTTTCGAGACGGAGTCTGCAAAGTTTAATATTTGTGTCAAATGAGAGAGCCAATAAAACTTGACATTATTAATATGATGTCAATGGGTTTTTTTCCCTAACTGCTAGGGGGGAGGGGGGAACCCACTGTGTCCCATTAGGTCCAGCTCCTTGTTCTGAGAATATTAAGTGACTTTTCGATGACAACCAGCTGGAACTGTTAGTTTTTCATAAGCACTGGAGCGATAGCGGCTGAGAGGCCAGTTGAGAACCTTTTAGGAGGATGCTGGATGAGGCTGAGGGATCAGAAAGCTTTTAAGTGTCCCTGGGATCCCATGGCAAGTGGGGCTGGGTATGGGAACAGACACATGAATTATTAAAAAGCTTAAATACATTTGACCAAATGTGCCTGTGCCGGCGCTTTGACACTCCCTCTGTCCATGAGCCCTCAGAGGACTGGGTAGCCTCCCTCACTGATTTAGGGTGCCTTACAAAACAAGTCTGAGTCTCAGAAAGAGGCAGCAACAAGGCTTCCTCTCCCTGCCCACTGCCCCCTTCTCTGGCCTTCAAGTGGCATCTCAATGGGCACAGAAGCTGCTAGTGCGACACATTCCATTGTTCTGGCCACAAGCGAAGGGTGTAAGGGCCCACAGCTGCTCCTGGCTCTGTCAGGATGTTGAAGGAGGTTGTCAGCAAGCCCGAGGGAGCCTCTGTTGCTGTTGGCCTGGAGCCAGGGCTCTTTCACAGCACGTGGCTTTCCATGTCAGATTCCCTTCCCAGGAAGAGTTCGAGACTTAAAATAAGCTGGCGTAACCTATGTCTGAGCCGGGAGATGGCTCACTGAAGTGTCGGCTTTTCAGGAACATGCAGCTGGGGCAGCTGAACAAATGCTCTCAGGCCTGGCCTTCCAGAGAGCCAGGTGGCCGCTTCCCCCTGACAGCACTGCTGCCCAGAAGCCGGCATCTTCTTGAGTCCCCTGCATCTCATAGAAAAAAAAAAAAGCTTTAGGAAGTGTGCATCCTAACACCATTTGACTGTTCACCCCAGTATCACAACATCTTTACTGTGTGTGTGTGTGTGTGTGTGTGTGTGTCTGTCTGTCTGTCTGTCTCTCTGTGTGTGTGTGTGTGTGTGTGTGCGTGTGTGTAGATAATAGTGGGCAACTTCTGGTATTGTTTTTCAAGTATAACTACTTTTTTTTTTTTTTAATTAATTTTTTAAATGATAGGGCCTCCTCCTGGCCTGGAACTAAGTAGGCTAGGTTGGTTATATAGGGAGACCCAGGGATCCATCTCTCTCTACCTCTTCAGTGCTGAGATTGCAAGCACATCCTTCTATGCCTGGCTTTTTATGTGGGTTCTGCACATCACACTCAGATCCTAGTGCTCATAAAGCGAGCACTTTACCAACTGAGCTACCTCTTAGCCCTGCATAGTCTCTATAATTCCTAGCTGTGACACTTCTAAAGGAACACATCTGCATTTCCCATGTCCAGAATCCAGGGCCAAAGATCCCTGTAGCCTGGTGCTTATTTACAGAAGGCTGAGTATTTATGGGGAGGGTCAGGTTCTTTTGAAGAGACCTAAAGCAGGGCCCGACAGGCACAGCAAACACTGTGGTCCTCATCTGGAGTCTTCTGATGTTCCAGTTGCCACCCTGCCCTCTTGCCCTTTACCCTCACCCATCTTGCACCATCTGTGAGCTCCTGACCTCTAGGGCCAGCAGATGGAAGACAGCTTGCTCTTAAGTTTCATCCATCACTTAGGGACCGCTGGAGACAAGGCTCTTAAGCTGGCTCTGTCTGGGCACCTGGAGCCTCTCTCTCTCCCCCTCAGAAGCTCAAGATTGAAAGATTAGGCCAACAGCAAGGGGGGAGGGGCTGGTAACACATTTGTCTTCTTTGGGTGTCATGTAGTGCTCCCTCTACCCAGGACAAGAAGGAGAATAGTTACTGAGCTTGCTCAATAGAGTTACTTCCGATGCAATTAAGGATCCCTTGGTGGCCACACAGAGGCTGTGAACTTTTCTGTAGTGTAGTTGATGGCTTTACTTGGAGGTCTGGCCTCCACTCCAGCTCAGCTCTGACAGGATCTACTTTCCCCTTTCAGGAAACATGATGTAGAGGATCTACATAGCTAATTTGGGCTTCGAAGTTGTAAATCCAAATAAACAGGAAGTGTTAGGCAAGCCTTGGATAAGGGATAGAGTATAAATAGGTCTGTTTCTACACCTAGGGAACAGACCAGATTTGGGGCAGGTTGGACCTGGAAGAAGGGCAAGAGACTGACCTAACATTGTTCAGGAGATATTTCCCTCTACACTCTAGGCTTTAGTGGCCTTAAGTAAAGCTGAGGAAACAAGATCTGCCTACATCTTGATTAGAATTAGTGTTAAGATCAAATGAAATAAAACACACACACACACACACACACACACACACACACACACACACACACACACGTACACACGTCAGGAGAATATGTGATTCAATTTTAACTGTGGAGGAGTACTGCTCTCATTGGACCCCTTCCATTCAGTGGTAGTAGTGAGGTGCCCTCTAAAGCTAGGCTACAATCGCTGTTTAAGACCCTTTGCAGCCTAAGAGTCTGTGGGTGTCTTCTGTCTCCCCCTATAGATTTCTCCTAACAGACTCCCGTGTAGGGAGGGCAAGGAACCAGAGCGTAAGGAATGGAGGTTCCCCACATATCCCAATAAAAACAACCATCAAAGATTCCTGTTATAACCTGAACTGCAAAGGTGCATGAGGTGACAGAAACTAGCCTCCAATAAGATAAACATCGAAGCCAGGAGTAACAGCATACACCTGCGATCCCAGAAGGAGTAATGGCACCTGTAAACCCAGCATTTGGAGATGGATACAGGAAGAGCAGGAGTTCAAGGTTATACTAGATGAGTTCAAGACTAGGCTGAGGACTCTGTCACAACACAGAGAGAGAGACAGACACACACACACACACACACACACAGAGAGAGAGAGAGAGAGAGAGAGAGAGAGAGAGAGAGAGAGAGAGAGAGAGAGAGAGAGAGAGAGAGAGAATACTGTATGATTCCTCGTATGTGAGGTCCCTAGGGTAGTGAAGTCCATAGAAATGAAAACAAGATTAGTAGTGTTGGGGGGGGGGGGGAGAGACTGGAGATGAGTCAGCTTAAGAAAACAGAAAGCATTCTGGAGATGGGTGGTGGTCACGGTTGCCCAAAACTGTGAACACACCTTATGGCACTGAAAGGTATATTTAAAAATTATTAAAGTGGTAATTGTATTCTATATGTATTTACCTACAAAACAAATTCAACTCAAGGCACAGTGCTGTTAAGTAGTACCTTTAAGCATAGGCAAGGACTAAGGACTGAAATATAGTTTCTTGTGCCAGCCTGATGGCTCAGTGGGTGAAAAAATACTTGCACAGAAGTCTAGTGATATAAGTTTATTCTCAGAACCCACAGAAAACTGAACAACAAGAATCAGCGCCACACAGTTGTCCTGTGACCTCCACATGTGCTCATGTGCCCACACACCTTATACACACAATCATGCATCATAATAATAATAATAATAATAATAATAATAATAATAATAATGTTTTAAATATTTTAAAATAAAGTGTGTTATCTCACATAAGGAACTGACCAACCACAGACCCCTATAATTTGATGAAACTTCCTGTTTACTATATAGTATTGGTGAGGGCAGCAAAATGGTTCCCATCTCAGTCAGAGCTTATCACCGACACCCCAAGATACCCTGCTGTACAGTCTACAAAACCTGAAGTTCTAGGAAACCATTAAGTGTGCACTACCCCAGGCAGGATAGTCCAAAACCATCCCAAGGTGCAGGAGTCAGAGACTGTCTCCAAAGCGCATAGAGAGGAATTGCAGAGAGAGGAACTGCTCCTCACCCTCCTGCTGCAGCCCAACCTCCCTTCACCTTCCAGCTTTAATGTCTTAATCAAGTGGAAGATAAGAGGAGCTGACACATGCAAAGGACGGACGTGTGGAACCCACAGCCACTCTCATCCCCCACCCTGGAGTCACCGCCCTACCAAAGAGAAAGACAGAGGAGATGGAAAGAGAGGGAGAAAAAGGCAAGAGATTTTGTACCCTTAAGCCTCCACTGCCGCAGTTCAAAAGACCAATCTTTACTGAAAATAAATTTAAAGGAGAATTTTTGATGTATATTATGGTCTCTGGTGGTAGGCAAGAGCGCTGCCGGCAGTATATGGAGTTATGCAAAGCCAAAGTGGGATTACTTAAAAGTGTCTGTAGTGCTTTGATTAACTAGTGTGTATTTTATTTTTTTATATGACACAATCACAGGCTACACTGATAATATCTTGCATTTTTCTTCAACACTCAAATCCGCCTTTTTCCTATCACTTGGAAGGAGGCTTTGTTCAGTCTGGGGCAAAGGACAAGAAGTCAAGGTGACCCCGCCCCCAGATGTTAACGATGTGCCTCACCCTCCCAGACTGTAAGAGAGGGCACAGTGTATGAAAGTCCCAGGCCCTGGCACGAAAAGTGAAGAACTGGCAGATCACACACGGTGACTGCAGGAACAAGCCTTCCAAGTTCCTTCTGTCTGTCCGGGGACAATCTGTAGGCTCCTTCTGAACTATCTATCTGGGGAGAAATCCCCTAGGACAATCAATGCATCCTCCAACAATAAAGCTATTCTCTTCTTAAGCCCTGAACCCACCTTTCTAGTTTTTTGCCTTGTGACGCTGAACACTGCCTGTTGCATTTTCTCCATTGCCAGATGGTGGCACCTGTTTTGTTCTACACCTAGAGGAAGCCACAGGAAACTAAAGAGGTGGAGCAGGGACATTACTTTTTTTATTCACTTGCTGCTTCGGGGTGGTGTCAGTGTTGGGCCAGCAGTGCAGCACCTTTGTCCCCAGTAGCAGTTTCTAATCTCCATCTTCCTTGGCTTCCCAGTATCAGCCTCACCACAGGCCCCTAACAGGTCTCAGCGGCAGCCAGGAGGCACTTCCTCCTTTGTTGGTCCAGGTCCCAACTCGGCAGGGTGGGTGCTCTTTGATGCTTAGTGATTCTAATAACTATACATTCTTTCCCTTTGCTTGCTCAAGCCCAAGCAATAAACATCTGTTTAAACAATGCCCTGAATGCAGTCTTTCCTGTTGAAGTGCCTAGAGTGGCTTCTGATTCTTGTGAGAAATAGGAGTTCCTGGAAGCACAGCGGTCTGGGTACTTAGGACCACATAGAGAGACATCCATAGTCTCAAACCCAGGCTATGTGTTTTGAAGCATAAGCATATACTCTGGGGGCCACAGCCACACCCCCCTCTACCTTTCTGTTGCCCCTGGAATTAACCAGAGGCTTCTAAGGGTCATTTCACTTCTCTCTTAGCCAGGTTCTCTTTCTGAACTTCCTCTAAACACAGCCAAGAGCTTTCATCTCTTGGGCCACAACTGTGAGTCTCCTTATCCTTCAAGCTCTGTGTGTTTGCACTCCTCTGCCAGATCTCCTTTTAGCATAGTGAAGTCAGAACACTTGGCTCCTGTTCAGCCGTATGGTTTTCTGTAAGTCACTTCATCTTGCGGAGTTCCAATTCTCTCCTGTGAGAATCTAGGTAAAGCCCAGGGCTGTTGTGAGGGTCAAATATGGTAATATATGTGAGAACCTTTTGTGCACTGCAGAGTCCTGTGCAAATGGGAACTATTATTGCAACTGTTGCTGGTCCAAGCCACTCACGTCATTATTATTATTATCTAAGTCTGCCTTCTGGTGCTTTAAGCTCATTTCTTTTTCCTCTGTCTGGATGGGTAATGGATGTAGATTTCTCCCTGGGGTTCCCACTGCACAGATGAGAGAAGGCTCAGGCAGCCATGTGTCTCCGGTCCTGATTCTAAGAACCTCTTCCAGACCTTCTATCCTTACCAGCCTCCCAGCCCATGGCCCCAGCTGTCCCTGGGGAGAGGGTGCATCTTTTTAGACCTGTGCAGCTCCAACTGTGGAGCCTCTTCAGATGAGGCTGGCAGCAGACCAGGCAGCATCTGCATGAATCATAACTGCCCATGGCCCATTATGCAGGTCAAGAGGGTGGCCAGAGCAGGCCAGGGTCTGACCTCAGAGGGCTCTGGATAATTGATTGCCTTTGGTTTCATGGGCTAATTTGGGCTTTTGCCCAGCCCTGGGGAAATGGCTTCATCCCCTTTCTTCCCCCAAGGGTGAGGTAAATTCAACACCCTTCATTTTTTTTTACCTCACAAAAATAAATGATGGGAGCCAGGGAGAAAGAGAAAGAAAACTGTAAGTATAATATTCTGTAATAATATGTATGTATGCCCTACCCCAGATGGGCGCTGTGAGGGTAAATCCCCGGAATATGCAAAGTTTCATACGGAATGCCCATTACATGGAGTACATACACATATTAATATATGTACCTACACACACACACACACACACACACACACACACACACACACACACTCACTCACTCTCTCTCACACACACACACAGTGGATACAGTGTGAGACTCTTACAGGCAATAACATAGATATTAAACAATCAGTGGGACCATCAGATGTAGGAAGAATGAAGGAAAGAAGGAGCTAGTCAGGCACTGCTCCTTAGAAAACATCCGTCCTCACTTTTTCAAGAAATATTTTGCTAAAAATTAGAAAAAGAATAAATAAAAGGAAGAAAATAAAAATCACCTACAATCCCTAACTGAAGATAACCACTAGCTACAGTTTGATATATGTCCTTTTGGACATTTTTCGATGCATATATTTATATTCATACAATTTTAATAAAAATCAAATTATTCTGGGTGTACTATTTTATAACCTACTTATTTCACTTAATTTCTTATGTCAATAGCTATATATCTTCATTATTGGTAATGACTACCAGGTTTCCTATTGTGTGAACATAGAAGGAAATGTGTATTTATAGGTTCAGGGATTTCCACTTCAGTGCTATGGCAGCGTCTGGCACATCCCTCTCTCCTCACATGTATGATTGCTTCTCTAGGATAAACCTCTACCAGTAAACGTGTGATGTCAAAGGGGAATACATTTCTGGGGTCTTCATTACCTCCTGACAAGTCTCCCGTTAAGTTTTGCACCAAGTTACACACACAATAAGACAAAAGTAAGATTTAAATTAGACTTTGAAAGTGTGAGCAGAGATGAATTGAAAAGCAACCATTGAGACAAATGAGGATGGGAAGGGCAAGGTTTAAGACACTGAGATGGGGTCTAAACAATTTCTTTATCCGGTGTTTACGTAAAGCTTGCCCTGACTCGGGCACTGTGCTCAGCTCTGAAGTGTGCCCCCCTGATGAGCCTCCCACAACCCTGCTGTTCTCCTCTGTAAAACAGAAGCAACGATGAACTCTACTTCCGAGCACTACGGTGGCCATTGAACAAGTTAGTATGTGTGAAGGTGAAAATTCCAGAAGATACCAGGTATACCAGAAGTAGTATGGAGGCATTTCATTTTGCTGAGGAGACAAAAGCAAGAATGGAAACCGGAAGCAATGCGAAGAGGAGGCCAGGGTTCCGGAAGAAGGCTCCAGGCCTTGGAATGTGGCACTGATGACAGAATGCTTGCCTAGCATGCGTGAAGCCCTGAGTTCAGTCCCCAACAGAGCACACGCCAGGCATCATAGTGCACGCCTGTAGTCCTTCATTTGAGAGGTACGAGCAGGAGGATCAAGGTCATCCTGTGGTACATAGCCACAGCTCAGCCGCTAAGAATGTAACAACCATCAACCCAAGTACATAATTTGACCTTAAGAGGCTCATTTCTTTAGCTATAAAAGAGTACGATCACTACTCGTCTTGAAGTGGTTAGGGGTTCGCCGGAAGTATCCGTCACGTGGCTCAATAACTGCCAACCAACTACTGTGTTGACAGGAGGTAGGGTCTGCTGTAAGCATGAAGAAAAGCCATACATTTCCCCCACACACACACACACAAACTGACACAGTGACACGTTGGCTTGTGGCAAGCCCAGACCATAGCCTTTCATAAGGACTCCAGGCATTGGTGGGGAGTGATCCAGGTGGCTCTTGGAAAAAATAAAAAGGCAGACAGAAATATGTCTGATGGGAAAACAGGTGAATACAGCCCAGGCACTGACATCTGTGAGATTCTAAGACAGGGCCAGAAGTGTCCCCCCCGCCCCCGCCCAGTACTTCTATGTTTATCTATTACAATGACCTTCGTGCTGGGCTTGTGACGGCCTCATCAGAAGTTCACACGACAGGTACCACAGGCCATCTCTATGAGCCTCTGGTCTATTTGTCCAGTGACTGCCTGTCAATCTTCTTCAGTGTCACTTCCGATAAACAACTCAGGACGACACCTTGATACATCAATTCCATCTGAGATTGCCTTGACAGGCTGCCCAGCTCCCTGAATCATTGGTTTGATTCATGGCCCAGCAGAAACACTGACAAGCCCCTTTCTAACATGTTACATGGTGTCAGCCCACACCTGTCAGAGCAGCCCAGCTTTACTGCTCTCTGCCCACCTTCTTGAGGAGAACCACCTATCCATTTAGCCATTCAGCGAACATATCTGGGTCAAATCAAGTGCTCTAGGCTCAAGGTGGAGGGAAGAGGGCTGAAGCCATTGTCACAAGGTCTAGGTTCCAAAGCTGTCTCTGTCACCTATGTTCCATCATATCTGATAATGTAATTTAACTCCTGTTAGATAGAATAAGCTGCAACTCTCCCTGATCCACTGGTTATTTAAAAAAAAAAAATGCTGAACAACCAGAACGTGAACCTCAAGGTCAGATGCGCAAGACCACCAGGGCTCACCTTATCTCTGCCTGTTAAACAAATGCATCATGAATCTGTGGTGTACCAAGAACTACCCTGGAGTTGGGGATATTCCAGTTGACAAACAGACAAACTCATCCTTTATCCCTGGGGCTTATATTCTCATGAGAAGTCATAGAAAGCCACCTAACTAAGTTAGTAAAATATATGGTCTATGAGATTCTGATAAACAGTGGGATGAGAAACACATGGGAATAAATGAAATATAGATTTTTTTTTCTGGTTTAATTTTAAATAGAACAGTTAGGTATACCCTGGTCTAGAGAGCCATCTTTCAAGAGAGATCTTGGAAAGATGACAGAGAGCCATGCAGCTCTCTAAGGAAATGCATTCTGGGCCAGGAAGCGAGAAGTGAAAAGACCCCAGGAAAGAGTTACCTGGTGTGTTCCAGGGAAAGGCTAGCACGGAGTAAAAGGGAGTCATAAACTAGAGGTAAGCTCATACTGGACATTGCTGAAGGAGCTTCTGGAAAGCTTTGGGCATGCCAGTGGCGTGGTTTGTTTTGCATTTGAACACATTCACTCTGGTGCTATATCCCAAAATAATAGTGTCAGTAACACCAATGCCACCCTGGAGACAAGGACTTTAAGCCATTAAAGCATATTAAACATATTATCTCAATTAACAAGTATTGGGGTCTGTCACTGTTACCATCTTGTAGATGAGGATGACACAGAGGCATGGTGGCTTGCTAGGCTCACAAAGCTGAAAAACAACAGAGTCAGTTTGGTTCCAAATTCTGTGATATCTCCTACCTTGCTCTGTTGTTCATGAGGGTCAGGTTAAAAGCAGCTGAGAGGACTGACAGTGCCTGGGCCTGGGCACATAAATATGATTTGTGGACACGGTGAGTGTGGCCATTTGTACAAGTAGAACCAATAGGTTTCACAATCAAACCAGGTGTGGCAGGAAAGAGTCAAGTTGTGCTTAACGGGAGCAACTGGACAACAAGAGTTGCTTCACTGAGGTAGTGATGGGCACAGGAAACCAGGAGAGGGGCATTTTTACTGCAAGAAAGGAAGTGAAAGGAAATGCTGAGGTGTCGAGTGTCACAGAAGTGGGAAAATGGGACACAGTTCAAGTTGAAGTAGTATCTCTTTTTTTGTGCATCCAAGCATTTGTCCATTCTCTAAGGATGCTGTTCTTCATCATCCACTTGCCTCCAAAGTAGAAAGCCTGTGCTGGTGCCAGTGAGGAGCCATCTTTCTTTCTGTCTGTGCAGGACAACTGACTGCCCACTTCAGAGTCTGCAGTGGGGAGGGGTACAGAAGGTGGGGGCTGGTAACCTAGGCAATTATCTTCTCCACTCTATGAGAAAAAGGTAGTTCTGTTATTTCTCCCAGATCAAAGGGAGAGACCCCAGGACCTGTTGCAGCTTAAGGTGTTGGCTGGATTCACTGTGAGATGGTCCATTGCTTGGGGTACCGAGGCATCCTTTGCTGGGGAGCTGGAGCGAGCTGCTGGTGTTTATTTGGATGGTGAGAAGCTATTTAAAATCAGGCTTTGTTTCTGAAAATGAGACAGCTGGGGCTACATTTGGTGGATAAAGACATTTTGTTGAACTTTCAAAATGGGGTATTATTTTCCATTTACACTTATTTCACGGAGAATTGTAAGAAGATGGAATTGTAGACGTGTCTGCGATATGCCGTAATGAGTGATGGATCTTTGAAGGTAAAAATATCTCTAGAATATTTTTTTCTTTCTTTTTTTTTTTCACTCCTCTCTCCCTCCTCTGAGCCTCAGGTTTGGTGGGTTTAGGTTTTGTTTTGTTTTTTAATATCGAAATGGAAGAGTATCTCTACTGGGAGTGTAGCCTATGCTCTGTTCAATGTTTGTCTTAATAAAGGTTAAGAGAAATGAAATCATATTAAAAAGAATCCCAGGAGACTGGAGCACCAGATGTCTCCAACTCCCTATTTGGCTGGGAAAGGAGGTAGGAGGGCAAAATTGCAGAGGCTGTGGTCCAAACTGAGCCACAGACCCTTCCCGGCCACTCACCCTAAGGCCAGAAACCTCAGAACAAAGGAGAGAGAGAACCCAGAACAATGTGGGTCCAAGAAGGCCCCCAACGCCTGCCTCTGGGGATGGCTGCTGGGACAGGTGCGCATCCCAGAGGGGTCAGGATCAACATTGTGCTGATGAAGGCTCATTCTTCCCCCTTTTTGCTTTGGGAGAACACCAAGAAAAGAGACACCAGGAAGAAGAAAAACATTCAACTTGATTTTCTTGCATAAGAACTCATGTAAGGAAGCCCAATGGAGTTTATTAAATAAATCCATGAGTTAATCATTAGTCTATCAGTCATTGTATCAAAGAATCAATATATGAATCAGAGGATGAATTGGGGAGCCATGAATTTATTGTGAACTCTCAGATGTCTTAATCCTCTGCTACAGAAGGCAGATATTGACAGTCTTTTGTGTACTGACAAGGTCAGTAACCTCTACCAAAAAAAAAAAAAAAAAGCCCAAATCATGAGGCTTGGCTCATAGCTCAGTCCATTAACTGCTTGATACCCAAGTGTGAGGACCTTATTTGACCCCAACATGGAGAAATGCAGGGGACGATGGCATGTAGCACATATATGTGATCCCAGTGTTGGGAAGGTGGAGACATATGCAATCATGGAATTTGCAGGCTAGCCTAGCCAAACTGGTGAGCATAAAGCCAATGAAGGGCATTATAAATAACAAATTAATTAATTATTTCATGCATGCATACATAGTATATACATACATGCATACTAAGGTGAATGGTTTCTGAGGAATAATTGATCTCTGACTTCCGGATGTAATGCATACATACGGCACACGCAGGTACACCTATGCACCCACAAATACCCATGCATGTTTACACACACACACACACACACACACACACACACACACCATAGACTTCACCATCACCAAGCCCTTCACCCAACTATGCACTAATAAAAATATGGGAAAATTGCCCTCATACAGTCCTTTGTGCATGTTAGTAGAAATTTCTACTATAGAAAATTCTAATAGAATGAACTCAAAGCAAACCCAGGATATTGGTAGCCTAACCCAGCCACAGGTTTAAATTTTTGAATTATAACTTTTAAGGGCCATTTTGATTGTGTTTTGAACACAATGTTTCAGGTGCAACTGTTTTCCAACCTACCTTTCCTATCAGGGTGGTGGTCACCCTTCTACTGAACACCTCTGGGGAAAAGCCTATTTCAGCATTTGTTGGTATCTCTCTGCATCTCTAGTCATCTGAACCACAACAGGAGCATAATGGCCATCAGTCAATGTCGGTTAAACTGAGCCCAAAGCAATCATGTTGAGCATGTGAGCTTCTTCTCCCAAAGACCAAGTGTTAAGAATGTATAGCAGATGTCAGTCACAAATAGCAACTCTATTATTTAAGGCTCAAAACACCAGGGTCATCCTTGACCTCTCCCCAGGACATACCTCATAAATTCCACTGGCATTGGGACTGGGGAAGCAGCCTAAAAGACACGCCAGTGATTTGTCAATGAACTTTTACTAGTCCCTTAAAGGGCTGTGAACTCAGACACAGAAGGCTCCATTGAGAGACCATGCCTTGCATTCAGTGCTGAGGGCAATGAGATCATAAGGAGCAAGAAGGGAAGAAATGTTTGTCTGTGAAGCATAATTTATACTATATACATTGAGAGGAACCACCTGCAGATGAGACACTCAAGAATCAAGGGGGAAGCCAAAATAAACTCTCTGGGCTGGAGAGGGGGAAAAAAAAAAACCTCATATGAACAACAGAAAAGCCACCGGCCACCCTAAACAGCACAGGAAAGATGGGTTCAGGCTCTAGCACAGTGGAAAATGGAGGGCAATCTACACCCACGTCCTATTTTGGTCTCCTGAGAGAGCGTTAGAAAGCAGAGAGGCTGACGATACCTGTGCCTATGCAATGCAGTAGTGAAGGCTCTGTTGTGAATGACGTTTCAGCTGAGCTGACACACTAAGAGGTTGTTCTTTTCTGCCTTTCATCTGACCCTGAGCTATGTGCAGGTTTAAATGGTGTCTTGCCAGCCAGATGGGGAATATCAGAACACCAGAGAAGGGAGGGAGCCTGGGGTACCCTTGCCCAGTGCCCCTGTGTTCAGTGAAGATGACTGGACTAGAATGTGCTCTGGATTCCTCTTGCTTACCTTTGCGGGTGGCAAAGAAGAGCCTGCCACCCTTGGGATCCACTGGTTCTCTCTCTATTGCCTTACCAAAGAAGCCTGGCTTTTGCTAAGAGCATTTCCAACCCTGAAAAGACTGAAGCCTCCAAGATGGGGAGGTTCCTCGGATGAGGAGCCTCCATGTGTAATTAATCTCACCAACTGGGAAGGTAAGAATGGCAACAGGACTGTAGCAGAAGTTCCTAATTGCCTGTTAGGTTAGCCACACCTGGGAAGCCGGTGAAGTAACCTGCCACCCGTGAAACTTTGGATTCCATGTCTATTGGTGTGGCAATCTATTTTTAATCACGTTCCTTTGGTGATCCCTTACCATGTGCTGAGATCCCCAAACTAGAAACTACTGAGGGGAGTGTGACCTCTGACCCTCTGCATAGTTGTCTATATGGGTGTGGGTTTCTTTTGCTCAGCCACAAGATGGAAAGGAGAGTACCCACTCAATCCTCTGACCTACAAGTTGTAAGGGGAGACAAATAGGGCCTAAGAATTAAGAATGATCCTGGGCTTTTCCAAAGATGGTTACTCTGCCCCAGAGTATTGTCAATTCAGGTTTTGGTCAGTGTTTGTTCCATCATTGAGCCCTATGGGGAAAGGCTTGTTTGAAAGGTACCATCCTTGTGCTCTCCAGAATCACTTTCTCCCCCACTGTGCCTCCTTTGACAGCCCAAGCAATCCATAAGCCTCAACAGCTCAGCCTCATGCTGGACCAGCCCTTCAATTAAAGCCAGGCAGGAAGTCATGCTCAGTAACCAAGGATACATCTTGTACATGAAGATGCACTGCCATCAAGACGGAATAAATCGCCTGTCCCACCTTCCCTGCCCTCACCCAAATCAGTATCCAGTTCAAATCAAACTGGACCTTCTTGGTACTACACAGGCCTTCCCTGTTCCAAGCTAATCCTTGCCATGGTTGGCAATCCTTCATTGTGCCTACAGTGCAACCATTTGCTTACCATTTGTGCATGGGTGTCTGCACAGACATGTACATGGTGGGGTTAGAGGACAATTTCTGATGTTTATCCTCACCTTCCACCTTGTTTGAGACAGGCTGTAGCTGTTTTTAATGGGCATATACCAGGTTAGCTGGTCTGAGTGCCTTCCCAAGGGTTTCTACTGTTTCTGCCTCCCATTCTGCCGGCTGAGTTTTGGGCCACAAACTATTGTGTGTGGCTTTACGTAGGATCCAGGCATTTGAACTCAGGTTTCCATGTTACCCACTAAGCCATCTCCTTGGACTCTTGCTTGACTTTTTAATTGTATGTATGTATGTATGTAATTTATTTATTTATTCATCCATTCAGTAGCATGGTGGATTGAACCCTGGGCCTTGTACATTCTAGGTTCCATGGTACATTCTACCATGGAACTATATCCCCAATCATCATCATCACCATCACCATCATCATTTGTTTTGACACTGTATCTTACTAAATTACCCAGGCTGGCCTTGAACTCACTCCATATCTCAGGCATACCTTCCACAAACCTGGGATCATCCTGACTCAGTCTTCTGAGGGCATGAGTTACAGGCATGTGCTCTGTTTAACACCTTATATGTGTACTGAACGCAGCCAAGCCCCAATCAATGTCTCCTGACCATTTCATTTCCTAAAATCCACCATGGAACAGTCCAGATAGATAAAGAGCAAAGCCCCCCAGTTGGTAAATATCAACCATCAAGGTTTTCTGCAGTAGCCCAGGGTTTTACATGCCCCGCACTATTCTAAACTGATAACACAGATAACCCATCTGGTCATGGCCTGCTTTCCCTCCCAGGGTGGGCAGGGGATTAGAGCTGTTTTAACGCTGGGAGACTCTAAGGTTGTAAAAAGCCTCGTGCTCTGAACAGAGGGACAGTTACATAAGTCCACAGAGCTCCTGCGCTACAGGACAGCAGGCTCCAAGTGGCATCTAATTACAGGGAGGCTGATGGTCGCTGTTGAAGATCCTGTCACAGGACCCAGGTCTCAGCCCACTGATGTCCTGCCAGCAGTTGCACTAAAACGGAAATTAAGCGCAGTGTCATGGCCATTTAGGACATTAGGAACGGAAGGCGCCTGGGAGCTGCTTCCTGGCCCCTTGCCCATGTTATTAACAAGGTGCAAACGAGGACCTAGGCTGGGAGAGAGAAACAGCTGGAGAAAAGAGACCTTCACTGCGGGTGGAGATATGAGGAGAGGAAGGGGATGCGGAGAGACTGTGTCCCAAATCACCTTGGCTGAGAAGAAAATTGGCTTGATAAATGAGGAAAAGTCACCCACTTCCCCATGCCACCCTTTTTGGAACATTTTGTAGGTTGCAAACAAAGTTTCTCGAGTTCCTGATTTTCTGCGATGGCTTCGCACGCATGCACACACACACACACACACACACACACACACACACACACACACACACACACACACACCATGGGCAGGGGGGGAACGGGGGGGAGGGCTGGGAACATGTTACATCCACAGTTGTTGACACCCACTGCTCATCATTTGTAATTTGTTTGAAACCTTCAGGCTAGTGGCTCTCTGTAGAGTGCCATCAGACTGCCAAATTCTCTAGCTCAGAATCTGGGGAAATCCTGGCCTTGGCCTGGGCCCAGCTGTGTCCAATGCCAGGGCTATTTACTAAATAAAGAACACAAGCCCCAGGGCTGGAGGATGGTCTGAGAGTGTTCTTTACTTTGCAGCTCATTCACCCCTGACCTCACCCCCACTCAACACAGACACACACAAAGACACACACACACAGACACTCACAGACACACACACTCACAGACACACACACACACACACACACACACACACACACACACACACACACTACATGCATGCAGCTGACTGACAAGCCTTAGGTGACTAAGCTGACAGACTTAGGTAACTCAACAATGAGATGAGGCACCGTTGGTACCCTGCCCTGCTCTTCAGCTAGTCCCTCTGAGATGTGCATAGATGGGGCGCTTTTCCCATCCCAGGCACAAAGAAAGTGGAGCTGGAGGAGCCCTGGAGTCCACACAGCCATCCAGAACCTTCTGCCTCATGTAGTGCCCTGCTGTCTTGTCTCTCTGCCGACAGCTGTAGCAGAGGTGAACTGGAACATGGGAAATACCAGCCCCTTTGCATGGAGGGAGGGGGGATTAAAAAGCCCATTTTTCTGTCCTGTCAGGTCTATTTAAGTATTTAATGAGGTGAGATGGCACCAATAAATTTCACATGGCACAATAACTCTGATGATGTGGGCCATGGACTAATAAGCTTCCATCCCGGGGATAGAAGAGTGTTCTTGCCTTTGCAGATCTTATCGGGTTTGATTGCTTTGTTCAGATATTAAAAAGGTTGAGCAAGGACTTTTGGGCGCCGCCACAAATCTGCCCGTATCCTCGAGGCCAAGATAGATTGAAGCCAGGCTTCGGAATGCAAGGCTGTTTATTTTAATTGACAATCAAGAGGAGTGGAATTGGTAGAGTAGAGGGTGGGTAGGGAGGCCAGTGGCCTGTGATTGGGTGGCTTCTGAGTCTACCTTCCTCTCTGCAAAGTCCACAGCAAGGCTGTTGCTCCAAGGTGGGTTCCGATGGAGTACTGGCTCCTGGGGTTTTGAAGAGACACTTCTTTTCTGTGCTTGTCCGGGGCTCAGAGACAGGCTATTGACCTGTGTGTCACCTGTGATTTTTATCTTTCTTTTGTCATGGAATGAGGCTGGCTACAGACATTTTCTGGGTACTTGTGTCCAGCCCCGGCTGTTACTGCCACTTGTATACAGCATGTGCGTTCTGTCCACTGAAACTTTAGTGGAAAGTCCCCAAAGCTCTTTGAAGATAGAGGCTTCACAATCCATAAGAACCCCTCACCCCACACGTGCAGCACAAAACAGAGATCAGGTTTTCTTAAGAATATTCAGGCTTATGTGGGGGTAAGTGACATACAAGTAAGCAATTTTCAGTTAGAGATTTATATTAATATATGCCGTGCTATTAAACATAATTTATATGTCATACACGATTTCATAAACATTATTTCTCATGATGAAGCCAGAGTAGACCAGGGTCTTTAATACATGTTAAGTTCAGGCGAATTATTATTAAAATCTGTCGATAATGACAGAGAGAGTAGCCAGTAAGTTAAAATTTAGGGAATGCCAACTCAGGCGATTTGCTAATTGACTGCTTGGTTGGTTGGTAAGTTATTAGTCTTTTAATGGACAGATTTATTTTCCCAACATTTTATTGTAAAAATTTTCAACCACAGCAGAGAAGTTGAAAGAGTGTATGGAGGAGACCCGTGCCCCAGGCTGCACGGTCAACACCATGTTGTGTTTATCATGTCTCTCTCAATAACCATTTCTCATAACTTTACTCTGTCTCTCTTGGACTTGTAGATTCATTTCAAGAAATTCAGTCATTAAAAAAAAAAAAGAAAAGAAATGCAGTCATCTGTGCACTTTACCCTTAGACACATACCATTAAAGTGCAATATTTGTTCATGTGTTTTTGAGTTTGATATATATGACACAAAAATCACAAATCTTAATTTTACCGTTCAAAGAGTTTCAATAAATGTACATACTTGTGTAAACTCTGAACTCTATGGATTTATAGATTATGGCCACCATCCTCAGAAAGCAGTCTCATAGTACCACCCAGTCAAGCCCCACTCCTGTCAACATAGACCATTAATGTTGTAATTTTTGTCAGAATATATTGGGGTTTTTCTGCCATAGAAGTTTCTGTAGATGGGATAATACAGTAGGCAGTCTTTGTTTGGGATAGTCACCCATATTGATGTATGGGTCACTAATTTATTCTTTTGAAATACTAAATAGGGTTTCTCTTTATCCACTCTCCTGTGGGGGACACCTGGGCTATTTCCAGGCTGAGTTTCTGATCAATAAAGCCACTAAGAAATGTCTACACATCTCCTGTAAGTGTATTCTTTCTGTTGGATGTGTCGAAGGTTCATAGCATAGGCATGTATTTAGTTTTCACAAACCTACCAGGCCATTCTTCAAAAACAGCGATATGCTTGAGTCTTGCTTCAAAAGACGTATAAGAATTACAATTGCTGTGCCCAGGAAGGTGGCTCGGTCACGGAAGTGCCTACTGTGCAAGCATAAGAACCTGAGATAAGGAGCTTATATCTCAGTGGCAAGGTCAGACTTGTTCACAGCTAACTGCGTTAATGTAATAAAAACCGATCCAGAAATCTATTCAGTGTAGTGACCATTTTGCTTTCTTTAAAAGCCCAAGTGTGTTATGTGAATGTGCTGTTGTTTTAATCCCAGGTGTGAGATATGGGACTGCTTCATTCAGATTGTCCACAGCTGTTAACTATGACTTGTCTCATGCTCTAGGAGGGGTATGATTTTTGCCAGCTGCAGATAGTTTACATTTGGAATTCTGGGGACTCTTGAAAAGGTATAAATGTGAAAACCCCTTGAGGGCCTGTGGTGGCTGCTGCCTCTGCTGCTGCTGCTGCTGCTGATGCCGGTGGTAGTGGTCATCTTTCCTGCTCCTGGTCCTTGCTCTGGCTGGTTTCCTGCTGCTGCTTTTGTTGTTGTTGGATTGCTGGATTGCTATTTACTGGATTGCTAGTTGCTGGTTGGAGATATTCCGATGATGAAGATTGGACTTGCCCTAACAAATGTGGTGTCCCTATCAGCAGGAAATAGTCTAAAGAGAGACAAGCTCCCTTTCCCCTCTAACACTCTTGCTCACCTACTTAGTGTTGAGGGATTGGAAGGGATTGGGATGGAGAAGGGTTGTGGACATGAGAACCCAATAAAGTAGCACTGGCTACAATTTGAGGTATCAGGAAAAGCTCCGTGGAGAAGTCATCCGAATCAGACCAAGGAAGAGAGAGGAAGGATGCTTCACTGCCAGGTATTCCAGAGTGAACACTACCTCTGGGATAGAAAAGACCAAATTCTCAAAGGTAAAGTCTAGAACCACAGCACCCATAGCACACACAACATCTACTTGCAATCTCTGCACTATAGAGTAGAGACTGGCGCCTCCTGATGCATGCAGCCTGGTAGCCTTGCCGAATTGCTAAGCTCAAGGTTCAGTGAGAGACAATGACTCAAAAAATATTTGACATCAACCTGGCCTCCTCACGCATGTGCACCTAAATATATGCATACAGACCAACATACTTACCCCACTGATACTCACACATGCACAAAGAATGGCACTCTTTGTCCCACTCTGTGCCAGCTTTTCTACTCGAGTCACTCCTACAGACATGTAATAGCATCTCGCTGGGAAGCATTTCTCATGTACTCATTGGCTGTTCATAAACCATTCCCTGGAGAAGTATCTATTGAAATTGCTTGCCCCTTTTTTATGTTGGCTACTTTCTCATTATTGAGTGGTACCATTTATTTGTATGCACTGGATTTCAGTTCTTTATCATGTTTTTTTTTCTTAAACATTCTCTCCTTATTTGTGACTTGTTTATTTAATTGTGGGTCTTGGTGAGCAAACGTGTCTTGTTTTGATAAAAAACCTACTCCCATTTTCTTTTCTTCTTCTTCTTTTAATCTTGTGTTTATTGTTTTCAGTCTCCTAAGATGTCATTACCCATATCCAAGTCATAAAGACTTCCTGAATGCTTCCTCTAGAAGATTCTATATTTCACTTTTGGCTTTGGGTATATGATCTATCTTTGAAAACAATTTTTTGTATTTAGTATGTGATAAAGGCCAAGGTACATTTTTTCCATATAAATATCTAGTTGTTTCAACAAAAAATGTTAAGAGGCTTTTCTTTTCCTCTTAATGACTTTTGCACTTTTGTCAAGAATCAAATAATAACGTCAGTGTAGGTCTATTTCTGGTCTTCTGTTCTACTCCATTGATTGATAGTTTTATTTTTTTAATGGATTCTTCCAATGTTAGCAGTAAAAGGAAACTTGGAAATTCTTTAGGGTTTATAAACATTCCTGGATGACAGCCCTTTTTAAGAATCTGATATGATAAATATTTTGGAAAGAAATTGCAGAGAGATTTAAAGGCTTGCATATATTTTAAGAGAGAGTCTCAACCCTTGAAGCTTTTATTCCGACCCCCTATGTTTCATAGGTGACAAAATGGAAGTTCAGAGAAACTGTGATTTCTCAAAGGTTGCCTCTTTAGCCGGTGACAGATCTGGAACCCAGGGCCTTCTACCCTCCTACACAAGCCCTTCAAAAACAGAGTAGGGCCTGTTATTCATCATCTGGGAGCTCACACTGTCATGAATAACTCCATTAGAAGATTTTAATGAATTAAAAACCAAGCCTGAAGTCTATTCTGGGGTCTCAGGAAGGGCTGCATGGAAAAGGAATCATTTGAATTGGACCAAAGAGACCGGAAGGAAGGATGTGCCCACAATGAGCATCACCTTCAGAGTAGGAAAGATCATGTCTCTCAAAGCCAAAGACTGGATCTAAAGAGATATGAATCAAAAGATACTGTATATTTGTCAACATATTTTGATTATTATAGCAATAGTTCTGTCCCTTCAGATGGAAAAAAAACCCCAAATATCTGGAAAGAAACTCCTGGCTTGTTATTGTTTTCTGCTATCTCCCCAAGCCTATTACTATGATAAATGTGAACCTGTGCTTCTGCGTGTATTTAGGAAGTCAGCTTGAACCACCCTCCAGTCACAAAAAAGAAAGAAGAAGGGAGTTGGGCAGAAAGAATTTCCAAGTTGGCATCAGCAAACCCTGGGTTGCAACCTGTCTCTACATTTTACTAATTGTACGATCTTGCACAAACCTGAAAACCTTTCTGACCTTTCGTTTCCTCATTTGTAAAATGGGACTAATCATACCACTGACCTCGCTGGCTGTTGTGATGTGTCGGAGAAATAAAATATGTGGGAATGAATCATCCTAGGCAAAGAGCTGTGCAAAGGGCAGAGTTGTCAGTATTTGAAAGGATCACTGTGGATCCCAAAATTTGGGACTCCACACTGCTGGTGCCGGGCCATGCCTCAGAGAAGCAGCTGATGCTGGGAGAACCAAGGAAGCTATGCTTTCCACCAACCTGTGAATAATGCCTTCCTTCCCAAAGGCAAGGTGTTGGGATGAAATTCCTTATAGACATTGACAGGCATCATTTGTAATATGTGCTTTCAAGGCTGTCTTTCAAATGTATTGAATTCTGCCTGTGTCTTTCATAAGATAGGAAGGGGAAAGAGACACCACATATTACTATTTCCCTAGACTATACTGACTTTATAAGTCAGAATAAGGTAGGTTGCACTGCAATAACAAACGTCTGAGCCATATTGACTTATAATGACAAAAGCAAGCCACACAATATACTATGGGATGGAACTGGGGGATCCCCACTCCAGCTCTAATCAACTGGACCAGCTTTGGTCTCATCACACCCAGTGACTTTCAGGAAGAAAAAGGGGGTCTAGAGAGGTACTAGCATCATAAGGGGTACATGGAACTTCTGCTCACACCTCATTGCCATAAAGTCATATGAACAAACCCAGGCCTCAGGCCAAGAGATACCCCTCAACCCCCATGTACTTAGCAAGTGTAAAGCTAGAAGTAGTATAAAAAAACTCTTTATTTATTTTTTTAGTTGTGCGTGTGCATGCATGCTTGTAGAGGTCAGAGGGCTTCAGAGAGTTGGTTCTCCCTTTCCACCTCATGGAGGCAGAGCCTTTCTTGTTCCTTCGTCTGTATACTTCAGGCTAGCTGGCCCATGGACTGCCAGCAGATTCTATCACCACCTCCCACATTACTATAGAAGTCCTGGGATTACAGATGTACTTTATTGCAGGTGGCTTTTTTTTCCCCCTACCATTGGTTATAGTGATTGAACATAGGTCATCAGCCTTAAGCATCAAGTGCTTTTACATCATAAGCCATCTTGCCGACCACAGATAAAGAGCCTTTATTGACTGGGGGCGGGGGATGGGGGGGTGGCACATGCCTTTTATCCCAGCGTTTGGGAGGCAGAGGCAGGCAAATCTCTGAGTTTGAGGCCAGCCTGGTCTACAGAGTAGTTCTAGGACAGCCAGGGTTACGCGGAGAAACTATGTCTCAAAAACAAACAAAAAACATAAATAAATAAATAAATAGATAGATAGATAAATAAGAACAGAACTTTCTTAAGGGCTGGGAAGATGGTTCAGTGGGAACTTACCATGTAAGACTTTATTTGGCTTATATTTCTGTGTCACAGTCCATCACTGGAGGGAAGTCACAGGAGCCTGAAAGAACTGGTCACATTGCACCCACTGTCAGGAGTAGAAAGCAATGAATTAATGCATGTTAGGGCTCAGTTTGCCCTCTCAATTTAAGACAGTCCAAGACTACCTCCCCCAGGCCATGGAATGGCTCCACCTTCAATTAAGATGGGCCTTTCCACATCAACGCACACAATGGCTATAATCCCTCACAGACATTTTCAGCAGCCAGTCTTTACCTAGACAACCCTGCACAGGTGTGCCCAGAACCTCGCCTCCTAGGTGTTGCATCAATTGTACTAAGCATTCCATGCATTCTTGGGGTCCTGAGTTTGAGTTCTCCAGAACTGTATAAAAGTGGCATGGTAGTCCATGTCTTTAATCCCTTTGCCCCTAGAGTGACAGGTGGAAGACATAGCTCATGGGGCTGCTAACTTGACATACACAGTGGAGAAAAGCAAAGAGTTGGTCTCAAACGAGGTTAAAGGCAAGAACTAGCACCGGAGGTTATCCTCTGACATCTACATCTGCATGCCCACACATACATTTGTGTACGTCACACACACACACACACACACACACACACACACACACACACACACACACACACACACACTTCTTATTAAGACATACCTCTCAATACTGCCCGGATCTGCCCTGCTGCTTCCCACTTGGCTTTGTGCGTTTCGTTGCGTCTGTTGAGACTGTTATTCTCTCATCCTGAAAAGTGCCTATTCATCCTCTAAGACTCATTCAAATGTCTCCTCCTCTTGAAGCCACTCCAGAACCCCTTATCTTCTGTATCCCATTGCAAGTCTGGGTTTATCTATTTGTTTCCTTACTACACTGAGGACTCCTTTAGGCAAAAATTAAAATTAAAATAAAAATAAAAATCATGAGATAAGTGAATGAATTCTGGTATTTCTTGTACGTGATTAAAAACTGACCTGAGTCCCTCATCCTATCTCCACCACCTGAATTGCCCTGACTATATTGGACAGAAGAAACCAGATTTTGCCACACTCTCCCCCAAAGTTCTCACTAGAACACTAATGGCCCCAGACTGAATTTACAGCCCATGAATTAAGGACGGATTTTACTCATGTGAAAGCAATATGCATTCTGTAGGCCAGATAGCCTTGAATACATAGTGAACAGACCCTGTCTCAAACAACGTGGAAGGCAAGGTTAGTCAGCATAGGTTGTTCTGTAACCTCCAGATAATGCACTGTGGTATGTACATATTTGCACAACTTCTGACAAACACACACACATACTCACATATACCACACACATGTGTGTCACTCACACAACAGAGAGAGAGAGAAGAGAGAAGAGAGAAGAAGTCATGCTCTTAACTTCACCACAGGCTATAGAAACTGGCCACCAGCACACTGTTTCACTCAGATGCCTCAGTTGTCTCCAAACACAAAGCTGACAACACAGATGGTGTGTACTTCTCGCCCCAGTCCCTAAACGAATTGCATAGAGGCTTCAGAGCCAGTGGTAGAAGCCCCTCCCAACCCAAAGTAGTCCCTTTGGGTCAAAGAGTCCAGAGCAAAACTCATCGTAGAAACCAGCCTGCTCAAACCAAGACAAAGAGAACTCAGATGCAAATTGCTCTTTGGGTGGAATTATTTAGGTTGAAAAAAAGTAAGAGTTACTTCAGAGATGTTGGTTGATGACCAGATGTTCTCTAAATCCACTGAGGATAAAAAGACATCACTTAAAATTCAGCTTTGGGGATTTCAATTAGGCAGCAAGAAGACTTTCTTAACAGTGAGGAATATTAAATATCTTTGACTAATGAGCAGTGATGGAGGTTTTCTTTGAGCCTCAGGTCCCTACTCAGTTATTTATACCTTTGTGTATTATGCCACTAACTTCCTCACACTTTCCAGCAGTCATTTGTTAACCATGCACTATGGTGGGTACTAAATATGAGTAAAATATAATCCTCTCCCCTGGAGACCCCCTTACTAGAATCTTATTTCCAAGATGTAAATTTCCTTGAAAGATGATATAATAGCTCCTAACACTTCAATGTAAGTAATTTTCCATTTCCCGGGAGCCTCTGTACAGCACTACTTTTCCTAGGGAGACGTGGCCAAATGGCTGTTTATACCAGATAGGGTAATGATGACACAACAAAGGAAGAGTCCTGACCAAGCCAAGGTTGTGAGTCAAGATGTTTTAGAGGGTGTACTTACAGACGCATGAGTGAGGGAGTTACTTTGGGGAGTGTGGATGACTCTCCTGCATCACCCAAAAGTCCACCCCAGCATGCGTGATGACTATAAAGCTGCACTTACTGGCACCCATTGTCCAACCTGTGGGCGGTTCCACCAAAGACTGTCCTGTCTCCCAGCAAATGTCTCTTGTTCTTTACAACCTAGAGGAGAGGTCTTGAGACTCTGATACCTTTTCTGCACCTAGGGGGTCTTGTGAATCTCTTGTGGAGTACAGACAGGGATATTTCAATGCGGAGGAAAGAGTTCTGCAGCATGCTGTGTGTTAAGTGAACAGAAGGGAGGAGCCAGGGAAATCTAGAATGTTAATGGTTTTCTACTGGTGCCATAACAACATAAATGTGCAGCCAAAGATAATATCCACTCTCTCTTATGCTCAGCGGGCAGAAGTTTGCAGTCTGTTTATCAGGTGGTGTTGGACTCTCCACAAGTCTGACCAACTCTCAAGGCCCTGCTGGTAGCATCCCTAGATTTTTCAGATCCCAGCAGCTGTCCTGTCTTTGGCTTGTGACTCCCTTTCTCCATCTTCCAGCCTCAGCTTTTCTGTTCCCTTCTCTGTCACCATTTGTCCCCAATGTCTCTGATCATGACCTCTCCTGTTTCCTTCTCATAAGGACTGCTGTGATCCCATCCGGTTCATCAAGGTAACCCAAGATGTTTCCTAAGCTCAAGACCCTGAACTTAGTTACATTTAAGAGTCATATAAGGTAAATTCACCAGTCCCGGGCATTGAAACTTGGGCATTCTTGGGGGACCATTATGCAGCTTTCTGCAAGGTCAGGAGACCATTATAGCAACTTCACCTGTTTGCAACTGTTCCCAGAGCTAGCCCTGACACTCTGTATGATGCAGGCCATCACAGACTGTGGAAGAGTGGCATGTCAACATCACAGACTGTGGGAGGCTGGCACACCAATGGCATATAGCTGGATAAGATGGACAGGGTCCTGGGCTTACTCTGTGATAACAGCCAGACCTGAGTGATAACAGGAGGGGGGTACAACCCTGCCCAAGGCAGAAGAAAGGATAGAACAAACCATTCGCATTTACTTCCACTGAATCCTTAAGGGCTTGACGTGTGCCAAACATCTTGCTAAGCGTATTATATGCTCTACTTTCGATTAGTTTTTGCTTCTATCAACATAACCTGAGTATATGGTCTTAAAAGCACCGAGTCATCACAAAGGCTCACAGAAAACAATCCCACACCTTCTTACCTTCCCAATCACACAGTGCTGACCTCTCCCAACTCTTAGCGAGCTCTGCTGGCCTTTGACTTCTGATGTTTTAAACAGCATCTTCACACTGCTATTTATTAAGTTATCAGTTGTAGACAGTTTCATCTATTGAATATCTTATATTGCTAATGCAGATTGTTGAGAGTGGAGGGGGCTGCTCTTGGCCCAGAGATCAAGGTACTGGATGGTCAATGGTTACAGGAGAGTCCCCATCTTAACCTGAGACAGTGGGTCTCGGGTGCTTTGGCTCAGACCAAAGAGGAATAAAGATGTGGACACAGGAAGAATGAGAAAATCAAATGCAGATTTTATTTTTAAAAATTAGGAGACACCCTGAGAATAGAAGGGGTCTTAAGAGAGGGAAAGCCCACTGAACTGCTTGTCTAGGGGCTTTTCATAGGACACATGATGGAAAGCGGACAAAGACTGAGGTGGTTTTTTTAATTAAAAGCAGATAATTCTTTGGACACATCCCTTGCCAAGCCAAACTGGGGCCTACGTCCTTCAGGAGTGATTCCCCTGGTCCAAACAGGAAAAGGATCACACATTGCCTGTGCATTGCTCACTCAAAGGGGACAGGAGCAGGGTCGCGCATTGAAGCTCATCTCAGTCCACCCTTGACTTCTGCCTTGTGAGCTGCTGACCTTGGATCCTCAACTAACAACTGACAGTGTCGGCTGATGTCGCCAGTCTCTGACCTTGCAAGCATTGCTGGTCTTTGACCTTGGTTAGTGTCTTTTTTGGCTGTTAATTAAACTATGTACTCTTTGTTCTCCTGTGTGTGTGGCCAGGGCCTTTCCCTCTTCTGTGTACAGAGAGCTAACTTCCACTCACTCTGCTGCCCTCTATCTGATACACTGGCCCCCTTCTTCCTACTGTCCTTCCACTATTCTTCTGGTTCAGTTATATCATTGTTTGAGTCCGTGGTCTTGCTTACACCATTACAGCTACCCACGTGTTCTTTGCTGAGCCAGGTAGCTTACTGTAGCTTTGTTCCATTTCTTGCACTTCTTCCCTTGAGTTTATAATTTCCTACACTTTTATTCTCTCTCTCTCTCTCTCTCTCTCTCTCTCTCTCTCTCTCTCTCTCTCTCTCTCTCTCTCTCTCTGTGTGTGTGTGTGTGTGTGTGTGTGTGTGTGTGTGTGTGTGTGTATGAATCTATTTCTTCCCACGACCATCATCACCACCAAAATCTTCAAGAGCAACCACTGAGCAATAACAGTCAAAACACTTACATCAAATAATCTGTTCATCAGTTTTTAACCTCATAGTCTTCACCCTCACTCACCATTACAACCTAAACTCAAGAACAGATGCCAGCTATCAGCCGTAGGTTTTATTTTTGACATCTTCCTGTAATGAATGACCAAAGAATCCATGGAGGCTACTTTTTAAGCCCTTGGCTTTGAACCCAAATCTGTCTACATAGATAGCTTGCATTCTTTTCTTTATCAAGACAAGGTTTTCTCCGTGTGGCCCTGGATGTCCTAGAACTCACTCTGTAACCAGGCTGGCCTCAGACTCACAGAGATCCGCCTGTTTCTGCCTCCCAGGTGCTGGGACTAAAGGTGTGCACCACTACTTCCTGGCAAAAGCTTATATTCTTTTTTTTTTTTTTTTTTTTTTAAATTTTAATTTATGTGCATTGGTGTAGTGGTGCCAGATCTTAGAGTTACAGACAGTTGCAAGCTGCCATGTGGGTGCTGGGAACTGAACCCCGGGTCCTTTGGAAGAACAGGCAATGCTCTTAACCACTGAGCCATCTCTCCAGCCCCAAAGCTTATATTCTTAAGCACTGTATTACATGGCTTATAAAAACTAAGCCTTGTAAAAATTCACTATGAAGTTTGACTGAGCCATAACTAGCACATGGAGGTCATTCCTGTGAGTGCTGGCATTGCATTTGAGCTGCACATGGACGCACACACTTTCAAAGCAGACAATAGCTCTCAAACGTTGGGGATTTGCCCTTAGCATCTGGAAAACAAACAGAATTTACATAGGGAGATTTTTGAACCTCACACACATTTCCATAAGAGTCTGTTGTCATTTGGGAGGCCTTTCTACTACTGTAAGGCTTTGTTCAGAGGCAGCTTCGCATAGCCGTGGGGCTTTCATTTTGCTGTGTTTCCATTTATCCTGTTTATTTATTTTCTCTGAAGTCTGTGAAGACTGCCAGTGGGCAAATCGCCTACCTACCCAACTGCAGGGGCACTGCAGATTAAGTTCTATATGAATCATGCACCCGTGTAGCCATCCACCCCTCAATTAGCCAGACACAGGCACACACAACGCGCACGCACGTGCTCGAGCATGCGCACACACCCTCTATTGCTATCTCACTCCTCAGTACTCAGTCTTAGCCTCCTGCAAGAGGAGTATCGGGTCAGTGTGGCAGAGATGAGTTTCATCAGCTTGTTTGGGCTGGATTTATGAGGGGGTGAGGGTGGGAAAAGAAAGGGAGAGGTCTCAGTGAATCAAAGCACTTGTCACACAATTGTGAAGACCTCAGTTCAGATCCCCAGCACCCACATAAATGCTGGGCTTGAGAGGCCTGCCGTTATGCAGGAGGCAGATGCAGGCTCACAAGAGCAAGCTGGCTGGCTAGACAAGCAAATCCACCAGCTATGATTAAAACGGAAAGACCATTGCTCCACGGGTAATCGAAGGAGGCACCTGACATGGGCTTCCAAAGACAGGTTTACACATACACAGGTCTCTCCCAATATGCATGCACCACACAGATGTGAACACACACACACACACACACACACACACACACACACACACACACACACATTAAATTTTCAATTTAAAAATTAAAACAAATACAGCTGTTCTAAAATTTCAAGGGCTTCTTTGCATCTTCCCATTCAATCCTCTCAAGTCCTCAACAAACCCAGACATACTCAAAACTTCTGATCAGATTTTAGCATGCACCCAGGTGAAAGCAGGGAAGCCCCAAAGGTGGTAATCTGTGTGGAAGCCCAGCCACTAGGGAAATTCCACTGAAGGGACCCAGCTCCATGCCTCTCCTGCTTTCTCTCCCCCCTCCCCCTTTTCTTCTTATTCTTCCATTTTTTGCCTCATTCTTTCTGCCTTTTTTTCCTCTGATGCTTCTTTAAAAAAAAAAAAAAAAAACCACAACACTGCCACCCTCTTGTTTATTTGCTTGAGCTCTGTGCACAGAGCTCGGGGACCTCCCCAGAATAGTTTATTATGGCGTTTCTGTTTGGCTCAACTGCAGGATAGTAGTGGTAATACACTCATGTCTCAGCTCCGTATGGTCTCAGAGGCTGACAAGCAGAACAACCTCTGCTTTGTTTGTTTTTTACTTGTGGTGTTCTGAGAGCCACATGGGGCTGCTGTGTGAGGTTCCTCCCACAGGACAGATTAGAGAAGAAGCCAGATTGGGCTGTCTGTCTCCACACACCACACACACACACACACACACACACACACACACACACACGCAACTCTGGACATGAGGAAGCTGAGGAGACAATGATCTGCTCCAGATGACATTAGGGCCACAGAAAAAAGGGCAGTGCTGCAGGAAGGACAGACGTGCAGGCTGGACAGCAAAGTGATGGTGACATACATGTGATTAGATGTATTGTTGCTTTGGTTTTTTTTTTTTTTTTTTTTTTTTTTCTTTCGGAAGACTCAAGGCAATTTCACCATCAAGTTGTCCTTTTCTCTAAATAGTAGACCCAGAGCTGGATCCTCATGTGCCTGATCCTTGAACTCACTCGGAGTCTATCATAATGTCTGTGTCTCTGACGAGGAGCCAGAAAGATATTCCTGGTAGCTAAAGGCAATGCTGGAGGACAAACACCACCCTTCCAGTCTTCTAGCACAGTGAGAAGAGGCTGCTCACGCATCATCCTCGGCCACACTTCTGGGTCTAATGAGCTTCTGGGTCAGTGGTTCTGAACTTATGTGCTGCCACCCCTTTTGGGGGCTGAATGATGACCCTTTCAAAGGGGACACCTAAGACCATCAGAAAAACACAGGTAGCAAAGTCACAGCTATGGAATACCAATGAAAATGACTTTACGGTTGGGAGTCACCACAACACGAGGAACTGTATTAAAGGGTTAGAAAGGTTGAGAACCATGGCCCTAGGTTCTTAAAAACATGAGAATTTCATAAAGGGCAACTTGGGAGGAAGGAGTCGGGAGTAGGGTGGAGATGGACCAATGAAAGACTCAGTCTCAAGCAACATGTGAGTGGTTGCGCTTTAAATAATACAAATAATAAAGCCAGGGCCAGTGAGATGGCTCAGCGGGTCATCTTGCCATGCCAGCCTGATGATCTAAGTTCAAGCTCTAAAACTCAAGGTGAAAAGCAAAAGCTGACCTCTAAATGTTGTCCTCGGGTCTCCATATGAGCACTGTGACAAGTACCACACAGCCACACACACATCATACATGTAGACATGCTTGTCATACACACACTAACAACAACAACAACAACATGATAATCATCGTTAATAATCCTTTAAGAAGGTTAATAAGCAAAGCATATGGGTGGTCAGACTCATCGATCATATATGTACCTTAGCATTTTCTAGACAGTTCCCACCCAAAATATTTTAACAAAGGAGGACCAACAGCAAGTCCTAGGACTTTCAAACTTGCGACATGTACCCCACAGGAAACAGTCACAATAGCGGAGACAGCATCTGCTCCCCACTCTAGCTACACGTGATCATTTGCTCTCCCCTAGTTCGTGTCCGTTATCTGTGCTGTTGCAAACAGTCTCTGGCATGCAGAGGCCATCAGTGAATACTTGTTGAAAAAAAATCAGCACGCATTCTCAACACTAAGGTATGAGCCCTGCAAGGTTTCGATGCGCCCAAGGCGCACACCAGGGGAAGCACTGAGTGTGCATAGAGATCCACACAACTCACACTTACTGTGTGCTCAAAGACCATTGCCCACAGCCTGTGTAGCCACTGCCTCCCTATCCCACTGCCCACCACAGGCTCCTCCCTTTCCCACCCTAAACCTGCACTGCACATGGAATTCAACACACAATTTGAAATATGTGACCTCAGGGCTGGAGGGATGGCTCAGTTAGTAAAGACCTCAAGCCAGACAAGCGTGAGGTCCGGGATTTGCATTGACAGCACTCATACTAGACCAGGCACAGTAGCAACCCCAGGCCTAGGAAGGCCATGGTGAGACAGGGGGATTCTTGGAACTTGCTAGTCAGACATGTAGGTCTAATTGGTGATTTCTGTGCTCAGCAAAATTCTATCTCAAAAATAAGGAAAAGATAGGGGCTGGAGAGATAGATGCCTTAGAGGTTGAGAGCGCTGTCTGCTCTTCCAAAGGTCCTGAGTTCAATTCCCAGCAACCACATGGTGGCTCACACCCATCTATAAGGAGATCTGGTGCCCTCTTTCTGGCCTGCAAACAGAACACTATAAACATTAAAAAATAATAAATCTTTTTAAAAAATAAGGAAAAGAGAAACCGAGGAAGACACCTGACATTGGCCTCCACAGGTTTACACACACACACACACACACACACACACACACACACACACACATGAAATACATGGCCGTGCCCTGTAGCAAGACACGACAGAAGGATAGAGATAGGGAGGGACACTCCAGGAGACCACAGCAAGAGCTGGAGTGAAGGTGTAACTAGTTCTAAGGGAGAGGTAAATGGTTCCACTGTCGACACTGAAAACGATCCAGGCTGTGGTCATCACCAGTGTGGGGGCCTCTGTGGAGTCCATGCACTGCGAGGTGACCGATGACAAGAATCTCTCTGCCACCAGAACGATACCAGCCTTGCTGAAGAACTGTTATGGGAACTGGAGAGATGGCTCAGCAGTGAGGAGAACTTGTAGCTCCTGCAGAGGAGTCAGATTCACTACCCAGCACCCGCCTAGCAACTTACAATCCTCCTCAACTCCAGTTGGACTTTAACTTCAGTGGATCTGGTACCCCCCCTTTGGTCTCTGCAAGCGTTACACTCACATGGTGCAATATGTACATGCAAGAAAACGCATACATGAAAAATAAAAAACAAATCTTTTTTAAAAAAAGAAATGTCATGGCCTCCACCAGGAAGCAATGGTCAGTTGTCCCTTCTCTTCTTCTTCTCACCCTAGATCCGGTTACAGTGTACGACTTGGCATGCATATCTAGAAGCAACCATGGGTTTTAGCTGTGGCTGTGGTGACGGTCACAGTGGCGGTAGCCTGTACAAACCACCGCCAATGTATTTGTGACATTATATGTGTGGCCTGCATTGATCTACTTGATCGACTATATAAACCTCATGCTGCAGAATGAGAAAATCGGTGTGTTAGGGTACAAGGTTATATGGTCAGCATCCAATTAGGCGAAGTGTGTGTGTGTGTGTGTGTGTGTGTGTGTGTGTGTGTGTGTGTGTGTGATTGGTAGGGGTGTTTTATATGTGTGTGTATGTGTGAGTGAGTGTTGTATTCATAGTGGGTGTTATGTGTGTGTGTGTGTGTGTGTGTTGTATTGGTAGGGGTGTTTTATATATGGTTGTATGTGCATGTGTGGGATATATACATACATATATATATCATGGTGTGTGTGGCATATGATATATGTGGTATGTAGCGTGTGTATGTATGTATGTGTATTTGTGTACATGAATATATGTGTATTTATGTGTCTGTGTTTTGTCATTTGGAAGAAAAGACATTTGCTTTTTAAAAATCATCTTAGCAGCTTGAACACAGGCGACTATAAGAAGGGAGGGTCCGTTTCTCCCCTTGGTAACAGTCAAAGTACAGGGTGGGAGCTATGGATATGAGCATCTGTATTTTTTAGTACAAGCTAATTGCGCCACCTGATTCTCCTCCACCATCTGTCTCTCAGACTCACTGTCATCCTCCCTCCTCCCTCCTCCCCGCTCCAGCAGCAGCAGGTCCTATAGCAGCTTAGAGCTCAGAATCCTCCTTCTGTTCCTCCAAGCCAAGAGGTGGCTCTGAAAGAGAGGGTGCCTGGCACCTAGTCTGACCACTCATTGGGGTGTGTGTGTGTGTGTGTGTGTGTGTGTGTGTGTGTGTGCATGCAGGTGTACCCAAGGAGGCCAGAGACTGAGGTTAAGTACTTTCCTCAGTCAATCACCTCACCATCCGATTTTCCTGGGGCTGGGTGTCTGGAGCTTTATCAGTCAGTTAGGCTGGGTAGCCAACAAGCTCCAGGGCACAGCTCCATGCCTGGCTTGTTATGTGTGTGGATCCGAACTCATGTCTTCATGCTTGCACAGATAGCATTTTACTAAATGAACCATCTTCTCAGCCTTCAGTTGGTCCACGCCTGTTATTTTAATAACTACTGAGTACTAGGACTACATACTTTGAAACTGTCTGACCAGACTAGAGAACAAAGTGGACACACACACACACACACACACACACACACACACACACACACACACACACACACACACACATACACTCACCCACAAGAAAATTCCATGTGCCATAGAACCCAGAAATAGAGACATCTTATAATATTCCCTCAGAAGGGACCTGGGATCCCTTCCTGCCAGTACTTGGCCCTCCCTCCTCAGTCTTTGTTACAATATCACCAAGCCACAGGGCAGCCACTCTCCAGGAGAACCCCGACTCCGACCCCACCCTCCCACCCCCTCTCCCTGCTACCCCGGAACACGGAGCTCCTTCATTGGTGTACATCATAAATGTGTGATGCCAGTCTAAGAAAACCACCCAGCCCAGCCCTCTCTGCCTTGCATCCCTAATAGCCTTATCAAAGGGTTCCCTTCTGAGCGTGGAGAACAGAGAGCCCTCCAGGTTTTGATTCTTAGCAGGTGAAGGCTGCATGTGCTGAGAACTGATTGAAATCAGCGAGGTCAACAAAACAGAGCCTAGAGCGCCCGATAATTGGGAGAGGCCTCACTTCCTGGTTGTCGCGCTATCCCTCCTGTACTTTCAGGCTCCCACTTCTAAAGGGAAGTCTTTGTCTTGCACATTTTTTTTTGCGTCAGCGTAGGCTCTAGTTTTATACACTTGAGATCTTGCTGACCCATCTGTCGTCTCACTTTGTCCTGTAAATTGCCTAGACATGGGGTGGGGGCGGCTGGAGATGGAAGGAAAGGGACTTTGGAAACTGTATTTTTAGGTCTTGGGGCAGCATCCCACCTCCGCGTGTCCATGCATACACGCCCGCCATACACACAAGCACCTTTCCATTTTGTGGCAAGAGAGGTAAGCCTGCCCTCTAGCCCCACAGCCCTTTGATACAGACAGAAGCATGGCTTTGCAAGATAATTCTAACACAGAGTTCACAGGAAATGCTTGCATTCTAATGGAGTTCTCACCTTCAAGTTCTCCCTCTCCTCTCCCTCCCCTTCCCATCACCCTCCCTTTCCCTCCCTCTGCCACCCTCTCTCCCCCTCTGCCACACCCTTTTGCCTCTTCCTCCCTCCACTCTCTTCTTTTAGTCTCCCTATAAGGAGGTTCTAGGCTGAAAGTTCTTGGAAAGGAAGCGTGGGGCTTCTGTTCCGTGTGCCCAGAGGACTTGGCACAACCCAGAACATGGTTGGAAGCTGGCACAGCCCCTTGCCTGGGAGGGATGTTCAGCTGAGAGGAGAGGGTGCACTTCGTAGCTGCCCACCCTGCGTGGACAGGAAGCCAGCATGGAGACACTGTGAAGAGAGGAGACCCGGACTGACCCAGAGCCTCAGAGAACACGGGTGAGCAAGCGGGCCTTCCAACAGAAGTCTGTGAGAGGCGCCTTAGTAGAGGCGAAGCTGGGCTGGGCTGGAGTTGGGCTTCACGGTATCAGAAGGAACTCAAGTCTTATTTTCTATTGTTCCTCATTGTCACCCAGCTCAAAGAAGTCTGCTCTTTGAGTCCTGCCCTGTGGGACAGCATAGCTCCTTAATCCCTGTCACGCAGGAAGCTAGGGAAGTCGGAGCTACCATCCAAGCCTGGAGAACATTGCTTGTAATCACCCCCACAAATGTAGTTCTTGGATTGATTTTTTTTTTCCCCCTGCTGGTTTCAAAGAGTCTCTAAAGCATATGCTGCCACTCATGGACGCGAAGAGGAGACCTTGTCACACAGTAAGATTCTCACCTCCATGTGTAAAGTCAGAAGCTCACAATCAGTAATGCCATCAGCAAGGTTAGCAGCTAGGCTTGCCCTACTGTGCCTCTCTCTCTCTCTCTCTACAAGAGGCCCTCTTGGAATCAGCCTATGCCTGCTTACCTGTCAGTCTGCTGCCCCAGGACCCTTCTGGACAAACAAACGTGACAGACAAGAACAAGTTGGAGTAGCTAGGTACATCAATGGAAACCTTTTGCACATGACTGGTGGGAATATAGCCATTCTGGAAGTTTCTGACTGAATTAAACAGACTATCTGATCCTGCACTTCCACCCTCCAGATAGACACTTGCAACAAATGCAACCCCATAGAGCATAGACATCCATCCCCATAACACATGAATGGTTATAGCAGCACAATTCAAAATAGCCAAATGACGCAAACAAGCCCAATGTTTACCAACTACTCAAGTGATAAGCAAAACATGCCGGCATGTGGTCAGCAATGGAACATTATTCAGCAATGAAAAAGCATGAAGGGTTAGGGAAGGCCACAACATAGCGGAACGTGGTGGAGAGAGAGCCACAGAAAGTCACAGGGTATCTGACTCCAATTATAGCAACTATTCAGAATAAGGGCAGCTTGAGGGAAAAGGGACACTCTTCCCTCTCTCTCTCTCTCTCTCTCTCTCTCTCTCTCTCTCTCTCTCTCTCTCTCTCTCTCTCTCTCTCTCTCCCCCCCCTAGAGCTGGGAAGAGCTGGGTGAAAAGCATGGCGCTCTCCCTGCTAAAAGCTATGAGGCTTCTTTGGGAGGTGATAACAGTGGTTGTGGACACATAGACAAATCCACTTAGACACTTTGCTAGTGTGTTTCACACTAGCCTGGGCCATGTACACTTCAAGGGGGGGGATATATGCTTTCCCTATGTTGGGGTCCTTTTCTCCCCAATACCCACTACATGCTACTAACAATATGAAAAAAGTGGTGGTTGCGGGGAAGACAGACAGACACAGAGACACACACAGGCACATAGACACACACACACACACACACACACTCCCCACAGGGTGGAGAGTATATGGAGGGCACTATAGCTTCATCCCTGCTCCCCCTTCTCTCCATTTCTCCTCTCACTGGCCCCTTTCCCCTTCACAGATCATCTCCCTTCTGTTCTCATGGACTTTGCTTTAATCTCTACTCCCCCTGTGGGAGGGAGCAGAAGATATTTCTCTTTCAAAGTCTGACTCACATTGCTCAACATGATGAGCTCCAGTTGTACCTATGTTTCTCAAAATGAAGTGATTTGGCTCTTATTTATAAATCTTTGTTCAAAACTCTCTCCTGTGCATACGTACCCCACTTTCCTTCTTATCCAGCTGTTGGTGGCAACCTAGGCGGGTTCCAGATCTTGGCTACTGTGACTAGCACTCCAGTAGTCATGGGTGTGTGAGTACCTGTGTTGTGCTCAGAGGTCTGTGGGGTGTACACCCAGGAGTCACCAGTGAGGCTGGATCATAAGGCAGGGCTAGTTGCTGAGAGTTCTGGTGAGGAAAGGCCAGGCTAATGTCCACAGTGGCTGCATTGATTTACATTGTCACCACCCATAACCAAACTGTTCAATCCTCTTCAAAGTTTGGTGTTTTCTTAGCAATAATCCTTCCCACTGGAATGAGACAGAGTCTTGGTGTTTTTCTGGTACCTATTTCTCTGATGGCTCCGGTCGTACTGCCTGTTGCTATGTCCTTCACTACTTTGTTCCCTAACACCCAGAGACCCTCATGGTCCTCAAACTCAGAACCATCCAAATTCCTTCTTCCCATCCATTCCTAGCTGTCCCTGTCTCCATCTATAAAGAAAACCAAGAGGCTGAACATAAAAAGATGTGTGGACTCTTAATGTCCAAAGGGTGTGTGAATTTTGTCCTTCTGAAGATAGGTAGAGTGTGTATACGTGTGTGGGGGGTGGTGTAAAATGTATATGCGTGATGTGTGTTGTGTTTGTGTGTATAATGTATATGTGTGTGATGTATATGCATCCATGTATGCGTATATTTATGTTGAATGTGTATGAGATGTGTACGATGTGTATGTATGATATGTGTATATGTGTGTAACACGTATGTGTGATACGTGTATGTACAATGTGCAGATAGTATATGTATAGATATGTATATGTATGTAACATGTGTGTGGTGTACAAGTATGTAAGATGTATGTGTTTTGTGTGTGAGTATAGATGATATATATGTGTGTTGCATGACTGCGTATGATATATGTGTGTGATGTGTAAGTACGTGGGATGTAGGTTGTGATGTGCGAATGCATATGATGTGTACATGCGTGTTTTCAACAAAGGTCAGTTAACTAGGTTCCATCTCCTGTGTTCACTCAGTGTTTTGAGGAACAAAATTGTGCGTAAGCAAACACAAGATTTGTACTATATCCAGAATTTTCAATAAGATATCAATCACATTACAATTTATATGATTTAATACAACAGCACACACATGTGCACACACCGAGTACAAGAAGAGCAAAGTATAAAGACAGAGTCGTAGATTAGCACTCAGATAATGACACGCCAGGATGGTGTGTGCCTCACTGTTCATCACAGGGCACTGCAGCTCTCTAAACCCCTGGCTCTTTGCTGGGGGGTATTTACCCTCAGCTCTAGGGACACTTTGCAACAACTCTAGAAATTTTGGTTTGCCACAAGTGTGGAGAATGCTGTGGCCAGGCTCCGTGCTAAATATTCCTCAGGGCTCTCCACACTCCCAGAATAAAGAATGGGTTGGCCCAAATATCAATCCTTTGAGAAACCTTCAATTACTTTCTCCTCCTGGCCTTCCCAGATTGGAATCCCACATGGGTGGGGACAGCCACAGTTCTGGAAAGCCACCCATAGCTGGCCCACAGGGGACCTGGATGTTTGTTTGTGGGATGACTTCCTGTCCAGGACTTGACCTCCGTGCCCTTGGCAAGCCCATTAAAATAATTAAGTCCCAAAAAACTGGGCTGTTTGTGGAATACCAGATGCTGGGTGTCTCCTGGAGGTAGGGGCACTGGGAGAGGGAAGGAAAACAGGGGAAAGAAGATAAGCTCCAGATCTGGAGGAGCTGTGGCTCAGACAAGCCAGTGCCCAGGAGGTATGAAAAGTGCTACCCCACCTCCACCCCCACCCCTGCCACCCAGCCAGAAGAGCTCTCACTTTCCACCACCAAAAACAAAAAACAAAAAACAAACAAACAAACAAAAAAACCACGTTCTCTCACAACTGTCAGCCACACAGAGATGGCAAGCGTGATTGGCCTTGGTTAGAGAAACAGAAGCCATATAAGAGGGACTCAAGCCACATGACCATGTCCATTCAAACCCCTGTAGATTAAGAGGGAAAAAGGGACAGAGAGAAAGGGAGACTAGGGCCTCAGGTTGGGGATATACTCTGCTCTGAGGCCCATAACCCTAGCAAGGCCAGAGGAAGAAAGGAGGGACTGAGAGAGGGAGGGAGGGAGGGAAGAGAGGAAGGAAACCACTTGAGAAGGAAGAGAAAAAGGAAGCAAATGAGCTGTGGGAGGGAAAGGCAGGACAAATAGAAAACCTTTAAGCTCAGCAATGGCCCTGTAAATGCCTGTTCATAGATGGGAGATCAAGACAGTGGAAGGAAGGAATGTGCTCCTGTCCTAGCCTTCTTTCCTATGACTGACAAGCTGACAGAAGATGCCAAGGTGTGGCCTAGCTCCTCTCCTTGTCTTTAGGTGGCAGCAAGAGTGGGTGCCCGCTGCTGTGGACCACGAAGGAGGTTTAACAGCGATAGTTCGGGGGCGACTCATGGCTGATCATGACTCCCTTAGACTAGATATGCAAATCTTCCTAATTTCGGGGTTCAGTGTGGAGAACTCTGGCTACCGGGCTCTGAGTCATATCCTCTAGGCTAGCTCTGATTAGCCATTAAGCTGGCATTTGGAGCTCTGTGGTGTGACTCATCTGCCTGCCTATCCTGTAGATGAGCGCCGAGCTGAGTGCAGGTTTGTCCCTCACCCGGCTCTGACAACCTACAATGTTTACCTTGTCCTGGCATCATCATCCTCTTCTTGGTTGATTCATTTGTTTATACATTTCTTGCCTGCCCCCATAAACACACCTCCCACTCCCTGCCAGCCCTGGCAGACTGCAAAGTACTTGAGGCCAGCAACTAAGTCTTTTGTTCATTAATTCTATGTCTACAGCAGTGTTGAGCTGGATATCAAAAATGATATTTATTGAATGAATAAAGGGTTTCTCAATGCCTTGGTGCTGCATAAGACCCCAGGACCTTTGTACAACCCTAGGAGAAGGGTTCTCCTTGGCCAGACTTCCCCTTTTCTTGGTAGTGCGAGAACTGAAACATTGGATTTGGGATGACTTAAAGAACATTTCTTGTGGTCTGAATTGTAGATGAGATTCATACCCATGAAATATGATTTAAGACGGGAAAACTGAGGCTTGCCAATGTTGGGTTTTTTTTCCTAAGGATTCCACATCTTTGGGTTGCTATCATTTCTTCTATCATCCTTTTAAGTGACCTACAGAGATAATTTGGTCCCTGCCACTTCTTCATAGTGACATCCATTGAATATCGTCCTCTATCTGGCTGTATCAGTCCCTGTAGTTTGAGATCCCATTCAGTCAGTAGCTCTGTAGCCAGATGGAAGAGGATACTGGTGCAAATGTGTTGCTAGCCTTTATGTCTCACTAACAAGTTAATTTATCTTGGTGGCAAATTCATCTACCCTGTTGCTGCCCATGCCTTGGCTGCCATGTCCAAGAAACAAGTCAGTGTCTTGCCTGAACATCCAGCCATCTTCTTCGACTTCTCTCTCCTTCTCCAGACCCTGCTTATAAAACTGATATACAAAACAAATATTTCATACTGATGCCACAAAAAGAGAGAACAAAAATGCCCGCACGTGCTATCCCTCCTGTAAGAGAATAAAGCAAAAATAGAAGAGCATCCTTGACTGGGGAGATGGCTCAGTTGGCAAAGTGCTTGCTGCTCAAGCACAGAGTCCTGAGCTTGGATCTTCAGTGCTCAGGTTAAAAGACACCTGGGTAGACCAGCAGTGAAGACACCTGGCATCAACCTCTGGCTTCTGCATACACACCAAAGAGTAAGCATGCAAAGTAAAAGGATCTATTTAGGAGACATACATTGGCAGCACTGCTATCTTCAGTCTTTCCCTGAGCCTGACCCTGAGTTAGAAGCTCAGGTGCCTAATGAGGCTCAGCTTGAATGAGGGACCAGAAAAAGCTTTGCTGATATAAAGCAGAGTGTTAACTTTCCTATCTCCTTACCTCAGTGAGGGGAAGGAGCCAGGTCCCTGTGTGTCTTAACCACCCATCTTCCACCTCTTCCTCATCTCTCTCCCAACTCCCTTGTCCCTTGGCTAATAAGCAAGCTGCTCTTTGTTTATTGTATTTGGCTCAGAACGAAACACATTTTCTTTATCTACAACCTCAGGCAAATGCTCTGATATCCATTTGTTTGACTGAAAACGCTCTGATATCCATTTGTTTGCCTGAACACTGCTGCCATCACATCTAATGTCGTTTTCTAGTGAGCTTGAGATGGGTCACTAGGCACAGCAGGAATGTCACTTCTTGGGGGATCTAGTGCTTAAGGTCTGGTCAACTCCTGTCTTGACTCAGCAGCCTTGTCCCCGCCACAGTGACAGGGTTCAGGGACACCTAAGCAGTTCCACAGTTTCATTATGCCCTTTTCTGGAGTGTCTCCAGAATCCACCTGAGACTTCACTCCAATTCCTGGGAATTTGTATCTAGAAAGGCAATTTATTCAGGTGTCAGTGGACCAGAATAAGTGACTCAAAAATTACCTGTGTCTTGTTTATCTCTGCAGCAGACTCAACACAAAGATGCAAAAGCTACTTCTTTCCTTCCTCCCCAGAACCTCCTTCTGTCCCTTCTTCCCCAGGCTTCTGTGTCCTTAAGGTCTCCATTTCTTTACTGGCTCAGTAACAAACCACTTACTATTGTTTTCACAGCCAGATGCTATTATTTTTGTCGAAACACAGGGACGGTGGGGAGATTAAACAGAATTGTTCGCGCAGAAGAGAGATCCTATGGTACAGGGTCTAGAAAGGAAAGGGAGGCCTGCCTTGGACCCTGGAGAGGCTGATGGGGTTCCAAAGGGAAGGGCTTGCATTTCTCAGAGAAGTAGACAGATGCCTGAAAAAGTCATGTGTTAGAGAAAGAAAGGCCTGGGTAGACTGGAGGGCTTCATAGGAGCCCAGAAGGGCAAAGCTAGCCACACTGTGGCCTTGGTTGAACACCTCCCAAGTGGACTTCCCATACATACTGCCAGCCCATGTTGCCAGAGGACTGCCACAGACCAAAGAGATGACCAGACAGTCTACTACTGTCGCCATCTGAGAGCTGATGAGCCCAGTCCATGTAGACTAAAGACATGTGGACACTGGCCATTATGAAGATAGTTAACTGGTTCTGTTTGCATTTTCATTGCTCACTTGCGGTGCTAGGAATCAAACCCAAGGTCTTATGCATGCTAGGCAGAAATCTTCCACTGAGCAATGCCCCCAGCCCTCAAACTACTTAAATTTGGCATATGTGAAGAAATGTCCTGGATACATTTCTAACACAAGTTCACCACCTGTGTTGGCTAATTTTTTTCATTGCTATAATAATATCTCAGACAAAAGCAATGTAAGGAAAGAAGGGTTTCTTTAGGCTCAGCCTACCATGATGGCAGAGCAAAGGCATTAGTCTTCTTGCAATATAGTTAGGAGTTAGAGAGGTGAGTGCTAAGACACTGGTGCTCCCTCACTTTCTCCTTTTTATTTAGTCAGGACCCAGTTCCACGCAATGACCCCACCCACCCACATCGGAGATGGATCATCCAGCACTAACCCAACCTAGACTCCCTCACAGCCATGCCCAGAGATTTGGTAACTCAAGTTGGTACTATGAACCATCGTACCACTGTTCAGGGGTAGAGGGTTCTGGCCTTTAGAAGTAAAGTAGAGGAAGAAGAAGGTAAAGGAGGACCTCAGGGGGGCAAAAGTCAGATGAGCATCCTGCAGTTCACTCTGGCTCCAAGATGGGGCTGAAGGATGTCTACAGGCAGAACTCCACGCATTTTCCTGGACCACCCTTTAGTCCCACAGGTCTCAGCCAGTCACTGGCTTCCTCCACACCTATTCCAGACTCTACTGCTTGCTCCCCTTGGATCTCTGGCTCCCATTTGTGTCTGTGATCCTATTACCTCCCAAATAGGCGTTGATGTCCTTGTGTGTCCCTGGCTTCACCCCACTGGCCTTCAGAAATGAATGCGTGCTATGCCTTTGATCCTGCCTCTGTTCGATTTTAGCTGCTCCCATTTTCAGCCCCCTGGAACCATGCTTTGTGCTGGAACCAGTAGCTCCCCTTCATGAGCCTTTTGAGATCCCACACCCAGTTGCAATGCAGCCTGACCACAACCATTTACTGACCCTGGCCACTCCCACACAGATCCCTCTAGACTTTTTCTCCAGCTCACAGGTCATCCCTCCAGATCTCTGTCATCATCCCAAATACCTCTGTCTTCTGGAGGACTACTCAAACGAAAACTCTCACATCTTCCTTTCCTCCGTTTCAACCCATGTGACCTCCATTCCATGATCCACTGTCCTCCTGCTAAGCCCTTCAGCTTAAACAGCCCAGGCTCTTACCTGCTCATCTATGGCTCCTTCTTCATGACTTATAGTCTCTCAAACTCTGCCCATCTTCTGTTAGCCACATCTTTTAGTCCAACCTTTATCTATGGAGCCAGCTGTCTTAGTTAGGTTTTATTGCAGTGAAGAGACACCATGACCAGGACAATTCTTATAAAGGAAAACATTTAATTGGGGTTGGTTTACAGTTCATTATCTTCATGGTGGGAAGCATGGCTGCACATAGATGGACATGGTGCTAGAAAGGTGACAGAGCTGCGCATCTGCATCGGCAGGCAGCAGAAAGAGAGAGAGAGTGCCACCAGGTCTGGCTTGGGCTTCTGAAACCTCAAAGCCTATCCCTAGTGACACACTTCCTCCAACATGGCCACACCTCCTGCAACAAGTCCACACATCCTAATAGTGCCAGTCTGCATGAGCCCACGGGGGCCATTTTTTTTTCAAATTACCATATCAGCCATGTGGCCATTTATCCAGTAACAGAGCAAACATAGAATGTTCTTAATGTAGATGAACATCCATCGTCTTTTTCAGCAGTGTACAGATGAGACTGAGAAAGTTGTCTAAGGCCTCCTACCAGAGGCAATGACTTAGCCAGGAACAGCAACATAATCTGTGGATTCCCTGGCAGGGTGGGGATGGTGAATCAGAGCTCCTTATTCAAAAACCAAGGAAACCTACCCAAAATATTTAATGTAAATATACAAAACTTCATTTGGAAATATGATTAGTTTTCCTTTATATGTGTATGTGAGTGCCTGCATGCATATATGCATACCATGTGCCATTAAATCCCCTTAGATTGGAGTTACAGAAAGTTATAAGCTGCCATGCCAGTGCTGGGAATGGATCCTGCATCCTCTGCAGGGGCAGCAAATGCTTTTAACTGCTGAGCCATCTCTCTAGTCCCTAAAACATATTTCAAATGTTACTTGTTTGTTTGTTTTACAACAATCTGGAGAGATGGCACAGTTGGTAAGTTGCTTCATGCACAAACATGGAGACTTGAGTTTGGATCTCAGCGCACATGTAAAGAGCCATGTGAGGTGGCCGTAATCTATAGTCACAGTGCCAGGGATATGGAGGCAGGTAGATGCCTGGGGCTTGCTAGCCATTGCACACACACAAATAAAACAATAAAAACTATCCAGGTGTGGTGGCCCATGCTTTTAATCCCAGCACTTGGGAGGCCGAGGCAGGTGGATTTCTGAGTTTGAGACTAGCCTGATCTATAGAGCAAATTCTAGGACAGTCAGGACTACACAGAGAAACCTTGTCTCAAAAAGAAAAACTACTGTATTACTTACAGGACATATCAGGAGTAAATATCATTCTGAGTCAGGATAAAAGTATAAATTACTATCATATATTTTACTTTCATCTTTATATAGTGCAGTGTCAGTTGTAAAGGCAAATATGAGCATGTCCCCCACACATAGAATCACAGATAGTAGACAGCCTGTGTACACATTTGTATATATTCTTGCCAGAACAAGGACTCGGCACAACAAGGTTTTCTTTTGCTTTTTGTTGTGCTTGCATCCTAACAGCACTCCTTGCCTTTGGCTCAGCCATGACTCGAAAGGGGATAATGTGTCACCTGGCTTTTCCCTGTCCTCGGCCCCATCATGTGCACCGTAAATGGTTCACTTCTGCAGGAAAATAATGTGAACAGAAAGGCTGTAGTCCAGTTCTTTGCTTCTCTGCATTTCCTAGGCTGCTGGGCCTTTTGTGCTGCATAGGAAGCATGTTCTGGCCTGCTTTGGTTGTGAGCATCTTGCGCCTTCAGTGGTCTGACACAGGCGCACAGAACTCAGCGAGCCCATGATGTCTGAGAGCTCAGCTATACCACAGTGAGTCTAAGTTAACTGTGGATGGAGGTTGTGTGCTGAGTGTGCTCTGTACCCAAGCAAGACTACCAGGTTCAAGGCACACACAGATTCCCTATTACCGCTGCTCGCCTGCGTGCTGCATGGTTGCATTAGATACAGTGAAAGTCAAGTTCAAAAACAAGATTATTAAGGCTTTCCAGACAATGCCAATGGGGGCGATTAGACAAACACGGGGCCCTTATGAAAGCAAGGTGTCAGCTGTCACAGGAAGGTCTGTGGCCTTGCTGGACATAACTCTTTTCAACTGAGGTCATTCTTAAAGAAAAGGATAGATCCGCCATGCAGTCCTAAAGGGCAGGAGGAGGCAGCTCAGGTCTGCATCCGTGACCCTTTCCCTCTGACCTACAGTGGATGCACCCTTCTTTTGGGACAAAGGCAAAAGAACTGTCTCTTACACTCCTTCCTCTCTTTCTCCCGTCAGCTCTTAACCAGCTAATTACCCCGACTTTCCTTCTCCTCTTCAGTCTCTTTTCTCATGGCAGCTGCTTTTACTCGGCCTATAAAACATTCCAGTCTCCTATGAAAACCATTCCACTGTTCACCTCTGCTGCGACTGAAAGCTACCTACCTACCCACCAAGGTCCCTCAAAGATCAACCTCCAGTGTCTCCTCTGTGCATTCTTCTCCTTGCCAGTGCATCTCCACACACCTCTCACAACCCTGCCTGCTAGGGGCTTTCCAACTAGATCATTATTTATACCCATTGTTTGCCCTTCACCCTTCCACCTACAGATTCCAATACAACGAGTCTTGTTTGTTTGTTTGTTTGTTTGTTTTAATCTACTCTGATCTTGGTCAAAGGACTCTACTTGTCCTTGTCCACTGTCATTTCTCCCATGATTCATTCTTGGACCACATCTCTCGATCTCTTTTTTTTTAAAGTATTTATTTATTTATTATGTATACATTGCTCTGCTTGCGTGTACTCCTGCAAGCCAGAAGAAGGCGCCATATCACATTATAGATGGTTATGAGCCACCATGTGGTTGCTGGGAATTGAACTCAAGACCTTTGGAAGAGCAGGTGGCGCTCTTAACCACTGAGCCATCTCTCCAGCCCCCTCTCTCGATCCCTTTTAATCAACTCCACAGTTTTGTATCCATGAATCTGGCTAGCCTTCTGCTTTCTGTCTCTATCTGCCGCTGCCCCCCCTCTACCCGTCTCCCCACCCTCCCCCCACGTACACACACTAATTTTATCTCCTTTCACCTTCCAGCCAATGACTCCCAGTTCTTCAGCTTTAGTACTCATCAACTCCTCTTATTTTGTAAAAGTGAATCTTGATCACCCAATACTTAAATTTTAAATTACTTTTTAAAAATATGCAAGTAATACATTTTTAACAGAAAATCACAGATAACAAACAAAAAAATCTAAAAGGCAAAATCCTGAAATTCCACGTTGTAGAAAGAGAATCGCTATCAATACTTTGATGTGTATTGAACCTTTTAGAATCTTCCTGTGAAAGATACGAAATTTTAGACACAAAAGAATTATCTCTTTTCACTAAAATTTTGATCCTGCTTTGAAGACTGGTTGCTAATTCTATTTTGATGTGGTCTCCACAAATCACTAAAGATAAATCTGTACCATTTTAATGGCTGTACAACATTCTGTTTCTTCTAATTTTTATATATTCATTTTGTCCCTGTATTTTATCATGTCATAAACACATAACAATGAGCATGCGTGTGGCTAACCAGCTGAGTTCAGGTATGCAAAATCTTGTCAAATTACCTTCAGAAAATATTGAACTCACATATATTTTGACCAGCAATGGGTTGAGGATCTAACTCAGTTTGTAGAGGGCTTGCTGAGCACAATAAAGTTCTGGGGTGGATTCCCAACACTGCAGAAACCAAGTGTAATCCTACCCTTGTGGGAACAGGGGAGATGTCCCAGAGGTTAAGAGCTGTACTGCGTCTCAACCGATCTGAGTTCAATTCCCAGTACCCACATCAGGTGGCTCACAACTGCCTGTAACTTATGTTCTTGGAAATTCGTTGTTTCTAATCTCCTTGGGCAACTGCACTCATGTGCCCACACATGTACATAATTAAAATAAATCTTTAAAAAAAAACAAAACAAAATAAAGACAGTATGCTCTTTTTCTTTATTATTTGCTTTTTGTTATAACTTATATTTCTTCTTTTGAAAATGACATTTCTTTTACCTATTTTTATCCTCTAGAGATGTCCTTTTGTTTAACAACTTATAATAAACACCTACAGTTCCTACATACTTGGAACTAGGTTTCTTCTAGAACATTTCAAGATAAAAATTTACAAATTCAACACAATTATCAAACCCATAAAACACACTTTGTGTGCAGGCATCCCTTTGTCACTCGCATGCCCTTCTCTCAAATTCACCAAGGCAAATGCTTGAGAAATCAGGGAGTCTCCTTCCTCTTAACTTTTTATACGAAGTCCTGTCTGCTGACTTTCAGAGAACACTCAAGTCTGCCTCCTCCTCTTATCCTCCGGGCCACTGCACACTCGTCTCTTAATCTTTTGTCTGAAAATGTTCCTAAAGGTAGCCTGGCCCTTCCCCTCTGTCTAATACTTACACTAACCAAGAACGATTCTCCCAAAGAGCACAAAGTTGGTAAAGCCAAACCTCACCTGAAAAAGGTCAGGGGGATCCCGGTGACTCAGTGCCGGTTGGTCACATTTCCATTGCACAGGAAGGCCTGTCCAGCACAGGTCCACAGCGCTTGCCACAGTCAGCCTCCGTACCACACACAGCCCTGCCGAAAATGGCTCCCCGAGGAGTAGACTGTGTGCAGATCTTTGGCCTGGCGCTACCTGGTCACCATTGAAGGCTCCCATAGAACATCTTCTGGAAATGCCTAAGAAACAAGTGAAGTGTTCAAGTTTGGGGGGTTTTAGCTAGCTGGAAGCAAGATTTTAAAGTACCAGTGCTAGACGGATGATCCCGCCGTTAAAGGCTCGGGCTCACGAACAAAAGCACAAGAGTTTGGTTCCCAGAATCCACAGCTCTCTTTCCCTCTCTCTAGCTTCCCTTTCCTTGCCTCCATGGCACTTGCACACAGGTTACACATCAGTACAAAGAAAAATAAAGCTTTTTTAAAAGGCGGCATTTACACCTCGCTGCCGCCAGGGGCCTTGAGAGATGGCTCGGTGGTGAAAAAGCCTGTGCTCCTCTTGCAGAGAATGTGGGCCCAGTTGCCAGCACCCACATGGCAATTTATAACTGCCTGTAACTACAGCTCCAGGGCATCGGACGCCCTCTTCTGTCTCCCACCGGAACTGCATGCACATGGCAGGCGCGCGCACGCGCACACACACACACACACACACACACACACACACACACACACACACACACACACACACACACACACACACACACACACGAGCATGCGCATGCGCGCAAGCGCAGGCAAAACACTCGCACACATAAAATAAAGGTAAATAAATCTTTAAAAAGCAAGTTGATCCCTGAGAGCTAGGAAACCTCACCAAAATATAACTGAAGGAATCTCATTGATAAAGCATAAGAGCTACAAGATAGACTACCTGGTTCCAATTCCATCTTGGCATTCTACAGTTCTGTAATTCAGGGAAAATTACTCAACCCTCTATGTCTCATATTCTCTCTCTCTCTCTCTCTCTCTCTCTCTCTCTCTCTCTCTCTCTATATATATATATATATATATATATATATATATATATATATATATATATATTAAATTTACCTATTTATTTATTCAGTTGACATCTCATCCTGATCACAGCCCAGTCCCTCCCTCCCTCTCTCTTTCCCCATCCCCCTTCTTTTATTCCTCAGAAAAGGGGAGCCACTCCCTTACCCATCCACTTTGGCTCATTAAGTTGCATCAGGACTGAGCAAACCCTCTTCCCCTGTGGCCTGGTAAGGCAGCTTCACCAGGGGGGAGTGACCAAGAAGCAGGCAACTGAGTCCATGCTAGAGACAGCCACTGCTCCCCTTATTATGGGGCCCACATGAAACCTGAGCTGCCCATAGGATAGCTGTGTAGTAGGCCAAAGTCCAGTCTATGCATGGCCCTTGGTTGGTGCTTCAGTCTCCGCAAACCCTTCTGGGCCCTGGTTAGTTGGCTCTGCTGGTCCTCTTGTGGTGCTCTTGTCCCCTCCAGGTCCTTCTATCCATTCCTCCACTTTTCCCCAAGACTCCCTTGTCTCAATTTTCTTATCTTTAAAATGGTGATCGCAATTATGACTCTTTATAGGTTCTCATGAATTAATATATGCAAAGCACTTAGAAAAATGCCTGCCATGAATAAGTTATTTAAATAGATGATATATTTGGGGTAACTAATGTGGGTGCCATCTGACTATATCTGAGTGGTTAAGTGGATGGAGTGTTATAATGCATGTACAAGCTCTTTGGAAACTTCAGCCCACTATGGCATCACTATCGCTCTTGTAATTTTAAGCAAGATAAGTTTCAACACTCCTAAGAAAAATAGCTACCATTCTGTAATACGTACAATCACTATAAAGTTGACGGGAGACTTTTAAAACAGTCACACACACACACCTCATTTCATTCCAAAGTAGTTTTGAGTAAATTCCATCCCAAAACTTGTACAGGAGCAAAATAGTATAGAGGTAAGACTACACAACATTAGCCATCGTTGAGAGTAGATGCGGGCCCTCCCATTTATTAATACAATGACTTCTCCAAGGCCCAGAGATACTTATAAAGTACTGGACGTTTGGAAGTGATCGTTATTGTCATTTGGTTGAAAGATGAACACATCAAGGCACTCTTGGCAGGAGGAATGAGGCAGGCATTTGGAGGAAAGATTAAAGGTTGGGTTGTATTGAGTTAGTTCAGAAGAGCTGGAGGACAAAAGGCACCCTTCTCAGGTAGCTGGCAGCTCTGCCGGGACTCAACCAGCCACAGATTCAATATCCAGGCAGAAGTCATTTCAAATGGGGCTATTTAGCCCTTATTCCATTCAACCTTCTATCATAGCTAATTATTTCTGTCTGTCTCCTGCATTAAATTGTATCTTCCTTGTAGTCTGTGACCTCATCTTCGGAAACCCAATGCCTGCACAGCACTTGGCATTCAGAATCAGGCCTGGATGGTTTGTGAATGGATCTAAGACCAGAATTCACCTACCCTATGAACTCTTAAGGGGCACGTGGAGGCACTGTTCCAATATCATTTGTCATCAGAAATGAGTTCAATTGAAAAAAAATATATATATGTGTGTGTGTGTGTATATATATATATATATATATATATATATATATATATATATATATATATATATATATATATATATATATATATATATGAGAGATTTTTTTTTTAAGGGACCTCCGTCGAGAATCTCAAGCTTGGAGAAAGTTTTAAAGAATAATGGAGATGCGGGGAAATCAGCGAAGGGAACTCTGGATCTGCATCCAGAGGAAGGCTTGTGTGCTGTGTTGCTCACACTCATCCCCCCCACCCCCACCCCCAGAGAAAGGCTATCGGAAGGAGCCGGGCTTGTGGGAGAGCTGGTGGGTGGAACGTGGCTGCCATATGAAGCTTGCATCACAAGAGCTAAGATGACTCAGGGGCAGGCCAGGGGACCATCACTACAGTTAGAAGAAGCTTGGGTGCTCCCTGGAGTCCAGCAGGTGATGAAAAGGGGGCTCTGCTAAGTCCCTCTTGCTCCTCTAGCATAAACTCCTCGTGATGACATTTTAGATGTGGCATCCACGGGCTTCTGTTTCAAGAGCTGTGAGAGAGCCTGGCTTCCTGTCACCGTGTCCTTACCTCACTGTACTCCTTTCCATTCTGGATGGGTGTGAGTAGTTGTAGGCAGGGCCAAAGAACAACCTGGATGGTCTTTTTGAGATAGGATCTCTCTCTCTTTCTGGCCTGAAGTCAGTCAAGGGGGCTGGCTGACTGGCCAGCAATCCCCAGGGACCTGCCTATTTTCCATCAGCATTTCACTAAGATTCTGGTCATCAAACTCCAGACCTCAAGACAAAAACAACTACATCCATCCGCTTACCTGTGTGCTTTCAACTAACCCTGTTCAGCCAACAGCTGACCTGTCAAGACCTGACCAGTGCTCTGAAGCCTGCTGTGAAACAACTGGTGACTGAGGCAAAGAAGCTGAGCATCCCGGGAGGGTAAGGTGCTGTCCTCTGGTCCTGAGCATGCATCCCTTGCCCAAAGCCACCAATACAGGGAGCAGGCTGAACTAGACAGGATGGGGGGTAACTTTAAAGCCACGGATGGATTTAGAATGCCAGGGTCCTCTCAGGGCGTTCACAGTCGTTTCTAGAAGAAATGTCTCCCCAGGCAGCTGTGTAGGTGAGAGCATATACCTGCAGAATATTGGATGCCCTCCAGAGCTTGCCTGGACCAGACAGAATGGGAGCCCAAATCCACACATCCATGTACGGGGCGGGGGGGGGGGGGCTTCTTTTCCCTTTCTTTGTTCCTTTCTCTCTGTGAATATTTGCTTTCTTGGACCCGAGTTGCTGAAGAAAGGCAGCAAACTGTTATTTCCTCCGGTACTGTAGTGACTTGTGCTCAGATTAGCCCTGCTGGCTTTAATCAGAGGCATTTGCAATTCTTGAAGCCTCTGGGTCCTTGGGATGCCAACTCCAGATCTCATTTCTGCAGTCTACTGGTCTCTGCTGAGAGTGTGTCAGGGTTGGGTGGGGGCAGGGAGCGGCACCGGAGGGTGCGCTGGAGGTGGGGAGCCTACACACAGAGGACTTTTGTCCTGGGCTGTGAGTTAAAGCAGGTACGATGTGAAATCAAAGCGCAGATAGAAAGAGGAGGCTGCGCTACGTCCCAGGGTGAACAAAACAGCCTGCTCTGAAGTTATCACGGCACCGGAGACAATGTAATTTCTTCTCGGGCCGTGCTCTGATAGCCTGACCAGCAGGAAAGGCTGGAAGCTTCGTGCACCGGCCAGCCAAAGGAGAGGGCAGGATGAGCGCGATACCAATGCGCAGGCTCCAGTTTCCAGTCCTCATTTTGAGCACACATGCGGTCCAGGCGTCTTCGTGCTGGGCTGAGCCCAACTTCCAGCCAAACCTATCCCAAGCAAGTCGAAGATCCCTCAGCCTCTCCCTCCCTTGACAGCCCAGAGACCCTTCCTCCCTTTCCAGGACTGTAAAGACTTCCCTAAGGCCACATTCTAATACCTGAAGTTATACATTTCTGCACAATTTCCCAGGGTGTTGCCGGTCTGGGCGTTACTAAGACAATTCTACCCTGGGTGAGTCTCCTTTCTACCCCGTTCTTCCCGAATCTGGTTTCCCCTCAGTAATGAAAGCCTCCAGGGAAAGTTGCATGTACATCCAGTGGGCCTTCATTCTGGTGTCCACAGAATCCTTATAATGCCAGCCCGTTGCTGAGCTCCGGAGGCTCGACTATCTCTCTGAGGAAAATCTCTTATTTACTCGGATACAACCCTTCTAGTGCTGTTTGGTGGAGCCTGGGAAACCTAGGGAATTCGGAAGAGACTAGCCACTGATGTGTGCAGCACAGGACTGGGTTGTTTGGAGAAACCTGAACTAGACGCAGTGGGTCATCTAGGCACAGAAAGGTGTATTTTGGGTATCTGGGTCATGATGTCCAGGCAGCTATGTGAAGTGACCTTTCTGTCCCTGCCAAGGCATGAGGGAGAAAATAAGGTACTGACTGTGTCTCCAGGTGTCATGGGAACAAAGGGAAAGGATTTAAATGTCCTCTCCCAGGCCTGAGACTTAGAAGAGGGGTCCAGTTAGGACTCCCCACAGAGTTCCACAGGAAGTGGGTTATGGAACTGAGAAGGAAAGGGGTGATGCCCATTATTCTGTGTCACCTGTTCCCTGAAAGCTCTCAATGTGGGGTGAAGGACTATGAGGCTGAGCAGACAAGGAAGGACGGATTGGCCGTGGGCAGTCCACAATTTTTCTTAATTAGCCATGGCATCTTGCCCATCATCGAAATAAATAACAGGTGTCCCCTAAGAACACCACATGAGAGGCGCCATTTATCGCACTTCTGAGAGGAAACTGACAACATGACGGGTGACACAGCAGAAATAATGAAGAAAAATGGCAGCAAGCAAGAAGAAGCCCCATCAAGGTAGCCTTGCAATCAGGCCTCAAAGGGAAGCACAGTGCCCCACCCTCCTTGGGAGAGCAGCACCTCCCCCCTTGGCCCTGTTCGCCAGGCACAATTTACCTCTTCCATTAGCACTAGGCAGGTACCATGCGGTAGCATTTTAGGGTCACTGATTACCATCGTTGCTTCTGTCCCATCACAGGTCACTGTGAATGTGTGTCAGAGCCCCCGAAATGCCACTTTGAGAGTTTCATTATTTCAGACATTTCAAGTTCAGGCCACTCTAATTTGTCTTTGTGGATTGTCTCTGCCAAATGTTAGACGGTAGCTCCTGATCCGCCACCCAACAGCCTTCTAGTCATTCTCATCGCCTAATAACTGGTTGCTACATCTATTTTAAGGCAAAAAGAGGGACCCTCACCTGTCAAAGGCAGATCTTATCACTGGGACTTAGCATCCCACACCTGGTGCATCATGGGAATATCTCCCTTTTCTAACCTTCCCTTGTGTACTTTCTCTGAGGGCACATGCATATTCAAAGTCTTTTGCGTGAAAAATAAAATGAGCAAACTGAGTGTGATGGTTAATTCCATGCTGCTTTAAAAAAAAAAAAAAAAAAAAAAAAACAGCTTGAGTGATGTCTAGACAGCTCATAAAATATTGTGCCCAGGTGTCTCTGTGAGGACCTTTGCAGAGATCAGCATTTGACCTGGTAGACTAACAAGGATTTGCCTTCAATAACATTGATGGGGAATACCCAGTCTAATGTGAGTCCAAACAAACAGAAGAAAAGGAAAGGCAAAGGAAGGTTGAATTTATTCTCTTATTTTGAGCAGGAATACTCTTCATTCCAAAGTCACCAGTAACATTTGTAACTAAATCTGGTGGGTATTTTTAGCTGTTGCCTTATTCATTGTTTCTCTTTCTTGAAGTTCTTTTCTCCCTTGGCTTTGAAGAGGCTCCTCTGGAACTCTTTCTGCTTCTCCCAGCACTTTGTCAGACTCTGTCATAGTTTGGATATTGCATATGGAGTACTGCCCCCCCCCCCATCCTCAAACAACCATGTTTGGTCTCAAGTTGGTAGATTATTGAGTAGTGACCGGATTGTGAAAGCAAAAGCACTGACCTGATCCATAGATTCAGAGGTGACAGAAAGTGGATGAGCTGGGTCACTAGGGGTGCCCTGCAAAGACGTACTTTGTTTCCAGCCTTTTCTCGCTGTCCCCCACCCCTCAGCTGCTGAGACACCAGAGGTGCATAAGCCCACTCCATCATGTCTCTGTGAAGTTCTTTCTCACCACAATCCCAGGACAGTGGAGCCACCCTACTACCCCAGGCTGAAACCTCAGATTATTGTGAGCCTAAATTAGTCCTATTTTCTTTATAAGTGCTACTCTCATACATTCTGGCACAGTGGTGTGACAATGACAAATGCTAAGTTCCGACACAGCCTTTGCTTTGCTTCGGTTGGTGGTGGCACACATGCGTGATGGTGTGCATGTGGCAGTCAGAAGACCATTGCGGAAATTGGTGAAATCTTCTTTCACCATGTGAATCCCAGGGACTGAACTCAGGTTCCCAGTCTTGGCAGCAAGCTCTTTTACCTGCTGGGCCATCTAGACAGACCTATGTCAGCTTTTTCAATTGCCCCTGCGAAGTTCTTTTAGGCGAAGTCATGGACTTAATGACTGTAGCTGGAGTTTGCTACTCTGTGTGTTCCTTACTCTCTTCCATGTTTCTCCAACCTTATTAACTTCCCAGCACTAGATTTGAGAAAAAAAAGAATAGAGGGGAAGGGGAGCATTGTTACAGTTAGACTCTTTCCTGCTGATTAGGGGCATCAAATTCCTTGGGGCCAGTTTGATTTTCCCTGTCAGACTATTCAATTTCTTCTCTCCTCTCTTTACACACGGCCACTTGACAAACGGCAATAGCAACCAGCAACCAGCAGCCAACAGCCAACAGCCAGCAACCAGCAACCAGCAGCCAGCAACCAGCAACCAGCAGCCAGCAGCCAGCAGCCAGAAGCCAGCAACCAGCAGCCAGCAACCAGCAATCAGCAACCAGTAACCAGCAGCCAGCAACCAGCAACCAGCAGCCAACAGCCAGCAACCAGCAATCAGCAGCCAGCAGCCAGCAACCAGCAACCAGCAACCAGCAGCCAGCAGCCAGCAACCAGCAGCCAGCAACTAGCAGCCAGCAACCAGCAACCAGCAGCCAGCAACCAGCAGCCAGCAACCACAATCAGCAACCAGTAACCAGCAGCCAGCAACCATCAACCAGCAGCCAACAGCCAGCAACCAGAAGCCAGAAACCAGCAACCAGCAACCAGCAACCAGCAACCAACAACCAGAAGCCAGCAGCCAGCAACCAACAACCAGAAGCCAGAAGCAAGCAACCAGCAACCAACAACCAGAAAGCCAGAAGGCAGCAACAAGCAACCAGCAACCACAGCAGTAACAGGAGGAAGAGGAGCAGCAGCCACCACAGCTCCCCTTGGTGCTCTAGCATTTATATACCCTCCTAAGTATCCCCAGAATTCCAAATGTTACATACTTGCAGAAACTTTCTGTAGCTGGCAAAAGTCACACCCTTACTAGAGCACGAGGCAAATCATAGTCAGCTACCATTGGCAATCTGAAGCAGCCCAATACCCCACACCTGGGATTAAAACACAAACATATGCCCATAACATTTCTGTATTTTAAAGAGACCAAAACTGCTCACTATGAATGACCTTGCATAAGCCTATATCTATGTTTGCCACTTAGATACCATTGAGTAACTAATCATCTGCCAGATACCTCTCTGGGTAGGTTCTATAAATAACCCAACTTTGGATAATCTAAAACTGAATTACCCTTTGTGTCTTTCTCAGGCTCACATGTATCTACATGTATGTAGACCCAGAAAAAAATTTCACTGCTTAGGCACGGTAAATAACTCACCCTCGTAAGGGACAGTGAAGACAGCCATGATGCTTTTGTACTTTCCCAATTCCCAGAAAATTTGGTTGCTTGGTACCTTGAAGAGGGTCCCATGACTCTAGTGTGTATGTGCCTGTCCACACCAAGTTTAGGAAGGATGCACAGGTCTGAGAAGTTCTAAAGTTCAGAGATGAGATGAGGCCAAAGGGAAAAGAGGGTGCACTGATGGTCTATTCCTGCACACCAAGATGCTTTGCAACAAGCAGAGGGAGATACAAGTAGAGTCAGCTGCAGCAAAGAAGACAAATGCATCTCACTGCTGAGTTTAAAGTAATAGTCCTTACTCCAAAAGGCATGCTCATGCCAGGCAGCAGGCTCCTAAAGCTATACAAAAGGGAGAAATTAGCGTAGCACATCAAAGTAGGAGCCTTAACCCAAAGACTGAATAATAGAAACACAAGAAATGCTCTAAGAAGTTTCTTAGATACCTAGACTCCATGCGAGCATACTACACCCTGGGTCATAGAGAGCACAGCTTACTTCCAATTCTCATTCAAAATATGGAGGGCTATTCCTGTGTTGGGCATAAGAGCATGAGAAAGAAGCGTGGGAGCCAGCCTTTACTATAGGCTCTTCTTAGATCTGTGTGGAAGGAAACACAGGGAGGATAATAAGTGAGAGGGGGCTGAGAGCCCGTTTTCTACACAATGATATATCTGTATGCAGTAGGGGTCAGTCCTCTGGTGAGCTGGTCTTTTCTCTCGGCTTTGTTTGGTGTTGCATGTTTGAGGAATGAGCAAGCCAGGGTGGCCAAAGGCACTTTCTATGAAGCAGTAACAGTAGGATATTGTCCTACCAGAAGTTTAGGCCTTGGACGCACTGATGCCCCAGAAGACATTTCCTAGGGTTTCGACTGAGTCTATTGAAGACAACAGTGGCGGGGGTGGGGGGGGGGAGGGAATAGCCTTGGTGATGTAATAAATATATGCTGAATGCCTGCTAAGTATAGATACAGAGTGAATCTTAATGAATTGACTAAGAATATCTGTTTTTAATGGGGACAAGTCTGTTCCCTGGCTTTCAGACTTTTGTCCTAATGGTAACACGAATGACAGCCTGAAGAGGTTAAGATGGAGCAGAAGAAAGAAGCAATGCTGTTTACTCAAGAGCTACAGAGTCAAGCTGCTAACTTGAATGTTAGAGAAAAGGTTCACAGATCAGTGGGAACAAACGCAGCGAGCCACTCTAACACTGCAATGTGGCAGACACAACAGCGGGAGTAATGGTGATACGTGACATGGACTGACCACCTTCTATGGGCCAGGTACCATGTGAAATGCCCTATGGCATTAAGGTATTACAACTATGAATCCTATGAAAAAGACACCACGATCTCCTTATTACAGACAAGGAAGCTAGGGCGTCTAAAGGTTAGTTGTCTCAGCTATGCATACCTTGGAGAGCCCACACTCAAACCTGTGATGTGTAGACTCTGCACAGTTAGGCCCCTCTAATTGCTGCTTGCTCAGTGAAAGCAAAGAGGAAGGAATGATCAATTATTCCCAAAGAGCTCAAGGATGGACGCAAAGAGGCTACATTACAAGCTGGCTCCTGATCAATTAATAGTACTGCATGGAATAAGAAAGGTGGATAGCCTGGGCAAAGTCTACCCGGAGAACTAGTTGACATGATGATCCCAACACTTGTGGATACACAGACTCACTCTCATATACTCTACAGAGCCAAGCCCTCCTGCCACACGTACACACAGTCACACTCATGGCATAAGCACACGCATACTGTCTGGCCAGTAGGATAGCCCCCCCGGAAGGCATATGCATTCCATTAGCCTTCCATCTTTAACTCCAATGTTCCGATCATAGTCAGGGTTTCTCACACTGAGTGCCTCCAGGCTCCAGGCTCCTGTACTGTTTGCTTTTTATACCTGATCCCTAATGCTCACAAAAACAAACAAAAAAACAGTAAGACAGGTATGGTGGTTTTGTTTCAGAGCTGTGTTTTCAGAGCTCCATCCAGCCCCACAGTCTCTTTAACTGCCACATTAGGCATCAGCACTTCTGTCTCTCTCAAAAGCTTGAGCTCTTGAGGCCATGAAGATATTTTTGCAAATTATAAAAAATTTTGGAGCAGAGTCGGATCTAGAAGGGACTGGTTCAAACTTGTGTGCACTAGGTATCAGCTGGTTAGAGCTAGGGCCCACGGTGACACGCACAGTGAAACATCCCTTTCCCCTTGCAAGCCACGGAGCCTAAGAAACGGTAGGAAGGACATGGCAGAGCCACTGGGTGACATACGACTGCTTCCCATCACTGCTCTAACAGACACCATTCTCACCAAACCTCAGCCTTCAAGCTCATCTTAGAGGATAGGGAAACTGAGGAACCAGCCTGGGGTTCATGCACCCAGTGTCCAGCCACCTTCCAGGCTCGTGTTTTCCTTATCTACCATACACACTGCCTCCAAACCCTGATGGCGCTCTGTAGAAATCACTTCTAGGGCATTTTAATAATTAATTGCCGTGAACAGATAGGTAGGGTTTGTCTAAATGGCACGGTGGAATTTGTTCTGTTTCTCTGCAAATGCTGTGGTTTCCCAATTGCGGGAAGCTGCCTGGGAGCACGGTGGGATTCCACCTCGGCAGATGGCCTACTTGTATCCCTGAGGGATTAGCTGGAACAAGAAGCTTAGAACTGCATCTTGAAGATGATATTCGAGGGCCCCTTTGTCCTAGATCTTGCCCTGCTAGGGCGGTGTGATTTTATCTTCCTCGAAAGATCACTGAAGCTTCTTCCTCCACTTTCCGGGTTTTAGGCTGAGATTGGTATCCTTCCTAAGTGGCTATTTTCTTCCTTGCTGTATTCCTTTCTTGATTTTTTTTCCCACTCTACAAACTGAGCTGATTTATAGGCCAACATCGTCCCCTGGGCTGGGCAGAAAAATAGCAAGGAGACAGATTAATGGCCCCCTCAGCGTTCCTCAGGAAAATGCCAGAGCAGGAGCAAGAGCGTGGTACAGAGGAAGCTGGGAGAGCCTGCTTCCATCTCCTGCATGTAGCCCGTGGTGCTGAGCTGGAGCATGCTCAGCTATGCTCACTGATGCTTGATGCAGGAAGGAAAGACTCCTGGTAGGGCTAACCACCTCTTTCAACTACTGCTTTCCTTCTTGGAGGGCCTAGAGGATAAAGATGGAGAGAGGGGGTAGTAGAGGGATTTCCCAGGGGTTTTGTAGCACATGAGAACTCAGTTTCCGATATACATTTTGACTAGGTGAGGCCTGTGCTCCTGAACTTAGTCCCCCCACTTCCCCCCACCTCCATCCCCGTGCTGACAGGTTCTGTGGTAGGGAAAGAGAAAGGATATTGAAAGCTTTGCAGTCCTAGGTCCCCAGCACACAGTTCCAGCTCCCTCTGAAGCCCTGATGGACTAGGCTGGCTCCCCTCCTTCCTCCTTTTTCTAATTATGACAGGTCCCGGGGGGGGGGGGGCGGCAAAGCTAAGCAGTGAGGGCTGAAAGACAACTGTGGGAGGGAAAGGAGGGCAGAGAAAGGAGGAAGGGAAAACGAGGGGGAGGCAGCGGCGATCTACTCTATTCTGGGGAGACTCGAGTACATGGCTAGACACGTGGGAGGCCGCATAAAGAGTGATCACACTTCTGTTTCCTTCCTTGAGGTTCTGACCCTGTGAGAATATGCCCATGCCCCAGCCCATGCCCAGGGAGGACCAGCTCAACAGTAACGGGAAAGACAACTTAGATCGGAAGCTACCACAGGAGGCTGATTTGTCTCCGCACGGTGCCCAGGTATGATGTCATTTATTGGCCTCCACGAAGGCAGCAGATGCTAGGTGAGGGTTGTCATTCTAATATGCGAAGGGGGACCTGAAGTTTTAGGTCAACCTAACTCAAGCTGAACACACAAGCCTCTTTGTCCTTAGCCTGACACACATATTACTTTTCGGTCCTGTTAGAGAGGGACTCGCTTCTGCTTCCGTTCCTGGGGTTAACAGATATTAGTAATAACCTCTTTTAAGTGGTCAGACAAGAGATGAACCCAAGGAGCTCACGGGCTTTTAATTTAATTCAACAGATTATTACTGAGGTTCCTCACACAGGGCAGGCCCTATGCCCAGGATGGAGAAGAGGATGTAGGTAACTCAAATCCTGGACTCACAGAGGTGAAGGGAGGGTGATAAGACCGTGTTATTTCATGCATGATTCTAAGAACCGGTTAGGGCAAGGACTACGAGAAAGAGGGAACCTTCTGCTTACTTGTCAACTAAAAAGAGAAGGCTAATCCCGGGGCGGGGGAATTCTCCGTGTCATTGACTTCTTCTGGCTTTCTCAGCAGCTCCTGGCTAATCCAGTTTCCCGGGCTTCTCCTCCCTTAGCCTCACAACCAAGTTTAAATGTCAGGTCCTTCTCTCCACGTGATAGAATTTCTCTCTCTCCCCACAGACTTGTGCTGTTGTGCTGGTGAAGACCGCCCAGCCAAAGAGTCAAGATAGTAACCATTCTAATTATGTAAAATGTGATTAGAGGAAGTACCATGGCCCTTCACATGCCCCTTTCACTTAATTTTTGCCTTGCAACCCTTGGTTGGGCTGACAAGCATAATAGATCTACTTGATACATCTTGTGCTAAAATAAAATGTCTAGTCAAAAGTGCTTAGGATCCCTCTAGGCTGGAGTTGGCTAATGATGTCATTACTCCACAGGGCCTGGTGTTATTTTTAGGATGGCTATTTCCTCTCACATTAAGACTCATTAGGAATTTTGTCCCCATGTAGTACTCTACCCACACAATAGAGTCATACAGAGAGGAGGCCTGGTGTGGCCCTTCAAGGCTCACTCACTCTTTGACAACCGAGTTCCAAATCAGGACATTTGAGCACGAAGGGAGTTTATCTTGAGTGGTGGGGATCGAACCAAGGTCAACAGTGATCTGGACTAGGCCTGCGTCAATACAGTTGGCTTGCTCATAGGGTAGTGGTCAGTCTGATGTTCCCCATACCTATTCTTCCTCTTGACTTTTTATAGCTCTCAGCTACAAGGCCACTGAAGACCCAGTGTGGCTACAATTGTCTTGCAACTAGCCTATCAACCATAGGACAAACTGTGTGAACTCCAGCTGGAGTCAACCTGCACTGTGCCAGGAAGAAACCCGAAGCCATTTCATCACTATAGATTTTGCAATCAAATGGATATAAGTTCAAATCCTAGGGTGACTGCTGACTGGCTATGTAACCTAGAGGTTAAGTGATATAACCTCTCTGAGCCTTGTTTTTCGCCATCACTGAAAGGCAAATGGAAATTCTAACACCCTAGGACAGTTAGAGACTAAGTATGAAAATATATGTAAAGCACTCAGTGACCCTGACACAAGGAGCATGATTAGTGAACGCAACTGTTACTGTTTATCATTATCTCTGTTATTATTATGAATCAACAGGGTGCAACTTTGAACTTCAAAAAGCTCTGGATTCTAAGACATTTTTATGACTCATTTGGCAACAAAACTGACCTGACCTGGATTTCTTTGTAGACTTTATTTATCCCACTTAAAAATGAATAGTTCCCACAAAAAAAAATCTGATTTTTTTTTCTTATAAATTAAGACCTCAGTCTTGGGATCATGTGCAGAAAGGAACTTTTGATTATTCTTCTGAAATCTGAAAACTTCTGAAACATGTTGAACTCAATAGGAGTTGAAAAGGGATTGTGGTCAGTACCCTAATGCCATCCTAGGAATCCCACCAGGCAAGGTCTAAGCCAGCATCCTTCCTTCCTGCCGAGGTGAACACACACAAAAAAATGACAAGTGTTTACTTCCTCCCGGCTGAGAGGCAGACAGCCATCTCGCTGATATGTCACCTCTCCCTCTCCAACCCCCCGCAGCAGAATCTCACCCAGTTGGCCTCAGACACCAAATCTGTTCCTGAACCCAGATTGTCCATCCTTGGCAACTTTAGGCAGAAAGGACAGCACAAATAGTTCATGCTGAGGACGTCATCCTTCCAAATAGGTAACGCCTCAATGTCCCCAGCAGCAGATGACAGACCTCCCTGGTAATCAAGGTGGAAATATTTTATCTCCACTTTACAGATGTGTAAATGCTGGGAACTCAGACAAACTCCAACCTGATTTCCTTCTACCAACACAGTCCTTCCTCTAGAATACAGCTTGCTGACGCCTACAAAACCACAGATGAGGAAGAAAAAAGACGAAATGTATTTTTTCTCTATTTACTTTTTAGTTTCATTGAGTGTGTAGCGTGATTTCTTTTAAGACCCAGGCCCTGTCGAGATCGATTTACAAGTCTGGGAAGTGGCAGCTTTGCCAGATGCCAAATATTCTTTCTAAGTGCTCCTCTTCTCAGAAATTGACATCGAACTGCTACCTAGCTTCCTCTTCCTTTAATCCTTCCTCCATCTCTTACAGCTGTAGGTGCGGGTGGGGCTTGGGGGACCGTGGCAGTGGCTGTTTGGTTTTAGGAAGCTTGTTTTGTCGTTGTGTGCCTGGCTTGATCTTATGAGATCCTCCAAACGAAGGTCAAGAAAGGCGATCTGGTCACCTTGGCCCCGAGCCTACCAGTGAGCATTCAGGCTTAAGGCTCCCACAGCACACAGAAATCACTCCTGCTTCTGCACAAGCACTTTCCTGGCTTCCTGGAACCACAAGTCACAATCAAAGACAGTAAAAAAAAAAAAAAAAAAAAGATTAAAAGGAAAATATCTAAAAAACCGGGGAGAGCAACTCACCCTCCCTTGTGACACCCGACACCCTGAGGAGACAAAGACTGTGAAGTAAAGGTGCTGTGCAGCAGGCAGACTAATCTGCACTATGCAGAAGTGGTCAAAGCCTTCCTTTTCCTCATAATAGGAAGCCCGGGAAGCCACACAATGAATGCTTTGGTCAACAAGCTAGCAAGAAACTGGCCTTGCTGCCAACACATTGTTTAGCGGCCTCCTAGGGCTTTGAACTATGAAAAGATGTTTGAAAGAAACTTTGTTATCTCATTGTGCTTCTGCAAGCTACCACTCATTCCTGAGAGCAGCGCCATCCACTTAAGAATCCCTGACTTTTGATTTGAGAATGCGATTGTTCCCGAGAATGACAGTAGGAGGCTGGATACCCAAGGGTAGCCTGCAAAACAGAGGTACAGCTGGGGCTTCTGATAGGCACTGGTGAGTTCTAGGCAGTCTGCCAAGTGACGTGGCTCTCGGTGATCTATGGGGTCACCAAGGTATGAATCAATGTGGGTGGCATCCATGGTTGCAGCCATAATAGAGATGGTTCATGTAGCATGTCACAAGCCAGTGACAAAGTGACTTGTCTTGAAAGGGTCTCTTTTCCTTTCTCTCTCTCTCTCTCTCTCTCTCTCTCTCTCTCTCTCTCTCTCGCTCTCTCTCTCGCTCTCTCAGTATCCAGCCTATTTGGAAGCCTCAGAATGGTACGAATGAAAGTAGCTTAAATTCTGACCAGTATGACATAAATCACAGAGAAACTCACCTCCTTTCGGTCATAGAAAGCTAAGGCTAGGCACCAGCGCCCCCCCACCCCCCACCCCACTCCGCTTTCTCAGTGATCGTTTGCCTATAAGTTATAGATTAGAGGTAGATGAACCTTGGGGATCATCCTGGCCAATAGCCTCGTTTTACAGGCAGGGAAACTGATAACCAAAAGAGAAGTACATTTTCAAGGTCACAAACAGGCCATGAGAAAAAAGATGGAAGCCCCTCCTACTACCCCCACACAAGCACTTTCCTTGACCACTTTCCCCTCAGGAGCAGATCCCCCAGAGTTTGTAATCCTACAAAGGAAAGAACTTCAAGGAAAAAACCTCCTCCAGAAGGCAACACTGCCATCTGACTCCAGATGACTTGAGTGTTGAGATAGCATGACACTAACAAAATCAAGTGTTCAGAGTCAACGAACGTGATGCTAACAGACAAGTCTATGTAATATATCTTTCATGAGCAAATGAGCGGATATGAAATATACATCATGCGGGATGGTGTTAGCATCCCATTTATTTCTTCGGCAGCAATCAGGTTTCCTTAACATTACAGGTTCTCTTTGACTCAACGTGCGATTCTCAGAAGCTGGGAGTTGTCTCCAGACTTTTCATGAGTGTGATTGAAGGCCTGTCATCGCCCTTGCTGCTCCCCCCTCTCCTCTCACTAAAGGATTATTTCAAAGTATGAGGCTTCATTTAACACACTGGTAAACCAATAGCAAACCTACCTCTTTGGGTGCCATCACCTTACACCTGGCTGGGTGACATCTGGTGTTGGTACCCTTCCCCAGGACTTCCTCTCCTGTCTTCCCCTAACCATATACACTTTCAACTCAATGGTTTTATGCCTCTGTGTATAGAAAGCACAGATGAGGGATGAACATCAGAGTAGAATCCTTGTGCTCACCACAGACCTCCTGCCTCAGGGGGGAGAAGGGGCCAGCTTCTATTCTTCTGCTGAAGTCTTTGGCAGTGGTGGCAGCTCCCTGCTAGGATGTCCCTCTTCTGTGTCTGGCACCAAGGAAGGCAAAGTTAGACTGACAACAACGCTAACAAAGATTAATTCTTGTGTCTGATGAGAGTTAATTTCTCTGATTAGAGGACTCTCAAAGATGGGCAGTGACTAAATCTTGACTGGAAATACTCAAATGGCATTAAGGGCTAGGCGAAGAGTCCCAGTCACACCCCCAGAGCTTTCAAAGGACTTCTGTGAGATCAGGAACAGCCCTAGTCAAATCAATTCAAGTAGTAAATAGCCAGGGTGGGTGGTTCAGGGCACCTTTGTAGGTTGGTATTTATTTGTTTCCTTCCATTTATTTATTTGTGTTTTTTTCCATTTCTGGGACTTTCTGGAAGGCCTTGTCTGGAAGAATAAACATCCGGGGAAAGGGCAGTGAGAAGCAGGAAGACACATTCTCTTATTAGTGGAAGCTGAGCCCCCCAGGGCTGCAGCACTGCTCTATGCACCAGCCCTTGAGAGATGTGCTCTGGATTCTGGAAGGGGAAAAAGCTGGTGAAACTGGGACAGTCCCCCTTGAGGTGGCCAGCAAAGAACACGTGCAGTCTCAGGTGGCAGGTGGTCAAGACCATCTGTCTGAAAGTTTGAAGTCCAGAATGACAGCCCCTTGGACTCTGGGTCCAGAGGGAAGCAGGCGGTATGGGAGGGCAGCTGACTCACATTTGAATTCTGGTCCTACCGCTTACATCTTCAGAAAGCTGAGTGAGCCACATGACTACAGAGAGGCTCTGCTATCTGCTCCAGAACATAGAGACCGTACTTGTCTACGCTGACTTTCTCTGGTACCTACCTCTTACAGAACCTGGCATCAGGTTCCCTTCTCTCCATACCAACTACTCACCTTCAGGACTTCAGGGAAAAGGGCCTCAGCCATTCTCCTGAGGAGACATGGGACATATCTTTGGAGTCTCCTGCTTGAAGAATTCAACAAGGAGGGATAGAATGAGCAAGTCAGGTTGCTTTGCTCTTACCTCAACCATTCTTCCTAACCCCCCTTGAACCTATTTGTCACCCATTCACCTTTGTAAATGTGTGTTACAGATTTACCAAAGGCTGGGGAGCACCTCATAATGTGGAGCTGTAGCTCCTTTTAGGAGATGACCATCTCCACACTTGTTTATCAGTTCCATAAACATTGATTGAGAGTCTATTTTGTAGCATGCTAAGCCCTTGGTTGAAGAGCTGAGGTCTCTTTTATAAGGAGCTCAAAGTGTGTTGATGGAGATGAAGCTGGCTTTGGTCAGTCAGTTTGTTGGGGTTCAGGACATGAGTGCCTGGCACTCCCCTCCCTTGCACTGGACTAGTACAGATGTAAAGCTGCAGTCAGCACACTGCTAATGGGGCTTTGAAAGTCTCTGCTTTATTAGGGCAGCCAGGAAAGCCGATTTCAGCTGCAAATGCCTTCATTGCCTCCCCAGCAGAAATGGCTAATACCTGCTTTCTGGGACATGCTCATCAAAGGAGACTCTCAAAGCCCCATTAGCAGTGTGCTGACGCTGGCTGCACCTCCTGAAAGGGCAAAGTCCAGCCGAGCGAAAGGAATCCAGCCTATTTGTCAACATGAGAATGAGTCAGAGCTCCCGCTCCCCCTTCCACCTCCCAGTCAATGGCCCCCCCCTTCCCTTCCTCCCTTACCTGGCCCACAGGGCTGGAGATTATAATTTCTTAGTAGAGGCTCTACAGTCAACCCACACACACCCCTCCTTCCTCACCTTCCCTTTTTCCCCATCACTCTCCATTTGTTCTCCTACTGGCAGATGCCTAAATATCCAACTGTGGGCCGAAGACCTCTGCACTGTCACCCAGACCTCATCTGAAGAAGCTTCAACTCTGCTATTTTCAGAATGATCACCATCTTAAATTCAGAGAACTACCTCAAGGTCAGCTGGCCCGACGCAACAGCTGATAGATTGTTTTTTTTTTTTTTTTTTTCACCTTCATCACCAATCAGAGATCAGGAGGCCTCCCAAAAGTAAAGATAGCCATGAGACCTGAAGGGTCTTCCTGGACACAACTTGGACCCTGCAAACACACACTGGGTTATCAGGAAGACTCACCACCCCTGCCCACGGATGCTATCATGGCCATAGAGATGGTTTCTTGCCAGATCACCCAAGACATTTACCAGCTAGTTACTCCTATCCCAGGCTTAATAGGACCTCATCTTAACTTCCTCAATGACCAAGAAATACTTCCGAATTCCTTAGAGTCACCCTAATGAGATTCTTCCAATGTTATTTACTATCTCTTTAGTCAATAGACAAGTAGGGTAAAGTGCCACCAAGGAACAGAAGTCAACAGAGAGGCTAGCATCAGAGATGACACTTCAGCAGCACTGAGAAAGGCCTGCTGTGGGACACCCATGTGACAGTCCCCAGTCCATGAGGCTATATCATAAACTTGGTCCCTTGTGCTGATGGTTTAGTGGTGACACAGAAGCAAATAAAAATGATATGCAGCTTTAAAGCATGTGTCACTTGCTTTTCTTGGCCATACAACAAAGGTTTGTTTTTGTTTTCCCTATCTCTACTCCGTGTTCTTGTGTTGTCTGTCAAATTGAATATTGTTACCTCTTTCTCAACTCTCTACTTCCTTGCCTTCTGATTTTGTTTCCTCCTGAGTCATGCTCCTTGGTTTTCTGCACTGATTTCTCTTCTTCTGCCCACTCCCTACATATTGGTGGTCCCTAAAATTTCTATTCGTTTTTCTTTGCCGCTCAATCTGCTGACCACAGTCTCTTAAGAAATCATCTTTGTCCAGCACTCGGGAGGCAGATGCAGGCAGATCGCTGTGAATTCGAGGCCAGCCTGGTCTACAAAGTGAGTCCAGGATAGTCAAGGCTACACAGAGAAACCCTGTCTCGAAAAACCAAAAAAAGAAAGATAGAAAGAAAGAAATCCTCTTTTTCTCCAGGCCCTGATCTCAACTAAATGCTTATGGTCCCCAAATCCAAATCTCCTACTCAGACTCTACTTGAGTGAGGACTCCAGAACATCTATTCTTAAAAATAATTTCCTTAAAATACCCTGCATGATAATATTCAATGCACTTTATAAATATTAACTCATTTAATCTTCTTAACGAAATGACAGCCCTAGGAAGTACTTGCTGTTGTTTTCTTCATTTGACAAATAAGAAAATCAAGGCAGAAAGAGGTTAATTAACATTTCTGAGATCACACAGCTTGTGAATAGCAGGGATGAGCTCCAATCACAGATGATCTGGTCCTAGGGGGTTACCACAGCAAGCAGCCCCTCTACCCCCATCTATTACAAGCACACATGCATTTAACAATTTAAAGTTGGGCTCTTCCCCCAAGCCTGCTCTTCCATTTGTATAACTTAACCCTTCACCTTTGCTCACAGCATCTTTGTCTAAGCTCTAAGCAGGAAACTTAGATCCTCAAATAGAAAAACAAAACAAAAACTCACTGAAGCTTCCACATGTAACTGGTAGAGGTAAATTTGAATTGAGGCCTGGAAGTCGCTCAGGATTAGAACTTTCTGTATGGAACTGGGAGAGATTGTCAAGAGGAGACATGGGTGTTGAGCAGGATGGAGCACACTTCACAGAGCCCAACAGTTCAGTATTAAGAGGGGCTTAGATATCAGGCAGTTCCATGTCGTATTTTACAAATGGTGCATCTCAGCTTTGAGAGTTAACTAGCATTCTACGTGCAAAGGAAACAGATCTTGAGGTCTGGGCCAGCAATGAAGAAGGCTGTTGAGGAGTGGGGGAGCCAACAATAGAAGGGTTAATAAATGAGATTAGCCATTAAGGGAGCCCAAGATGTGGACAAGTCTAGTGCCTAGTGGAGAAGAACTCCTGCTCCTTGGAACTCAAAAGTAGTTTACAACCACACATGAGCTTTTCCTGGGGCCTTGTTTTCAGGTTGTCCCACAGACTGCTAAATCAAAATCTGCCTGGTAGGATCATTTTCTGACCTTTAAACTTTAAGAAGTATTGCTCTAAGCTGTTTCTATACTGACCAAAGGACCATGTTGCTTAAACAGACATGTATACTCCACATGACTCTGTCCCTTAGAAATCCCTCTAAGTTGGAGGAGATATCTCTCTTTCTTGTTCTTCTCCCTTCCCTCACAACCCTAAAGGGATTAAGGTGAGTCTGATGACCCAAGTATGTTAGGTATAAGCAACCTTGCCCTCAGAATCTCAGCAGAGACTTAACAATGTTGCTAAACGCCCAACTGTTGACTTTGTTGAAAGGTGAGAAGAAAAGAGGATGTCTTTGTGTTATAAATCTAACCCAAATATTTAAGTTAGTGGAATCAAGACTATTTTGGATTGCCAGTGGCAAAGACAGAGTTACACTAGTCTTGTTGACCAGCGTGGCCCAGGTGTGTGCTGGAGAAAGTCCTTCTACCTGTAATCATAAGATGAGACAGCCTCCAAGTGCTCATGGGAAACAGATGGAGGTTTGAGGTTTGGCTGGAGGTCCAAGTGCAAAGGAAATCAAGTCCTTGAACTCTAATTAGCAAGGAAGGGGGCTACTGAGGCATGAGAGGTAGAATTGACAGTGGGGGAGGGCAGTAAACAATATCAGCCATCAAGGGAACACAAAAAACTACAGGCTCTAAGTTTGAGGGGAAAAGTGCAATAAAGTAAGACAAACTGTATCTGTGGCTGAGAGCCGTTTGATGGTTGGACACAGAATTCAACCATAGAAGAGCTACCATGGAAGGCAAAACTAACCCCAGAGTTAGTCTTTTCCGGTCTAAACCTGTGGGAGACAATAAAACCGCTTCTACGACAGCTGGGAAAGACACTCACGGAGATTGCGCAGAGGTATTTTATTACAGAAGGAATTCCTAGAACAGGTTGGTAGCGGAACAAAATTGTACCCCCTGAAACGCCTGCATTCGCATGAATATGGGTGATGCCAACAGGAGCAGAAGAAATAGCTATAGTAGAAAAAGGCACACAGAGACATCTGTATGCTTGGGAGTGAACAGCCGTTGGCACACTATAGTTCTGCAGTTGGTCTGTCAGGCGAGGAAGTCATGGGTCCATATTATGGTTGGCAGGAGCTGCAGAAGGGTTCTTATTGATCAGAACTTTTGTGGCCGGGGAAGCAGAGAGTGTAGAGAGTGTCAGGACCAACCATCCGGGGGATCTTGCTCATCACTGAACCTCAGTACTACTGGTATAGCAAGTACCGCAGTAAGCCAGAACTACGCTGTTCCTTCACAGCTATGGGCGAGCCATCTAGTATCTGAGGGAAAAGAAAATCTGTATGAAAAAGATCACTAGGGAAGAAAAAGGACCTTGGGGGAAACTGAACTGAGGGCCTCTCTTGTGGGGGGAAAGGACAATGCAGAGGTGACAGTCAAGAGCTCTTCAGGTATTAGCAGGTGGCTGTGAGTAGGCAGATGAGCAAGACAGCAGCATCTTAGAGCATGTCTTCTCTTCCCTTTTCCTGACCACAACTCCAACTTCCTTCCCCCGCCCCCCCCCACCCCCATCTCTCTCTCTCTCTCTCTCTCTCTCTTCTCCTAACTTGCCTGGTAACAATGAAGCCTAAGTTTGCACTTTACTATTTATTACATACAAGTTTATGTTTCATGATTTTAGTTTAGCAAATTCTCTTATTTATGCATTTAAACAGACTTGATTTTGTGTTTTATGTGTTTGCGCACACAGCCTTTGCCCTAAAGGCTGGTGCTCTTTGTGCCCAAATGGTATCATCCCAGATCTGCTAGTCCTGCAGCATCTGGAAAGGGTGTTCACAGAGAAATCATATTGTGAATTGCTTCTACACTTGCCTGGTAAGCCCAGCCCTTCCGAGGGTGACATGCAATCTCTTATCTGACACAGTAGACTGGGGATAGAGCCAAGACATAAAGACAGACAAGTCATGTAGAGTTCACCCATGTCCACTGATTCTGGGCTATCTGTTCGAAGGTTGCAGAATTCCTACCTCCTCGCTAACCTCTTACATCATCTGCTTCTGTCTGCAGGAGGTGACAGAGTCTCCAACGAACTAAAATAGTCATCTTTCAAGGTTAACAAGGAGCTACTTAGAAGCCCCAGCATGACTGTCAATAGCCAATCAAAGGGAGCTGTGAGCCGGTCCCCTGAGGAAGGGCTTCAGCTAAGGAGGAGAAGAGTGCCCCGGTGGCTGCGCGTGGAGAAGAAGCAGCTGCATGGCTTCTGTGTGGGAACCTCAAGCTGAAGGTGAAAGGGGTGGATGGGGTACTACCATTCTTCTGAAGCAGAACAGACCAGAATGGTCCCAGTGGGAGACCTGCAACCAGGGAAAAACCTGCTACAATCTGGGGCTCATTCCATGAAATCTATTGTCCTCTCCCCATGAGAGGGGCTCTCAATTAAATTTCTCCTGAGGTCCTTTTAATCCCCTAGCGATCTGTTTCATGCAGGATTTTTTTCCTCCTCCTCGGATACTGCAAGGTGGAGTTAAATGAATATTCTAATTCTAGTTTGGGGTTGGATTTAACCCCACCAGCGGCTGCCGGGACTTTTGTAATGGAGAGCAATTGAGATGTATTGGTGACTTTTCTCATGGCTAAGACCAAATAGCTGACAAGAAACAACTTAAGGGAAATTTATTTGGGCTCCTTTATTTTGAGGGGATATGATCCTTCAAGATAGGGAAAGCACAATGGCAGGTAGCTCTGTAGCAGTGGGAGCATCCCGCCCAATCTCTCACCTCTTCACATCTCAATGAGACAGGAAGTGGGAGCCCACGACAAACCTCGAGGCTTCCTCCTACCCCCAGCAACCCACTTCCTTCAGCTAGGTGTCACTTGCTAAGGTCCTACAACTTCCCAAAAGAGTTCCACCAGCTGGGGGCCAAGTGCTGAAGCACAGGAGCCCGTGCAGGACATTTCACATTCAAGTCCTAACTTGAGACTATTGAAGATTAGAAGGGTTTTCATTCGATCCCCATCCTCCTGCCTCCTCCAGGGAACTGAAGAAGAGGCAACCATCTGAAGCAAGGGACAGGATGCTAAGTGAACCAGGGAGCAGACAGAGCTTCCAAACTCCTCTAACACCTATGTCATGTGCCAAAAAACAGCAGCAACAAAAACCCTAGTCTTCCATCTGGGAAAGGAGAAGAGACAGAGTAGATGGAAGCTCACGATGGATGGAGAGATATGGAGAAAACCTGCAAATGAGCTCAAGGCTTGAAGCTCCTTTAGGACAGATTGTCTCGCAGACAGGTGGGACTGGGGAGCCACTCTGTAATCCCAGAGAAATCAGGAAAAAGAAACAGCACTGAGTGATTGGAGAACAAGCACGTTTGTCCCAATTTTCAGAGAAAGATAAAAGCTACATTCTAGAAACCTAAGTGGGTGAGCTTCATACCAAGCCCTACAAAAATCTAGGTTGCAATATGAAGAAGACAGTTGGAACCACTTCATAAGGAAAATAGACGCCATTGAAAGTCCACCTCAGTTTACGAACACAAATTCATTCTGAGACATCATCGTTCAGATACATTAAGTTCAGAGAGAAAAGCAAGATTAAGTATATGTGCAAGGGGGCACATGTTTGTGCATATCTGTGTGCATGTGCATGTGTGTGTGGGCGCGCGCACGCATGCGTGCAGAGATCAGGAGTTGACATCAGGTGTTTTTCTCCATCACTGTCTGCCTTATTTTTGGAGACAATGTCTCTTACTGTTCTTAGAACTCTCTAATTGGCTGGCCTGGCTGGTCAGTGAGCTCTAGGGAGCCACTGTCTTCACCTGCATCCCCAGAGCTGGGGTCATAGATGCCTCCAGGCCTGGCTTTTCACATGGGTCATCTGAAGTCAGGCTCTCATGCTGGAACCGCAGGCACTTTACCAACTGAGCTATCTTCCCAGCTCCAAAGCAAGATGTTTTAAAGGTACCTTTCATAAGAGATTGTGTTTATTTGTTTGTTTTTCTCTACAAAGGTGTAAGCTCCATCTGAGCAGGGATTTAGAGGAGGGGAGTCTGTTAGGACTGTGGTTATTGTAATGCTCCACAGAAAATAACGGATACTTTTAAACAAACGAATACATGTGCACAATAAAAAAAAAAGTGTTGATGAAAAATGAACTTAGATCTCTAAGTGGTCACATTTGGGGTGGTTTAAACTTTCTTCTCCATCTAGACTTTTTTTTCCCTTCTTTTCTACATTTTCTATAATTAGCACAGGTTTTTTTTTTAAACATATATAATCACAGAAATAAAATACTCACTTCTTTGCTTTCATTTCTTCAGTGGGCCAAGGAGAGAGTTTCTGTGAAGTGTTTCCAAAACCCTCTCATGTTACCCTTTGACCTAGATGAAAGGTTCTGAGCCCAGAAATGGCTCGACTATGCAGCTTTGTTGAAGGGCTAAGCCTAACTGTACTGGCTGAAGAATGGACACCAGTGTCAAGGGAAGTCTCTGGTGCTGTGACACAAGGGGTCTGCCTCATTCGACGTGATCTTCAGAGGCCTGAAGCAGGACAAAGCAGATCTTCTGACTTAAGCTGTAGCTTGAGTAAGGATACCACAGAGCTGGGAATCCTGGCTAAGAGGTTAACTAGCAGCTTAACAAAAAAGAAAAGAAAGAAAGAAAAAAGAAAGCCCATCTCAGCACTCTTTAACAGTAATCCAAAGTCGATTCCTGTTAAACTTCACAGGTCCTATTTTCAGGCCCCCCAAAAGTCAGCAGCCAAAGTGCCAAATAGGAGATATCTGCTTATTGATAGTTAAATGAAAACGAGGCCTAAGCATTTAACCGGACTAAACTACCTGTGAGTCAGAGCATGCCGTTGCTCAAACAGCTCACATGACCTGGGAACACCATAAATAGTGTCCTCATATCCACAACAGCATCCTATGACCTATTATAGGATTCTACAATGCCTCATCCCAAATATTTCATGGACTTTGGGGCATGGCATCATACTGACTTCCTCTTATAGAGATGCACAGTCCGCACTAAGCTATCAGAGATCTTGCTCTGGCCTTCAATAAAGAAACTTGTTGGTTTTAACACCAGTCTCCCTGAATTATTTGAGTAGGAAATGGTTTTAGTTTATCGGTTTATTTCGTTTCTGCATAGCATCTGTTCGAAGAGCGCTCTGGGGAAATACTGATCTACCACAGGCTACTCTAGGCATGAAGACTATCCCGACTACCCCACACACTCTGCCTCTGTCCTCCTCAGCAAGTGGTGCAGGCCAAGACCCACAAAGATCCCCAGCACAGGCCTGCTCAGAGGAATGAGTGTAAATATTCCAAAAATACCACAGTGTCATCAACTCGTCAACCAGTGCTGTGAAAAATGTATATAAGTAGCTGGCATGTATCCCAGTAAGTCAATTTGTATCCTTAGTTTTCTAAGCTCTGGACAGCAGAGGCATGGGTTAGAGTGAAACTTGGGAGAAGAAAGACCCACTCAGGAAAATAAAAAAAGACATTATAAGAGATTGGAAAAGTACTATAATCAGGCAGAGGTAGAGACCTCTTCAGGGTCTCAAGGTCCTGAAACACCCACATCAGTAACAGACACACAGGAGATCATCTGTCTGGTAGTTCCCAATCTTGTATGTATTAACTCCTTACATAGTATTAAGGCCACCAATATTTGGGCTTCGTGCTGGACCAAATAGATTAGGATCTCCAGTGGTGTGGTGGGGCTGGGATGAGAATGAAGCAAGCCAGGCTCCTACGGCACATGCTCTGTGGAGACAGACACTCTTATCATCCTACAAGTACAAGAGGACCCCCAAGAGGACCCCCAAGAGGACCCCCAAGAGGGATGTACCATCTACCATTTACCATTCCTCCTCCTTAGTCCGGATCCTGGGGTATATATGCATCCTGTGTAATGCCTCCCTTGGTAACTTCCAAGATGAGTCTAGTCTTTATACCCACAATACACCCAAAACCCATTCAATCTGCAGGCTGCAGAACAGGGAATCTGAGGTCATGCAGCAGTGACTATCCAAGGCAGGAGCAGAGTGGAGTCTGACAGCGGGCAAGAGTCCAGGGAGAATGCAGGCACAAGGACTTGGACTCAGACGTAAGGCAGTCATCCTCAGGAACAGAGTTTGGCTCCACTCTGAGGAGGCTTTGTGAGGTAAAACAGGCTCCCAATTCAAGGTATGATGCCAGTCTGGGAGCTGCAGAGGAAATCTAAGCACGTGAGGATAAACATGGTCCCAACCACAAGCTGGACCTCACACATGGACTCTGTTACCATGAGCAGAAACGGTTAGTACTAAGATCACGAGGGGTACAGGGACAGTGTCAAGGCTACCCACTATACAGGGGCCTTTTGTGTTTTTTCTCAAGGTCCCAGATCTGCTTTTTCTAGGCTGACAGAACAGGGGTTCATAGCAGGGAGGAACCTGCAGGCACTGCCAAAACAGATGCCTAAGTGGGCAGCTTCAAACACCAAGACGGAAAGTCTAAAAACTAAAAATTAAAAAAAAAAAAAAAAAAAAAAAAAAAGATTTCTTCAGAGGTTTTGAAAGGCAAGACTTGGCCCTTAGAGAAGTTACAATTTTGCCCTAACATCAGGCATTTATACTACTGGCAATTTGCAATAATGCAGTAAGATAGGAGTTGTCATCTGACATGAAAAAAAGGGGAATGCAGTAGAGGGCATGTCTCAGGGAGAGGCCATTTCTTAATAAACTGCTGTTGTTGCCCTTCAACCTAAAAACCCAAGGTTCCAAGCTGGGGTCAAGCCTGACAGGTAGAGCATCTGCTGTGTGAGAATAAGGACCAGGGTTTGGACTCCAGAATCCACTTAAAGCTAGGTCCAATAATGTATGTCTGTGACTCCAATACTCCTACAGCAAGTGGAAGTGGGTAGAGATAGGGGGACTCCCAGGTAGCTCTCAGGCCAGCCAGCCTGGCATAAACAGCTGCAAACAAAAAGATACTCTGTCTCAAATAATACAGAGGGTGAGGACTGACCCCTGTGGCTGTCCTCTGACCTCCACATGTACACCACGGAACACATGTGCCCATATTCCCCACACAAATATGCGTAAATATAAAAACAAACAATAGTCAAAGTCCCAAGGGACTCCATTAGGCTTCTCTAAAATACTCTATCCAGGCATATAGGGTGGTAAGGAAGACCACAGGGCTATTTGCATATGATTAGATTATAAAAGATTTAGCTTTGAATAAACTGTGTAGTCTATTTACAGATAATGTGTAGGTTAAAATTACATCACTGTTCCCCGTGTAATCATCATCCCTTGATTTCTCACTCCCGTTTCTCCTCCTGTACCTGTTTACATTGACCCTGATCAAACCTGATCTAGTCAATTAGCATCTGTGCCGAGCGCTCACTGCCAGTCAAGCCCAGCATGAGATACAGATAACTCATCAGAGGTAGGCCCATGGAATTATGGTTGAGGAATATATAACAGATGTTATGGCCTTGAACGATCCTCCCCAGGCCCCAGACACTCACCAACAATCCACTTAGGCTCAAAGATACAGGATTCCTCAAGAACATTTCCTCCAGCAACTAAAGTTAAGACACAGGTGAATCTTGGGAATTCCAGGATGTAGCCATAAGGCTTCTGTGATATGATACAAAAAGGGGAAGTCTTTAGCATAAGGATGTCCAACTACTGGTTCCTGAGTAGATATCATGAGCCATGCTGAGGTCAGAGGAGAGACACAGAAAAGCACCTGCCTACGTCAGGACCTCTGTCTATGATGCTCTCCTGAGCCAGAAGTATTCCATGTACTCCCTGCCTTTCCTTCCCAGAGTCCCTTTGCCTTGACATCTCCAGAAAGCATTCTCCGATTCACCAGAGGAAGCTGACACCTTTCTGTAGCATCTTTAAGCTTCCTTGTGTACCGGTTATCCCAACTGCACTTACCCAACAGCTGTTTCCACCACTGAAACCCCTTCAAAGATAAGCTCCTTGGAAATAGGGAAATTGAAAGGATACATGAATGAATGAATAATCAGGAAAAAGGAAGGCAGCTGGATGCAGGTAAACTGAGGCACTACAAAACTAGAGGCTTGCCCTAAAGGAAGTGGGAAACAAGAAGGTGAAGTCTAGAGTGAGACCAAGGAAAGAAGTGAACTGTTAGGACAAGGCTTTCCAATGTTAGATTTCAGCATCATCCCTTAGGGGTAAGGATAGATGCTCCTTTTCTGGGCATAGTGCTTCCTCTTCCTTAGGGAGAGGAGCTCTCCTTGGACACCTTTGCTTCCAACACAAACAAGATAACCTTCTCACGGCAGAACTAACTATCCAATATAAACTAGGCTGCACATTGCTTTATGCACATCTGTCCCTCAGAGCACAGGGATTTGAGATCTGTACTTAGCAAGGCTGCCATGTCTTGATTACAGCCACCCTGGCTTTCTTTTGGCAGTCTTTTGCTGCTTAGGTTTTTCTTTCCCCATCAACTGTAGCTAAAGGGACCCCACCATCCACCTTCTGTACTTAGATTCTCTGAGTCTTCTCGATCATAGCTGAGACCTCTGGGAAGCTTAAAAGACAGAAGAAGGATGGTGTGTCCCAAGGGAAGGCAGAGTCCCATCTCGGAACACAAAGATGGGCATGAACTGATTAACTGCCTTAGGACAGGAGAGACAGAGGGAGTCAGAAACAGAGGGAGCCTGAGACCTGGCGTCAAACTCTCCCAAACAGGTGGCACTCCTAGCCAGCTCAGAAAGGCGAGAATAAGCAGGTCAGGAAGAGGACCATAGACCTGGACAGTGTCAGACCACATGAAACTGGGGGCAAGAAGTTAACTTCAGGGCTTCGGTGGAAGATAGTGGAGGTCATCGGTGAGGGGGCTGGAGACAGAGATGTACATGAGAAACAAGGTAGATGAAGCAGGTGGGGGGGGGTAGGGTGGAGGGGGACGGGGGACAGGGTCCTGTTTGTGGGTGGAAAGGAAAGGGAAGATGCAATGAGGAGACTAGAGGCCAGGCCACACCAGTCATCTAAGGAGTGTGCTCAGATTCCAAAGGCCTGAGTACAAGGAAAACAACTAAGGCAAGGACTTAGGGACAAAGGTGCATGTCAGACTATCCACTTGTCAGAATGAGTCACGCGGTTAGGGACAATAAGCAAACAGTCAGGTGACAAGAGTGAATCAGCAACTGCTAAACTGCGGTAGCTTAAATCCTCTTTAGCTTGAGTTGAGATTGATCCTAGAGCCTGGGGCCAAGCTGATCCTGCAGATCTGGCAGCCAGGGAGATTGGGCTCAGGGAGGCAAAGCCTGGGAACCAGGTAAAGAGCCTGACAGATGGAACACAAATGATCCCGGGTTCTGCTCCAGCTGTTTCTGATAGCCTGACTTCTTGCTCAGAGGTCCAGGAAGGATGAAGAATGAACCGACATGGGCCTTGGAGGACAACTGTTTCTTGCTAGAAACTGGGGGGGGGGGGGGGGGGGGGGGGGGTGGCAGCCATTTGCAGAGCATACCTGAGAGAGCTAGAGGACTTCTTAGGAGAGAGGCTTACATCTTCCATCTGCAGCCAAAATATAGGCATCATTGTGAGGCGTCACAAAGCCCTTCTCATTTAATGCATGCATTTTCTACATGGCCTTGGGGGTTTTCCTGTGTATTGTTCCAGTCCTGTTCACCTCTGGATCTTTGTGTAAGGGACAGAGAGTGTGTCAGTTACTTTTCTGTTGCTGCAACCAAATGTTACAACCAAAAGCAACTTCTATGAAGACTAAATGACTTGGGCTCACTATTTCAGATGGGAGAGTCCATAATGACAGCAGGGAAGGCACAGGGGAGCAGGTGACCAGAAAGCTGAGCAGTCACATCACCATCCTCTGACAGAAAGCCAAGGAAGCCAATGAGGGGCAAGGCTCACACCCAGTGCTACGCTTCCTTCAGCAAGACTCCATAACCTCCCCAAGCGCAAACCAAGGACCACAAGTCCAAATCTGTGAGCCAACGGGGGCACTTCTCACTCATACCACCACAGTGAAGATCCCCAAAGAATTCTTCAAGTGAATGAATGCCTGAAGAAGTCAGTGAAGTGACCCATGATCCTACAGTCACTATGATGCCAACTACTCCTCAAGATATAAATGTGCTTCAAAATTGTCCTCTGTCTTCCAAACAAGTGTAGTGGGACATACACCCTTTTCCCTCACACCATGTGTGCAAACAGACAATAGTGATAGATTAAATTTAGAAAAGGTGTGTGAAGGAAAACTGTGTTTCCCAGGAGGCACACGATTGCCCCAAGCCACCTACCAGGGCTTGGAGTGCACATTCCTCTACTCGCCCATCTACCTACTCTTTAAACAAGGATGGCAGTGCCCCCATCAGCCAGCATCCAGCGTCTCCATGTTTGCACACTGCCTTCATCATATTGAGTTTCAAGTCTAAATATTTAGGTGTGTTTTACAAGCAAGCCCACATGTGTGGAGGTATACACAACCACACTCATGCCTGAGGAGCCCCAAGAAGGAGGTCAGGTTTTTACTCTGTCTCCCTCCAACTTATTCCCTTGAGACAGGGCGTCTCCCTGAGCCTGGAAGTAGGCTGGAAGCCAGCAAGCCGCAGCACCCCTTCTGTCTCAGATCTACACAATGTTGGAGTTGCAGACACATACGGCCACAACTGGCTTTCGGAACTAGCTTTTCATGACACCCCCATGGCCAGTCCAACACATGCTAGGACACCTAATCCTGAGTGATGGATTTAGGGACAGTTTGTCACAACTCCTGCACTTGGGAGAGTTCCCTATTGCTAGTGAAGTGTTTCAAGAGAAACAGAGAAATAAAAAGTAACAATAGCAAGAAACCGAAAGTCAGAGTTAGTGATAGAAATTCACCGAGTCTGCTCGTGGTGCAAGTACCAGTGGGTGCAGAAAAGCAGCCAGTAAGAGCAACAGAAGCTGCTGTGCTGGTAGCATGACCCTGGCTGTGTTTCACCCATTTGCTGAGTGCCCACTGTGGCCCCAGGATGGGACCAAATGCTAAAGACATAATACTATCCAACAGGCGAAGCATACAGACCCCAAAAAGGCAAGCAAGAAATGGGGGGCAAGTGGGCTGTATCATGAAGAACCTTGAGCATCGGCTTAAGACTTTGAGATGTAGCCCATTTGCCAAGTGAGGCAGAAATAGAAAAGGTGGGAATGACCAATATCAGGACTTTAGGAAGAGCAATTTTTAAAAAGAATCTCCTTTGACTGTCCTTAGAAAGGTTCCCGATAATGTTTCGAGAGAACTCACCTTTCTCTTTTCACAAAGGTGTCCCTGAGTCTTTCCACGGCAGGGATGGTGTTCCCACCATCTGTGTCCCTGGCACATAACAGATACTCAACACACAGACGTCATACCTTTCAGGAGGGCCACGGTAGGATCTAAATGCCAGAAAGTGTGAGTCCCTTGCCATTCTCCCCTTACCTCAGAGGCATAGGGGGTGAGGGTGGGGTATGCCTCTGGGTGGCTCTGGGCCAGTAACCGTGAAAAGGCTGTCCCAGCTTGTGGCAGAGACTGACTCAAGCTCATAAAGCCCACTTTCTTTTCTTCCTGGGCACACAAACGAGTGGCTGTCCCCAGTTCCCTTGAGGATGCTTTGTGACTGACCTCCAAACTGAGCACAGGCCAAGGACAGAGAGGTTCTCCCCTCATAGACCAGGTCCACAAAAGCTTCTGCCCTGGACTAAACCCATATATCCTTTTTCTTCCTTCTTCCAGCTGAATGAAAACGAGTCTGGAGATTAGAGGAAGGCAGGCCATAGGGTACAAAGAGCTATGCTCTCTGACTAGCCACGGAGCAAGCCACAGGCCTAGGAAAAGCGTCACCGAGTTTAATGTCAGTAGTACATTCTATTTGGGACTCCTGGGATCTGCAGGGGATGGGGGCCATCTGTCTGTTACATCAAGCAGCTTTATTGGTTCTAAATAATACATGGCGTGCTTAGCTCTGCCTTCACCAAATTCATTCCATTCCATGGAGGCCAGACTGGAAGTTCCATCTAAGCAAGCTGAGTCTCAGATCAGGGGAGAGATAGGACAATGCAGAGGATGTCATGCTCTCTCCATAGACAAAGTCCTGCTCCTACGAGAACACAGGCCCTCCCACATGAACCAGTTTCAAGCCCGCATTAACACTGAGATAGCTCATCCTTAGGTCTCATTCATAGTATTTAAAAATATAATCTTTGGACAGGGCTGGGTGGCTCAGTGAGATCTGATTTTGAGCCCCCCCCCCCCCCCCCCGGGCACTCACATAGAAGCTGGGTGTGGCCGAGTATGCCTATGATCTCTGTGCTGGGAGGTGGACCCACTGCCAGTCTAGCTGACTCTGCAAGCACCAGGTTCACTGAGGGCCTTGGCTTCAAAATATTAGGTGGGAAGCAACTGAGGAGGGCAAATGACCTTGACCCCCTAGCCTCTACTCACAGGTATGCACACAGACACTGTCATATGCACACACATGTGAAGTGAAATCTCAGACTAAAATAAGCAACTGATTCTACCTTTCCCTCCTGGGTTCTTCCTGCAACATACGAGGTCATACACTGGGAATGAACGTGTCATTATAAAAAGTAGGTTTAAAGGGAGCGACATGGACGTGGTCTAGGACTTCTTTAGGTGGCAAAAACTTTCCTGATTTACTTCTTAAGTGAGAGCCTCTCTTGTTAACCCCCCCCCCCCCAGCAAACTGAGGAAAACTATGAAACTCTTCCCAGGTCTCAGAGCTCTGAGAACACACAAAGCAACAAGACGGAGACAAGCTATGCTCTATAAAAAAATAATGTTCTTGGGGTTATATGTAATTGCACAGAAAATTCATAGAGTGAATACACAAATGGTTCAATATTGCATGGGCCTGCACAGTAGCTATTATAAACAGCAGTAGCTGGAGCTACAGAAATACAGTTAATGGAGAATCTGTACTTAGCGAGGAAACTTTAAGAAATTGCTGCCAGAGAGACTAAGAATTTCTTACAGTTAGTTTAAATGGAAGCAACCATTCAAAAGTAGGTGTGCTGTCCACCACCACGGGGGACGTGGTGAATGATACAGAATTAAGGTGATGAAATACGAATTCAGACAGAGACAGCACTGGCTCTGCTAAATGTCTTTCTTAATCCCCTCATGAGCTGGGGAGCAGAACCTGAGCCACACTGGATATGCTACAGGGCTTGGGGTATAAATGCACTCAACTCTATCAGCTACGATTCAACATGGATACCTGAACAAATAAAACCAGTTCAAAACTGAAGTCATTTTTCTAGTGTCCCAGAATGGGGCCATAGCACCCAGGGAAAAAGGCCAGATCTAATAAGGTTTTCTTCTGGGAGTATGTCTACATTTTATAATATTTGTCCAAGAGTTTATTGACATTATCAGAGCCCCTACCCCCACCAACCAGAACTGTGATGTTCCCCTTAAATGCCCAACCAACAGATGTGATTTGAACAGGTCTAGATTTTGGCAAAGTCACCAACCAACCTTGTCATTCTTATCTGGTCACAGCCAACTGTACCTCAGACTCCCTGACCCATCCATGCTCTCCTCTTACACAATATTTCAGTCAGGGGTACTATTGCTGTGATGAAACAGCATGACTAAAAGCAAGCCAGGGAGGAGAGGGTTAACTTCACTTTCTCTTCCCCTACCTTGGTTCATATCTGAAGGAAGTCAGGGCAGGAACTCCAACAGGCAGAAACAGGAGGCTGGCATCTGATGTAGTAACTTTGAAAGAGTGCTGATTGGCTCGCTCCCTAAGGTCTTTCTCAGCCTTCTTTTGTAGTATAGAGACAAGGCCCACCATCCGGGAGTGGTACCTCCCACAATGAGATGGGCCCTCTCACATCAATCACTTTTTTAAAAATGCAGTTACAGGCTTGTGTTGGTGGATGGTCTGAGGTATTTTGATTCTAATCACTGCTGGCTGTTTGTGTGACCCAACCTTTTGCTTAATTAAAAAGCCATCCCACCTGGGCAGGGCAAGAGATAGGTGGGGCTAGGAGAGTAGAATCCTGGGAAGAAGAAAGAGGGCCAGGAGGAGGAGAAAGGAGAGAGACCTGAAGTGAGGAAAGAAGGCCGCCATGGGTTAGCTGGAAGAGAAACACATGGCTGGTGGCGTGGATGGAGAATCCAGCCCAGATGAAGAACATTAGCAAGTATTTGGGATTATGGATGGGAGGCAGCTTGATAGAAGTTATTAGAAGCAGATGGCATGGGATTGAGACAGGGATCCCATGCCTGAGGCCCTACTGTGGAAGGTAGTTTGGAGGATTGATATCTGCCCTGCCCCAGGTTGTTTTAAAATATAAACGAATGTCTATGTCTTAATTGATTGCTAGCCAGGCCTACAGATAATACAGGTAAAACAAATAATTTAAAAAACAATAGGCTTGCCTACAGCCCGATCTTATGGAGGGATTTTTCTCCATTGAGGTTCCTTCCTCTGGGATGACTACAATTTGGGTTGAGTTCACACAAAACCACCAGCCAGAACAAGTCAATCTTTCTTCTTGTCTACAGAGGGTACAAAGAATGAATGGGGAAGTTGAATATAGTGGTACACTTTTGCTATCCACTTTCTAAGAAGGCAGAGGCAAGTGAAACCCAGGGGCTCTGCCAGCTCTGCAGGCTCTAGTGAGTTCGAGGCCAGTGAGAGACCCTATCTCAAAACAAACAAACAAAAATGGCGAATGGCTCCTGAGTTAATTCTCTGGCTTTAACCGCATGTGCACACACATACTACAACCCCCAACAGACAAAAGAATGAACCTAGTCCACATCACACTGAGTATGTATGTTCCCATCCTACTTGTCCCATTATCCGCATCCTACTGCCATGGACAACAACTGTCCGGGATGGTACCTCCTTCCTGTTAAGGCGTTAGCCACAGCTTGCAAGAAAGAACATTTTGGCATCATAGAGCGCAGCATACGAATACCAGCAACTCAGTGGGGGCCCCAGAAACACTGAAAAAAGTTGGCTGCTGTCCTAAGGAGGAAGAGAGAAAGAGAGAGAGAGAGAGAGAGAGAAAGAGAGAGTGCTTCTGGGAGCAGAAGGGAACAGTAGGATGGATGCCAGGGAAATTGGGGGCAGGGCTTCCCTCCTGGTATGGAAAAGAATGACCATCTTCAACTGAGGACACACAGGAAGCTGTGGGCCTTCCTTCTACAGGGGAAGGATTCCACACTTCCCCAGCACTTCAGAGCAACCCTTGGCCTAATTATTATGGAGATGTGTATCAACTGGGAGGCTTCCACAGGGGCTTAATACCCACCACATTACCAACTTAAAAAGCAACCCAGAAAAGAAAACCCAATTGTGTCCAAGGTGTCAGGGGAGGTGGATAGGAGCGGTTACCAGCTCTCAAAGCATCAACAAAACAGAACCAAACAGAATCGCAGGTCTTCCTTCAAAGGGAAGGAACATTGCTATGGAAAACAGAAAACAGCTGACTTGTCAGTTTCTCTACTGCTTCTTCCATACCCTTCCAGTGTTTCAAAACCAGGTGTACTAGATGAAATGAGCCAGACACAAAAGAACCAACATTACCTGATTCTACTTCTGTCAAATATCTGGACTAGGTAAGTTCACAGAGATGTGAAGCGGATTATAGATTGCAGGAGGTTGGGAGGAAGGAAGGAGGAAAAGTGTTGCTTAATTATCACTGAGTTCGGGGTGATGGACACTTGTGGGAAATGGATGGATAGTGAAGATGGCAGTGTAATGCTGTGAATGTTATTAATGCAAAACAGGTGTGTAGAAATGATTGAAAGGTTAATTTTTTTTCCTACCTATACTTTACTCCAATTTTAAGAATTAATAATGATATGTTATTCCAAAGCCATTGAGTTGTGCACTAAAATGGATGAATTATATATCTATATATCGACTAAATTATTTTTTAAAAGACACTAAATCTATTAAGGATCCTTACCCGCAGGCAATTTCAGGCCTGACCCATCTTCCCTCCCTGCTTATCAAGAAACTTTTACTTGCTAGGTATCTGTTAGGCTGGCATTCATACACAGACTAGACAGGGCAAAACTAACCTGCCTCCATCTCTCCCCACCAATCATCTGCTGCTTTTAGCATTGAGCGTCTTCTTATGACATCACTCAGGTGTGTGCTCAGTGCTGATCCAGAGCAACATGGCTTCAGCTGGCTTGCTTGTTTTTCCAGCTTTGTTTCTAAGTCTGGATTCATGGGCAGCACCTGATTCTGCTCACAGACATCTTGGTTTTGAGCCTTGCCCTGATTTCCCATTTTGTTAGCTTGGCCAACTCACAATTGTCCTGGCAGCTTCGGCTTTATAGAAATAGGTCTTTTTCTAAGTAACCCAAGGGTGATGATTCTAAACAGAATTCTATTGCCCTGTCTGGGGCCTTGACACCTAGCAGAGCACACATGCCCTCTGTCCTTCTGTCTGAACTTCTATTTGCAATTTCCCAAACACAGTTAACTGTTTTCAGTGTATCTCTTTCTCCTAGCAGATCAAGTTCACAACTTTCGCATGCATCACCCCATACCTCCAACATTATAAACTTTATATGTGCATCTCAGCTCCAAATTCCATTCTTTTGCTACTCTGGTGTTCCAATGTGTTGTGGGTGCTACCTCATAATCCTTGCTCCACTGAAAAATTAACCTCAAGATATGTCAAGTATAGTCACTACTATTTTGGAAACACAAATGTGTCTCCTCCTAGAGTAGGAAGTTATGATTAAAAAAAAAACAAAACTACAGAGATGTATAGAATGGAAATACTTGACTCTCGGGCACATGCTAGAATCACCTGGGAAGGTCTTTGTAAAACACTAATTTTTCTCCATTTTTTCCCTAACTATTTTGACTTAAGTGATCTGGGATAGGGTGTAGGTGTAGAAGGACTCTTTAAAGTCCTTTGGTGACTCCAAAGAATAAGATATTTGTTCTAGTTTGCTTTCTGTTGTAATGAGCACCTAAAGATGACCAAGTATGGCAGTATCCTTGAGGGGAAGTCAGGGCAAGGATTCATGCAGGAGCAGAGGTAGGAACCAATGAAGGAAGCCGCCAGCCGGTGTGTTCACTGCCTCATGTTCATCTGGCTTCCATACATGGCTCAGGCCTCTCTGCCTAGGAATGGTATGATCTACAGTGAGCTGGGCTCTCCCACATCAAGCATCAATCAAGACAGTCTTGCACAGACTTGGCCATAGGATGGCTGTAGGCCAATCTGGTTGAGACAAATCTTCAACTGAGGTGTTCCCTTCCTGATTGATTCTAGGCTGCATCAAGTTGAAGTTAAAAACTAACCAGCACAATATCCAATGGAAACGCTTCGATGGAGATGAAAGGTTCTGAAATGGATAGTGGTGATGATGGTGATGGCTGTCCTACATTGTGAATATAAGTAAAGTAATAGTACTGAAGAAATATATATGTGGTTATGTATAAATGTGTATGTATGTATGTAATAGGTACTATCTGTGTGTATGTGTGTGTGTGTTTAAGATAACAAGGTTTATGTTAGCTATGTGTTATTAGAACAACCTTTAAAAATTTAGTGTCTGTATATTATACCACAAATCACTAAATTGCATGCTTTCAAATGTGTTAAGTATGTGGCATACAAATGGCTGATATAAAGGAATCTACTCAACAGGCATTTATTAGAAGGAGGATGGCATCTACCATGCACCAACCAAAGAGTCTAAAATACAGCTAACCAATCAGTAATAAACCCAATTCGTAAAACTAACAGAGTTTAGAGCATTCAGGGTACTGCTGGCTCACCCTGTCCTATTTAGCACCTTGTCCTGTGAGTCAGAACACACCCACATGTAATAAGTTGTACAAAGCCAATTTAATATTGGTAGGGAGGAATAACAGAAGCCTAGGGTTCATTACTGTCCAGTCCTCTAAGGCCTGGGATAGAAAGTCATTTGCAGATGCCCCAGGGACACCACAACTGGAGTCCCATGGGAAATGACGCACCCTGTGTTTTATAGGCCTGGGGACTTGCTAGGCCAAAGCACTGTGGTTCATTTGCTTTTGGGAAGCTACAGGACGCTGGAATAGAGTTCTGGCTCCCCTAGTCAGCCCTTCCTTAGATTAGGATGCTACGTTGCCAGCCAGCATCTTCTCCAATTATTCTTAAGAACTATAAGATCACACCTGTGATCTCAGCACTCAGGAGGCAGAAGTAGGTGGATCTCTGTGAGTTTGAGGACAGCCTGGTCTACAAAGGAAGTCCAGGATAGCCAGGGATATACAGAGAAACCCTGTCTCAAAAAAACAAACCAAACAACAACAAAAAAGAAGAAGAAGAAGAAGAAGGAGGAGGAGGAGGAGGAGGAGGAGGAGGAGGAGGAGGAGGAGGAGGAGGAGAAGAAGAAGAAGAAGAAGAAGAAGAAGAAGAAGAAGAAGAAGGAAAGAAAAAGAAAGAAAGAAAAAGAAAGAAAGAAAGAAAGAAAGGGAAAAGAGAACTGGGCTGATCCTAGCTACTTGCAGAACCTTCTAGTAGATGTTGAGTAATGAAAAAAAAAAAAAAAAAAAAAGTAAAGGGCAACAGTAGCTAAGGATAGAGCAACACTAAAGTTAACTTTTCTCAGTGCGAACATACATTTCAGGAGACCATAGTTGCTACATGGAGTTGGCATCAGATGGATCCCACGATGTTCAGAGTCTGACAGAGAGCAATAGAAACAGATCCTTTACAGAGTTTCTTTCTCCATGTCTTAGTGAGTGTGAAGCCATTCATGAAGCCAAAGCGGTAGTTGCAAGAGATCTCTTGGGAACAAGGCTTTTCAAAATGGAAACAGGATAAGCGGGGTTGATGGCAGCTGTGGGAGGCAGAGGGGATGCAACCCTCCACTTTCCTCGTTCTACAGTCTGTACCACACTTCATTTCTCTCACTTTCAGCAGCCAAAGAGGGAAAAAAATATGGAGGGAGCAGGTTTTCCCGCCTCATTCTTCCTTCCCTGAACTTGGAGGGTTCTGGTTGGTGATCCCTGGAGAACCAGGCTGGTTCAAACCTGTTTGCCTTAAACCCAGGGTGAAGTATGGAAGTCTGGTCTAGGCAGCAGGTCTGCTGCAGCTGCTTTGGGGAAGCCTGGCTCTCGGGTAGGGGTGTTCTGATGGGAACTGGGCCCTGAAGTGTTAAACAGAACCTAGTGTATTTGCAGAGAGCCAAGAGAAGTGCTCTATTTTAGATGATATTTTCAAGGAAGCTTTTTCTAAGGGAATGACATTTGGGAAGAGACCTGAGTGAAATAGAAGAATGGATTCCAGACTCCTAATAAATAGGAAGTCTAGAATAGGTACAAGCCTGGCGACCTGAGTTCAGCGCCCCAAACCCACATATAGGTGGAAGGAGAGAGCACCACAAAGTTGACTTCTGACCTCTAGGGTCTCTGTGGCATGTGGCATTATCATTGCACATTTTAAAAATAATAATAATAATAATAATTAATATTATTATATCATCATCATCATCATTATTATTATTTAAACAAAAATGAAACAAAACTACTTCTCCAACTAGCTCCAGCCACATCGTCTTCCAATGGCTCTGGTGATAAGCCACCTGGATCTGGGATCTCATCATTTCTCCTTCCTTTAGTAAAGCAGTGTCTACAGCCTATATAATTCCTGCTAGTGCTTCAAACTTCCTCATAAAGTTGCAGTATTTCAACCTGAAGCCATCCAAGGCCTCAGGCCAACTCTTAACTGGAATTCATAGAATTGAAAGTGCTCAGCTCCATCCTGTGTGTCACATGTTCTTAGGGCCTGCTAACTTCTCAGCAGCAATCATAACCAAGCCATCCATCTTTGGTTCCTCTAGAAGCCCTGATGGATATAAATGAGTGGGGAGGATGGCAGTGAGACCTCCTGAGACAGCCATCAGACTAGGTAGATAAAATTAAGGTTCCCTTCTGTTCCCCGCATGGATCGATGGGAAATTCTTCTCTGGGCATCCCTTCAGTCCCTTGTTCTGTTTATCACTTACCCTACTGCATTTGCTTGGGGTTCAGCAAGGAGCCAGACCAGCAGAGAGACAGGACTTGCCCAGACAAATTCAGCCCCAAACTTCTGCTTCTTCTGTTAGCAAAGAATAGACTTGGGTGTTGTAGCACACAAGAAGGGTAGTTGCAGGTCATAGCTGCCCCCTTTCCTGCTGTGAAAGAGTTCAGGGTTGGTAGGCGAGTCACCGCCAGAAAAATGATAGAGACAAATTGGATAAAATTCAGGAAAGAGAAACACACCAAAAAAAAAAAAAAAAAAAAAAGATGATGAAGAGGCTGGAGGGATTGAATGATGAGGAAAGATTAAAAGAACTAAATATGGACAGACTGGCTAAACGCCGATTAAAAGCAGCGATCAGAACTGTCTGCCGCGTCTGCGCACCAGCAGGCAAGAGGGGCTGCACTGGCAGGTGTGGGGTCAGGCAGGAAGAAGAGAGGTGGACTGTGAGTAAATGAACGGTAAGGGTTAGTGGCAAACTGCTGGGTGGTAAAGGATCCTCTATTAGCAGAAGAGGTAGGGGATGTAGGCAGGAGGTCAAGGATATACCGGTCACGGAAGAGAGGTTTGCTTAGCGTGGTACTCTGCTTGAGACTCCAAATATACACAGTGATGTTGGGAGATGCACCTCACAGGAGGCCCTAGGTGTGCCACGTGAGCCATGTCCTTAGGTAACATCTAAAGCCATCACAGCCAGTTCCTACAGGCCCGGATCCAGGATGGCCAGAGGTCAAGAAAGCTAGGACCATCCATCAGAATGTGGAGACAACAGAGATCAGACTGTGTTGTGGCTGTCCAGCTGATGCTGACCTCTTATGCCCCTTTTTGTTTTAAAAGTGAAATTCTGACTTAGAATTGTGCACATCCACCACCACCCCCCCACCCACACACCCCCACCCAGCCCCTTCTGCAGAGAAAGAGGCAGCTGGTCAGCTTGACAGGCGGAAACTGCAGCTTTCTTGTTAATGTGCAATCCTGAAACGGTGATGTATGGCCGGTGATAGATCATGTTGGGTTTCCGGAGAGCAGGGAAGGCTAAAGCCGGAGCCTAATTCATGATGCATGAACGCATTGATCTTCTTGGCTCTGAAAATACAGTGTAATGAACCCCCGCTAACACATCATTTTTATTCCACTGCACCTCGCTAATATCTAATGATTTCACCTTCTACTGTGATCAAACATAATTGTATGGGAGTTTCAACTTTGTTCTTTGATACAGGGACATCACTGGCCGGCACTGTTTTGATCTTTTCTATTGGTAGAGCTAGTGTGAAATTTATCCTTATGATAACTAAAATCCTACAGATGACCTGTGCTGGGACCTTTGGAGGAGCCCTGTGTGTTTACATGAACACAAACATGTTGAGGGAAGGGATAAACTCAAGCATGTATGCATTCATTAAGCCAGAAGCTAATTGAACGCAAGAAAGATGCTCAGAAGCAGCAAACTCCTCTGCGCAGTGGCTGTGCCGTCTCCCGTCAACTGGCTCCTGGGAAATGGCAATTACTTAGAAAAGAGATTACCTTGTAAATGTTATTGTTTGCGGACTCCCATCTGCCGATTGAAATCACAGTAATAATTTGGTTTGACGTCCAGGAACCTTCCTGATGGCCCCTTGTCCTTGTGAGCATCCCATCCTATGTGTACCTCATGTCTCTTGGACCAAGCTTCCCACCGCACTGTTCTGTTTTCCATTCTGAAAGAGCTTTTTGGAGGAAAAAATTAATATTAATTTTATAACTCTAGCCATCTGGCCTGAAGGTAGTTTGTTTCTGATGAAGGAACAGGCATTGCCTGTCTGGGGCTGAGCTGAGCTCGCCTTTGCCAGCTCTACACTCAGAAGCAGGATGCCCTGACATCAGCCATGTGACCTTGGGTAGGTCACTTAATCAGCTGCCTCACCCGGATATGTTTCTCCAACTGATCAAAAACTCTGTTGTTTTCCTTTATCTGAGTGCAGGCAGCTGAGTCAGACGGTTCTTTAACCAAATTTGGTTTTTTTCAGTGTGTGCCTCTATGTGCAGATGCTCATGTGTGCCGAGGCACCTGCGTGAATGGGGGTGTGGAGGCCGGAGGACAACCTCAGCTACCTCCTTCAGCTACTCCATCTTGTTTATCTAGACAGGGCCTTTCCTTTCCCCTGGGGATCCACCTGGCTCTCCCGCCAGCACGAAGTTCCGCAGGTTGAACTCACATCCTCAGTCTTGCATGGTTTGCACTTTCAGAGAATGTTTTTTAACTGCCCCCTACAACTCAAGAGTTTATGAGTGTGATAACTTAACACGCCCCTCCCCCCCCTTTTTTTTACTACTGTCTGCCTGGAAGCTCTTTTATTCCTAGTGTCTATAGAGTTGCCGTTCCTTAGAAACCCTCCCTTCCCACAAGAACACACACAACCTCACAATTTCAGTGGAAAGAGTGAGTAATGATTTGGATGCTTTTTACAATTTTTTTTCATCTTAGTCTTAATTTTAAAAAATTATGCATATGGTTGCCCAATTATTTAGATTCTTTACACAATCTGCAGCGATATTAAGTAAATGCCCCACACAGCTCTCAGGGTCAGCTTCAGCACAGTTTAATAGGTAAAACGTTGACCCCTGCCCAGGCCTTTGATTTTGGCCTACACTCTGCTCCGTGGAGAGATGGTGGAAGGTTAATACATAAAACGCTAGCATTCCAGAGAAATACAGTCCAAGGCTTGTGACGCAGGTCACGGTACAGTATCTCACTGCAATCAGTATGCACTTAAATATTTGGACCATCTAAACCTCTGCTGCCACAGAGGATCTCCAGAGAGACCTTTCATAGGAGCAGAGAAATTACTATTCCAGGTCTGTGGGTAGTCGTAGCCCATTTATGTTTCAAGGGAGATGCTGCTGAAAGGGGCAGGGAAGGTCCCTTTGGGACAAAGTGGCTGAAAAGTAAACAGCTTGGTTGGGGTAGACAGCCTTGACTGTGATCCTAGCCACCGGTGCCGAGAATAACCTGGCCCAGCTCCTAATGCTAACTCTATTTTCTGCCTCTGCGATGTGAGTAATTATTGTGGTGTGTTAACAAGATATGTGGAGACCACTGGATGGAAGGCAAATATTGTTGGTGTTCACAGACTTGACAGGAATAACAGAAAGAGCTTTGAAGTTCTAGCCACCCATTGTTCTAAGCCCCGAAGCTGCAGAAGAACGGAAATGCTATCTATTTATTTAATCTTTGGCCTTCCAAACCGAGTCATGTCACAGTCATAGCTACATCCAGATTCCTTATTTTACCTTCTAACCAGTCTTAATCCAAAGCTCATTTAGAACTAGAGATTATTATTATTATTATTATTATTATTATTATTATTATTATTATTATTATTATTATTATCATCATCACTTGGTTATTTCTGAAGACACCGGAAATGGACAGTACAAAAGAAGCGGATAGAGCCCTAAGGAGCGTAGGGCTGGTGGATGAAGTTGGGGGCAGAGATGCCGATCTAGGCTTGTGACTGAAGGAGGGGTGAAATATCAACTCCTATTTGGAAGAGCAGTTCTATAACCAAAAACATGTTTGTTTTGCATATTATCTGTAGATATCAGCTCATGCATACCCTTAGAAGACTAATATGAGAGAAAAGTCTGTTTTTGAGTATAGCTTAGCAATAGTCAGTATTCCAGGAGAAAAGAAATGTTGGTGGCAGGTGAATTTAAAAGACAAAGGGCGAATGCAATGGACAGGCTAGTGACAAGGTCTTAAATTGTAAGGCAAGAATTAGGTAACATAAAGGACCGAGTTTATTGGTCTTTCTCAGATACTGAACACCAGCTTAAGAAACTGATGTAGCCAAAATCTACAAAGAAGCTTAGAGGACCTAGGAAAATGGCTCAGGCAGGTGAAATGCTTCCCATGACCTCAGTTCAGATCGCTAGCCTGCAAGTAAAAAGATGAGTGTGGCTGTGGGCAGCTGTCATTCCAGCACTGTGTTGGGAGAAATGCAATGGCAGAAGGTGGAGCTTGTTGGCCAGTTAGCGTAACCATCTAATCAGTGAGTCCCAGGTTCATTGAGAGACCATGTCTCAAAAAAAAAAAAAAAAAAAAAAAAAAAAAAAGGACAGATACAAGAATATCCAGTGTGGGCTTCCAACTTCACACATTGTACATGCACACATGTGTATGCACACATGTACAGCACACACATAGAGAAATTTCAAAATGTGATGCCCATTCCTGTTGAGTTTGTACATGTTCTCACTTGAGAAGCAGGTGGCTCGGTGCGTTCCTTTACAGAGAGAGTCAATGAAGGTAAGTCCTGCCTTTAGATCTTTGAATTCTTTTGGTAGGTTCTCCTTTTACCAGCTATTCATCATTTGGCGTTTTAATATACTTCTACTCTACAAGGGTACAAGATGCATTAAAAAATATTTAAATGTTAAAATGCAAAACTTGAGGTAGGGCAAAGGTATGTCAAACAGCTGAGTAATACTGTAGAGGCGCTCTGTCTCTCCTGAAGGATTTGCCCCTCCCCCACCCCATAATCAAATTTGTCTTACATTTGACATGATCCTTCATTCTCTTATTATAAGGCTCCATGCCGTTGGTTCATAAAGGTTAGGATTTCTTTTCTTCCGATTGTAATAAATCCAGTTCAAGAACCCTCTTGACTTGGAATTCATCACAACAATATGAGGAGGGCAAGGCTCCCCAGCGTGCTTCTCTGGATAGGGACCTGGTGGGCTCCTCTGCCAGAGAGAGAGAGAGAAAGGATGCAGGACTATAAAGTGAGAGTGCCTCCCTCCCCTGCCCCCTCAACCTCAATATAATCCAAGAAAAGAATACAGTGTCTAAATTATAGCTGATTCCTCATTATCCGGTAGTAAAAAGGTTCGGCGAGCCAGGACACCAGACTCGCTGCAGCTTTGCATTATATCTTTCCACCTGGGAACAGTCCTGTTTCTCAAATCCATTTGGAAACACTTCACTTCATTCCATCCAATCTAGGGATTTTAACCTTTTTCTTCCTTTCTTTTCTTCTTCTTTTTGAAGCCGGCAGCTTAGAATCACAACTGACCAGTCCCATAGCCCACTTATCTGACTATCTCTGTATTGATCAGTCATGGGTCTAGTGTCTTACAACACAACTTGACTTTTGGATAACATTTGGTATTGATTCAGAGCTAAATTAGATGGCTCTTTGAAGGGCTCTGTTGTACTATTGAGGGCTTCTTGATTGACACATCATCATGATAATTACAGTACTTGGGGTCTCTGACACCCAAAGATAAATTTTTGACAGCTAGTAACTATTGTGGTGTGTGAATGGGAAACCTGAGCTCCAAACTCCCACAATTGATTACCTTAACTAATATGAAGTAAAGAAAGAGTCTGAAGACAGGCAACAAAAGACCAGGAATGAATATGTACTGCTGTAGAAAATGTCTGTCATCGGTGCTACACAGGTTAGTTTACAGGCACAGCCGTTCCTAACGAAGAAGATGCATCTCAACAGCAAATGTCTCAGTCATAGGCATCACTATCAGACCTAAATGCATGCATGCAAGCCTATAGCTATACCATCTTAACTATGTATGTTCTCATCTCACTTGGGAAGCTAAGCAGGCTCAAATCTGGTTACTGCTTGGATGGGAGACATATATAAGCAAAGAGAATATATATGCCGAGATGATAGCCACTAAAAGTCCATTTAGTAGAGATACTTTATCCTATATCTCATATGTACATATGAGTATTTATTTATAAATATATATGAGTGTATATATATACATATACACATACTAAAGAATAAAGACAGAAAGGTTTGTAACCAATGCAGTGCTAAATGCAACCCAAACTACAGAGAAGTAGCTGAAATAACAAAGTAAAAACCTCAAAACTTAAAACGTGCTATTCCCAAGTAGCAGAAGAAGAGAGAGAGACTAATTTTATCAGAAGACTGGCAGAAGGGAAGAGTCAGCACCTAGCATGGTTCTCCATGTGCTATGCTTCAGAAGTGTCCGCAGGGCTTTTGATGCACTAAAAACTTCCTTCCCAAAGACTTCTACTCCAGAGGTCTAAGAGAGCCTCCCTCCACTAGAAATTATGGTGCACATGCTGGGCAGGCAACCAGCTCTCTGGACCAATAGGAATGCTGGAACAAGCCCTCACTCAGCACAGCACCTCTGGTGACCAGTGTTGAGCTTGCCACATGCACCATGTACCAAAGTTTGTTTTATTGACGGGATAACAGACGAGGAAACAGAAGGAGGAAGGATTCCTTAAGTATCCTTAAGGTAGAAGCTTGCTCCTGGGAACCTTGGATTTTTTTTTATTAATTTATTCATATTACATCTAAATTGTTATCCCATCCCTTGTATCCTCCCATTCCTTCTTGCCTCCCATTTTTCCCTTACTCCCCTCCCCTATGACTGTGACTGAGGGAGCCTTGGATTCTTGTTGTCTTTCATTCTTACGGCTCCCAAAAGAGGTCATATTCTGCGTATTTCAATGTTAGAGAGTCTGTGGTTGGAGAGATGGATCAGAGATAGCTCAGTGGCTAAAACCACTTCGTGCTCTTCCAGGGGACCCATTTGGTTCCCATTGCCACCTGTGGGAGGTGCACAACTGCCTGTAGCTCCAGCTCCGGGAGATCTGACACCTTCTACGGGCATAGGTGGCCATCTCCACATACGTGGCACAATAAATTTTTTTGTCAAAAATTAGAGGACACAAGTCTCACAAAGGCTAAGCCACTTGTCTAATTTCATATGCTGGACTGAAGGGGAGAAACCTAATACCCAGTCATGTAAAAAATAAAGGAGAGAGAGAGAGGCTCCAGGGATATTACCACCACTAAATGTGCTAGGATAGGGCTTCAGGTCGTGGGACACACAGGTGTATAACTCCAGCTCTAAGTTGAGCAGAGACAGATTACTGAGGCTTGATGGCTCTCAGCCTAGGCAAAAACAAACAAACAAACAAAAAATCATGAACCCAGGTTCAAGGAGAGATGCTGCCTCAAAAGGTTGGGGTGTAATATGAAAGAGGCCGCCTATCTGCCGCTTCCAGCCTCCAGTATATACTCACACTCAGAGGTAAGTAAGTAAGTAAGTAAATCAATACCCCCTTTTTTAAAAAGAAGCACAGCCAGACGTGGTGGTGCATACCTTTAATCCCAGCACTCGGGAGGTGGAGGCAGGCGGATCGCTGTGAGTTCGAGGCCAGCCTGGTCTACAAAGCGAGTCCAGGATGGCCAAGTCTACACAGGGAAACCCTGTCTCAAAAACACAAAACAAAACAAAACAAAACAAACAAAAAACCAATAAAAAAAGAAGCACACACCTGGGCAGAAGGGTGACAATTACAGGTTTCTATAACAAAAGAATCTAGAAATGGCCATATGTTAGATAGGGTTTGATGGCTTGCCGTAAAATTCTGTTCACAATGTAAGCCTATTGATTTCACTTGGATATCGACTTAAAAAGTTCTGTGGGCATGTCTCTGGATGCTCTGGGAAACCCTACTCTGTCCTATTTATTCCCCGGTAAGTCACTGGCATGCAAGAATTTGAAAGTCCTGATCCATCCTTCTTTTTTTTTTTTTTTTTAATAATTTATTTATTTTATTTGCATTGGTGTTTTGCATGCATGCATATATGTCTGTGAGAGGGTGTTGGATCCTCTGGAACTGGAGTTACAGACAGTTGTGAGCTGCCATGTGGTTGCTGGGAGTTGAACTCAGGACCTCTGGAAGAGTAGACAGTGCTCTTAACCTCTGAGCCATCTCTCCGGCCCCCTGATCCATCCTTCTCCTACATCAGGGCCAAAGTGAAGATGTGCTATGCTTTTCTTAACTTCCCTCATTTTTCTCTGTCTTCTAGATAATGCCTGAATTTTATGTTAATGAAGAGAAAGTATTAGTTCTATAATTCAATAAAAAGGACTTACAATGTAGATGTGATTGCATATTGAAATTCGTTCACACTCAAGTCAACCTACTAGTAAGAGTGAATGACTGATGCCTTCTTGTCCAAAATAAAGGAGGGAAAGAGAATGCCTGACATTTGCCATGAGATGGAATAAAGAAGTTTTCAGATTTGCCCAGGATGAGCCCTATTCACATCCAATTTGGATTTGGAAGGGACAGATTGACACTATGCTCAGAGGTATTCTTTTTTTTTTTTTTTTTTGGGTCATGGGCAGCTGTGAATATATGCGTGGCTTTTCTTCAAATGATTTATGAAGGCTTTTTGTTTGTTTGTTTGCTTTTAAAATGTGGAATAAGAGAACTCCATTCCAAGAGGGTTCGTTAGTGGGGATACCAGTATCCCCAAAGCTGCCTATAGAATCTGTAATGTGTTGATGATCCAAACGGGAACCCACACCTGGAAAACAAAAGGCTGTAGGGCTGGAGGCTCAGCTCTGGCTCCAGCAGGTTGCGGGTGGGTTAAGCATCTCCCTTAACATCTATTGTTTTATTTGTAGATGGAACAGTCCATGAGGTATTTACCAGATGTCAGCAGGCAAAGATATTTTCTATATCACCTGTATAGCCCTCACCACATTACCATGAAAAATTAACTCTTACTTCCAATTTTAGGAATAAGAAAACAAGTCTTAGAGAGCTTAAAACAAAATTATTCCAAGTAATAAAACCAGTGGTTGGATGATTAATTATTTCAAATAAGTTCTGTCTGATCTGGAGTCCAGTGCCTTAGACACACTATGGTCTCAATACTTTTCCATGGGGCAGTGATGAGATAAGAGACAGGTATACCTGAACATGCGTCAGACATCCACATACTCACATGTACTACATACATGTGTATATAGGTGATGCATATCTTCCAGTTAGCACTGACACAGGCAACCCAGATTCAATAAACATTACTCACTTCTGAAATAGGTGCCACAATCCATTTGCTGATACCCACGGTTTTGAAAACATGGTACCTAGGATGGCAGTATTTGCCTCACAGGAGAACTGAGGACTGAGTTTAGCAATCGGTTTTGGCAAGTCTTCCAGGGGTTTGTGATGCGTGTTTGAACTTGAAAGCCTCAGAGTGCGCTTGAGCTAAGGTGGTAGAAGTCTCATTCTCAGGCAGTGACTGCAGGCACCAACCTCCATACAGTGCATTCAGCCACCCAGTTCTGCATTGTCCTGAGAGGGAGGAAATGAGAGCTTCTCTTCTTGGTGGTTATTTTTGTATTCTGGCAAATGGTTTTGACTCTCAGTGATCATAAAGAAAAAAAGAAAGAAAGAAATTAGACATGGTGTACACAACTGGGCAAGAGAAACCAAATATTACAGTGAAAGCTAAAGACTTCACAAAGAAACAGCCTGGGAAACACAACTGTAGGCTGGTGGATTCCTTTTCTTCTTCTTCTTCTTATTTTTTTTTTTTTTTGTTTTCTGTTATGCAGCACATCATAAGCATTAATGGATCCTGGGAAGGTTATCCTATGCCTCAAGAAAAAGTGATAGAAAAAAATTGGAGACATGTCATAAAATCTGTAGATTTGAAGAACTAGTATAGAGAAGAAACTGGATCTATATGATTGTTTCCTGTATAGTTGGCATGTAACACTGACATTGGAGTTAGTCCAAGTTGCTAACTGATTTCTAGCAGGATCCACTGCTTATCAATGGCTACGTTGAGTACATTATTTATCATTTACAGCCCACAGTTTCCTTGTCTGGGAAAGAGGGACAAGAAGACTACTTTCACATGACAGAGAATATTAAATTTGAAATGACACCTATTCTCCACCCCGTCAGAAGGTGCTCCGCGAACGCGAGTTATTATTCAATAGGCACACTGGAAATACTGATGTCGTGCCCTTAAATGAAGAAAGGGAATTTGAAAAAAAAAGTAGAGTTTTCACTCTAGTCATCAGAGAGAAAACGAGGGCATTTAATAGGATGCAGAGCCACGCCCCAGGAGTTTCTTTGCAGGTTTAGTAAAGGCTGATGCATGCCTTCTGTGCAAAAATACGTACATGTAATAATGTTTTCCTCTTCTTCTCATGGCTTGCTGAGCATGGCCTCTTCTCAGCCAACTTCTCAGATCTTAACTGCTTGCTTTATTGGCCTTACTGGACTCTCCAGCTCTGTTTCCTTTGTGAACTCTTCCTCTTGTTTTTATCTTGCCTCCACTCTCTGCTATTGGTGGACATCTAAGCATCAATGCTTCGGTGAAGCCATCCTCTAGAAGGCTGTTGCTGTAGGAAAAGCCAGGCTGGCTTCCATTTCCCTGGCTCTACTGTTGCCCCTTCCACACAGCTCCTGATTTCAGCCTCATTACAACACAGAACTTAATGCATTGCCCTGTGAACCGCTGGGGCTCACTGAAGGTGTGTTTCTTGAAAATTATCAAGTAGGTGCAGGTGGGCATGGTGGGCCATGCCTTTAATCCCAGCCAGCATTCAAGAAGCAGGCGGATCCTTCAGTTTGAGACCAGCCTGCTTTCAAGATCAAGTTCTAGGACAGCCAGGGCTACACAGAGAAACTCTTTCTCGGAAAAAAAAAAGAAAAACCACCAAAAAAAAAAAGTGTTTATATTTTAATACATAATAAGCAGTAAGAAGTAAAGAAGTCAGTGTCTGAAATTGGAAAAGAATTCAGAAAAAAAGAGGAAATCAAGAAGGATGAAATGAAGTAAGGCCGAGTGTGGTGGTGCACACCTTTAATCCCAAGACTGGAGAGGCAGAGGCAGGTGGATCGCTGTGAGTTCGAGGCCAGCCTGGTCTACAAAGAGAGTCTAGGACAGGCAAGGCTACACAGAGAAACCCTGTCTTGAAAAACAAAACAAAACAACAACAACAACAAAAAAAACAAAAAGCAAAAAACAAAGCAAAGCAAAATAAAACAAAAAAGAAGAAGATGATGAAAGATGAAGTAAGAAGGAGACAGAATATACTCCATCCTGCTGATCTCTGATGTCACAGATGACCACCCAGAAAAGGAGATACCAACTGAGAAGGCAAAGGTGGTATCCCATAACCCCTGTCCCCAGATGATCCTGCTGAAGGCCACGCCAGCAAGATGCAGATCGGAATTTATTATTTTGGCAGATCTCAGTGTGTGGAATACTCCAGGGGAAAAAGTGTTGCAGTAGGGCATACCTCCCAGACTGGGGAGGAGAAGGCAACAGCTCTTCAGTCTTCTGCCAGTAGTGTCTGGGCAGCTGGCGTCCCCTCCTCGCATGCTGTGTGTTTGCCTAACTTCAAAGCCAGGGCAGCCATCAAAGCGAAGAAGGGAACAGAGAGACAGGATTAGACGCCCCCCACTCTCTCACCCTCCACCCCCATCCCACTCCCCCACCCCCGTCAGCCCCTCTTTCCATCAGAAGGCTTCCCTTGCCTAAATGTAAAGCAGCACCAAATACTATTAGCATCTGCATGTTGACAGCAGTAGCCAGGGTGAAATGTACTACTGCGACCCTGCTGACTCCCACAGCCTGGTTCCACCTACAGGAGGACAGGGATGTTGAGTTTGGTCACTTCGTTGCTGCTGTTTTAAAGTCATGATCTGAGAGTCTGTGACGGGTAAGTCTTCTGACGGCCTGTTGGGCACGCACCTGGGGAAGACAGCTGAACATGTACATGTACACGTGAAGTTAACACGCACGTGTACACATGAAGTTCACCTCAGCTTCACATCAGCCTGGGTTATTCTAGCCTAGTGCGAAAACGGGCAAAGGTGTTAAGAAAATATAGAACATGGCTTAAAAGGCAGAAGCTTTCTGCAAGTTATGCCACTTTTTAAGGCCCAGTTTCCCAACAGCAGTTACAGCAAGAATGACGTGCAACGTCCAATATAGAAAAGCTGGCTTATGGCGGACGATCAATAAACATTAATGTCTGTATTTGTTTCTTGGAGCCCCTCTATGAAGTCAGTGCAGAGAAGGAGCTGTGTCTTGCCTCATCTGCTCTTTAGCAGTTCCAGGCGGGTCTTCATTTGTGGTTCCAGGGTTCAAAGCCAGAACCTTCCTATCTCTTTTCTATCGTCATATCCCCTTTTCCTCTGTGTGTATGTTAAATCTCTCTACCTCCCACTCACGGAGATAATTGTGATTATGTTTAAGGCCCACCTGGGTAATCTCTCCTTTGAAAGATCCTTACTTTATTCACATCTGCAACACACTTCTTTTCCATATAAAGCAACATTCTGGAGTTGCATCCTGGATATTGGTGCACGTGCGTGCGTGTGTGTGTGTGTGTGTGTGTGTGTGTGTGTGTGTGTGTGTGTGTGTGTGTGGTGTTGGGGCAATTCAGACTAACAAACACTGACTATCAGTGTCCTTTGGAGAGAGAAGGATAGGAAGGCGTTTTTCAAAGGAATACAAATCATATGCAAACGTAATATTGAGTTTTTAGCTTCCTTTTTTTTTTTTTTTTTCCAAGCTGACAACTCAGAATTCGAAGGCTCCAACATAAATAGGCATATGTTTTGGATATAGAAATGTGGTGATTTTTTTTTTTTTTGAAATTTGGTTATATTTATCGTGAATTGGTTCGTATAAGAGGTTTTGATTTTATTACTTTAAGGAGTTTAAGTTAGTGGGACATATTTAGGTCTTCAATATAAGAAATCATTAATCAGATATTCATACATTTGCATAGCTCTTCCCCCATATACCAACTGCTTTTCATATACAAACTTCAGCTGTTAATTTTTTTGTTTGTTTGTTTTACAGGTCTTTTCTTTAACTGGATTATATGTTTTTGAGGTAAGACATCATGTCTTGTATAGCTTTTCTCTTTCTCTGTGACTACTGTAGTATATTGGCCAATAAATATTTGCTTGACTGATTAACTTTAAAATGCCCAAGAAAGCAATTCAGAGGAAGATGAAGTCAGGCTCTTCAGCACCTGAGCATCACAGAGAGAAAAATTAGGAGAAATATTTGAAACCTTGGGGGAAATGTTGAGCTTTCCTCTCTTATGCCACATTTCTCAGTTCTGATTAAAATGTGTATACCTTTGTCAAAATGCATTTCAGACTGACCAAGGAAAACAGTAATATAGCATTTGAATACAGATCTGATCTCTCTCATTTCCTTTATCCACTGAAGTAGTCGGACAATTTGGATCCCCTCAGCAAAAATTCAAATAATATCCCTTTAACCTTGTTTAGGATTTCAATTTTTATTTTTTGCTAGAAATGAAAAGGCCTTTTATATGATATGCCTATCAGTAGAGAAATAAAAGAAAATGCTCCTGAAATGAACGTATTATGCATTTAAGGCAAGCAAGCCCATCTCCAGGCACAGTGTTCTTTACTCATTCCCTGCCCCCTCTCTCTTTTGTTGTTTGTTTGTTTTGTTTTTAATTCCCTTAGTAAACATGTTTAATAACCAACAGAATGAGTAACAAGCCTCTGTAAAATGATAATTCCTTCAGGAGCAGAGAGTTTAACTGAAATGCAAAGTGTTTTTAAGTAATACATTGTTACAAAGGTTCAGAGATTTTAAAAGATCTAAGAAACCCAGAATGCAGAGTCTGTTGAGTGTGTGTGTGTGTGTGTGTGTGTGTGTTCGCGCACATATGAGTGCAGGTTACCATGAAGGCCAGAAGAGGGCATCAGATTCCTTGAGCTGGAGTTTCATGCAGTTGTAAACTGCCCTCCATGATTGCTACAACTGACTCAGGTCCCCTGAAAGAGCAGTGTGTACTCTTCGCTCCTCAGCCACCTTCCCACCTCCACTTTTGGTGTTTTTAAGGGAGTGTTAGGGTACAAGGATGCCAAGCTACCCTTGAGTTTGTGTCTTTCTAGGAAAAATAAGTTAACATATTGTATATTTGTGTGTGTGCTTACTTACCACACTTTTCCAAAGAGGGAAGGAATCTTCTGAAAATGATGAGACTGTGGAATTAGCCATGGTAACCTGATTTGGCAAACCAGCTCCATCCATTTTGGGTGAATTTTAGCTTGCCTCTGAGAAGCAGAAACTGACCGCCAGCCCCCTGATAATTGAGTTGAGTGGATTTGTGAAGGATGTTGTCCACCAGCCCTCTGAAGAGTGTGCCTCTTTTCTCAATTATTCGGAATAGATAGATCAGTGAGACTCTGAAAAACAGAGGAGGAGCATGAGATGTTCCCACCCCCACCCCGGCTTAGGTAGCAAGAGCAGGCTCTAAACTGCAGTGATGTTGGAGTCATTGTAGTGGGGGGGGAAAGCCCCTCTGTGTGGCTTGGCAAAGTAATTTAGAATATTTGAAGATAAAAAAGGCTGAGTTCCTTAGAATTGGCTTTAACAGTCACAATCCACAGTGATCCAAGGATTGACTGATGAAGGATTATTCTGTTTTTTTTTTTTCCCAAATATCCTTTCCTCATTGACTTTGAAAGATGGTGGTTGTCTGTAAAGTACTGCCAATTGGGAAAAGAGTCAGATAATGAACAACTGATGCCACTAAGATGATGTACCTTTAGGTCCCCAGTAGGATTTCCCCTAAATCAGAAGATTTCGTTTTTTAATGTCTACATTTGATGGAAGAAAGGGAAAAGAAGGATGGGGGCTTTTATTTTCTTTTTCCTTTTTCATCTTCATAACAAAACACATATTGAATAAAAAGCCTCTGGATTAGCCACAATGCAAACCCAGAGGGTAGAAGAGATAATTTTTATAAATTGCAAATCAGAAATTCTATTTGTGGTAGATGCCAAACACATGTAATTTAGCAGCCTAACATTGTCTCCTAAGATATAAGTGTGATGGGTGCCTTGTAAGTTTGAGATGAGGGGACAGAGTCCTTTAAATATTTAGTACAATGTTTCTGGGTTCTCCGGACCTCACATTTTAGCTTCTTTGGAAGCTCCTGACATGTTGTCATTGACTGGAGACAGAGATTTGGACCAATGGCCTGGGAGCCCTCTTGAGCCTGTTTCAAAATCAAGCAGATATGGAAACAGAAATAAGTTTCTGGCATCTCCTGTTCAAATGAGGATGCCTTATAAAGTACCTCCTTAGGAGACGACATTGCAGACACCTTACCACCCTGGCGTGGTTGCTTCCAACTTTGAACTGACATCCAGAGACTCTTCTCCACTTTTGCATTAGCAAGCAAACCGCCATCAGTCGAGTTGACCATGAGAACAGAGAAGCCAGACAGTTGACTCTGGTGGGAGGCTTTGAGTGGATGATAGAGAGTAGGATCAATCCAAAGTCTCATGGAGTACCTCTCCAGGAAGAGCAGTTAGCTCTGAGGTCCCGCTCCTCATTTCTCGTCCTCCTTCTAGTGCTGAGAGCAGAAGCTGTGTACTTTCCCCACTGGCAGTGCTATTTCCAGGCCAAAGCCGACGCAGACAAGAGGAACACTTCAGATGAAAGATAAATAACAATTACTAGAAATCATAAGGGCTTTTTTTTTTTTTGTAATTGAAGTCACGAACTGTACTAATTGCCTCTGAAACTATATGCGATTTACTGCATTTTATTAACCGACTGTAGGAGAGTTTGCCCCTTCTGTGTATTGGCATCTCTTAGATATATTGAGATTTTTGCATAAATGTGTTATTCATCGTGGACCAAGTCACATAAATAAAATATATAGAGAAATATTAGCTCTGTAACGCAAGTCTTAGAGAAATAGCTTAGCAAGTGACAATGCTATCAGAGAACATGAAAGACTGAAATTAAAGCTTGCTTTTCTTAAAAAAAAAAAACATGATACTTTAAACAAACTGCATTAGAGCTCTTCACAGTCTGGGGACAGGTATGAGAAGATATTCTAAGTACTTTATGGGGCTCCCGCTGGCTGAGAGGAAGGCATCCTTGGAGAGTAGAAGCAACTTTTAAGGGGTGTGTGTATGTGACTGTTTAAAGCTGCAAGATGATTATTTCTCTCTTGGGACCGTTTTGACAAACCCCTGCATTTTCAAAGGGTTAAAGGGCATTTACTGAGACTCTGATGTCAGTGAGAGTTGCCCTGGGAAGACTATACACAGCTTTTTTGAGACTTAGGTTTTGCTGTCTGTTATAAATCAGACAAAGGTTTGGTTATTTTTTAAAGTATTTATGTGTTTATTTATTTACCACTTGTGTGTGTGCATGATGTGCCTTTGGACAGGTTAGCACAAAGACACAAGTGTCCAGGCTTTTATTCTACCCAGTCACTTCACCAGACAGAATTTGAAGAAGTCACAAATATGGGCACTTTTGGTGCAAAAATCCACATCTTTACGTCTCCAACTGATCAGGCAGGGTGCATGAGAAGGAAGAAATGTGAGTTGAACAGACAACTGAAAATGCAGTTGCGAAAGATGAGTACCATTTGACACTTAGGACAAGTAAAGGGACACCCCAAGAGAGCAAAAGGATGGGCCTTCTAGAACATTCTTTCACAAACTTTACCCATTTGAGACTTCAAGATGGATCACAAAGAGAATTTCTATTCAGGACATGTCCTGTTTACAACTCATATTACAAAGAGTTATATTACCATTGTCATCGCTGAGCAGTGCAGGGGATGCCATCTCATATTCATAGTGTGGCCAGTTTATATTGCAGCTTTATGAAAATCTATAGATATCAGTGTCTGCTTTTAATGGATCTTGCTGAAATCCCATTGCCTGGGAAGTTACGCCGTATGGAATTATCACAGTGCTTCATCTGACAATTATGATATCATATCAGGAAATGTGACTTCTAAAGTATAGAAAAACTTTTGCAGCACCATAACTATTTTTTTTTTTAGTTTGGAAATAAAAACTAAGGCTTATATGTGATAATTAGCTGAGCTACCTCTGTTTCAACAGTCCCTGTATCCTACCCAAGGCTGTCTGTCAGTGCCAATGACATTGAATGTCAGAATGGTAACTCTAAAGCTCTTTCTTCATATTAGAAAAAGCTCCAACAAGCCACATCTTCCTTCTCTGCTGAAAAATTAAGAGAAATACTTGCTTGCTCAAACTCTAATCAAACTGTTTATGTGCAATGTAAAGTTGGCCACATGGTAGACATCACCTAACAGCCTTCATCTTTAATAGCAACATCCAATAACCTTTGACCTTGTCACAGTGAGTAACACGGGTAGTCTCAATCTTGTTTCCTTCCCTCCCTTGGTTTTCATTCTTCCTCTACTCCATGTCCTTCAGTCTCAAGGCCTATCCTAAATAATCCCTGTTTGTCAATAGTAGTTCTTCTGGTTTCTGGTCTTGTGACAAAACATGTGACCAAAAGACAAATTGGGGAGGAAAGGGTTTATTCGGCTTATACTTCCATGCTGATGTTTATCATAGAAGGAAGTCAGGACAGGAACTCAAGCAGGACAGGAACCTGGAGGCAGGAGCTGATGAAGAGGCCATGGATGGGTGCTGCTTACTGGCTTGCTCAGCCTGCTTTTTTATGGAAGCCAGGACCACCAGCCCAGGAATGGCACCACTCACAATGAGACATCCTCCATCAAACACTAAGAAAATGCCTTACTGCTGGGCCGAGACTGTGTTAACTGAGGTTCCCTCCTTTTAGATAATTCTAGTTTGGGCCAAGCTAACATGAGACTAGCCAGCACATCATCCCATATCCCTTTTCTACTCTAATTCCCGACCTCTTCCCCCTCCAGTTCCATGGCTTCATCTCTACCCATGACTCCACCTCAAGGGCCAGTCTCCTATCCCATTGCCTGACTGTATATTTCCTATTTCAAAGCCAACACTGACCAAAAGTAAAGCTATTATTTTATTCCTAGTGTCTATTCCCAAAACAGTGAAACTTAAAAAAGAAAGAAAGAGAAAAAGAAAAGAAAAGAAAAGCCGGGCATGGTGGCGCACGCCTTTAATCCCAGCACTCGGGAGGCAGAGACAGGTGGATCGCTGTGAGTTTGAGGTCAGACTGGTTTACAAAGCAAGTCCAAGGCAGCCAAGGATACACAGAGTAACCCTGTCTTGGAAAAAAAAGAAAGAAAGAAAAGAAAAGAAAAAAGAAAAAAACTGGCTCCCTGAGTTCCTGTCTTCAGTGATTGTCATCAGTACTCTAGAAGGCATTCATTTCACCAGTGTGATACTTCTTGATTATAAATCTGACCACTCAACTAGTTGAGTGAATTCCCATTACTTGTAATAAAACATGAAAGCATCTTAGCTTGTCAACTATGATTTTGTTTGATATATGTATGTATATAGGTATTCACACACACACACGCACATATACATATGTGTGTGTTTCTCGTTTCTTCTCTTGATACTTGTTTTCTCTGGCATGCTATATTTTAGCCATTCTATTTGTGTGTGAGTACTGATGCCCAGGGACAGCTTTTCTATTTGTAATTTTAAAAATATATGTCATGTTCTCTGAGGCTTTTGAAATTTATAAAGGATCCCTGTCTTGAGGTGTGCCTTCCCTTTACCTCAGCATATTTCAGTACATTGTGTGGGGGTCATAGTTTTTCTTTTATTATTATTTTTTTACTTTTACATATACATTTATATTATTACACATATATACAATAAACTACATATGGCAAGAAGGGCCACGACACAATCAGGAATTATATAAATGTTACATTCATAGTGTTTTGCCTATTTGTATTTGGCAGCCTTGAAGAAAACATCTTTCCTATCTTGGTGAGTCTAAAACTCAGAATGTAAATCAATACCTATCATATCTCATCTCTATCAACCTAAAAACATCTTAACCCCTAAACAACTAAGCTTAATTGTAAAACTAAACTATCTGGTGTTCGACCCCATCAAAGATTTGAAAAGAAATAAAATTAATTATCTGAGTAAACAGAAAGTGCAAGTTAGCAGCTTCTAAAATGAGAAAATGACAAAGACAGATCACTGCCTAGACAGTCACCCAAAACTCTATAACTTTGGACCATCATCTTCAGCCTTCTGGCCCAGTATATCTGACAGACATATTTGGGAAGCAGGAACTATTGAGGATTTGCTTATCCTTTCTTGGCAGATTTTGGCAGTTGACTCTGCCTGTGTCCAGGCTTGCCTAGTTTTAGGCAGAATTCTGTCTGTGGCAGAAACAAGGACATTTTACCCAGTGCCTCAGCAAAAGGGCCTTCTCCTGCCGGGGTATTTTGTTGATAGGCAGGCGTTTATAGTTGGTCTCTGAATATGTAAATGACTTTCTTTTCTGTCTTGGTGGAGCTGAGTATCCAAATTATAAACATGATTATATGTTAATAATTGTGTCTGGTTTTCCTACTAAACTGTGAGTTACAGAATAGTAGAAAAATCTTCCCATTAACTTATATTTCCCAAATGTAACTGACTGTTTCACAGAGACTCTTGGAATTTTCCTCTCCTGTTGGATGTGTATTTGGACCTGATACTGATTCCTGGGTGTATGCCCACAGATTTGACTGGAACAAATTATGACTTGAATGCCAGTGGTAAATTGCACTTCTGTGGGAACTGAGGGAGGCTACTTCTTGACCCATTTATGTGTAGTGTTCTGCAACCTACTTCATTATTAACTTTTTTCTTGCCAGCTGGTATTAAACTCTTGATATTCAAGAGATTATTCTCAGCTCGATTCTAGAAGAATACAGTTCTGAGGAAAGTGTTAAATTACTCATTTAGGACTATGGATTTAGCTGGCTTTGGGTTCCACAAAGACTCACAGACTGATCCTCATAGAGATGAGCTGTTCAGTGCTTAGTCTTAATTTAAGACTACAGATGCTGCTTACTAGGTAGAGCCAAGGCTTTATCTTGTCAATTTGCTGCTAACTTACATTCATCTGTCAAATACATTCCCCTAAGGAGCTGGCTTAAGGATACTTGACTATACCTTTGATAAGGCTCCAGAGTGTTCTAGGGCACCTAGGCCGCTATGACAAAATACTAGAGGCTAGGTGGCTTAGACCTGGACTTCTGAAATGTTTCCTGCTTGTGATTCCTGCTCGCCCACAGCATTTCTATGCAATCTAAGGTGTAGAAATATAAAATATATTTAAACAAGTGAAACATGTATAGATAGAGACATAAATAAATAATAGTTTTTGGTATCCATGTAATCATTTATTAAAGACTAATATAAATTTACACACAAGATGGGTGTGTTTATTCATTTTTACATGAAAACTTAAACCTTAGATGAGTATTTGATACTGGAGGACATATTTTTCGGAGTTGATTGATATTGTCAATTTAAAATTGTCCAAACTGAGAATGCTGCTTTGGAAAGATATGTAGTAGAAAAATGGCAGAAGCTTGTCTAGGGCTACTTCATAAACTATTAGAAATTCTGTCCCAGTCCCAAATTATTTGAATGACGTAAAAATAAAATTTAAGTCATCAATTCAAACACCCATTATTAAAAACAAACATTCTAACCCAGAACAAGATAGAGATGTACTAATTTGCGACATGCTCAGAAATGACTGTAGAGAAATATAAAAAGTCTTTGCTCAGTAAGCACAGAAAAGCAATGCATTGCAGCTCCTGGCCTATGGTGGTTTCGAATTTGAGTTCAGGTGTTTCTGGCAGTGTTTGTTGACATTGCATGGTGTGATGGGATGTATAGTGCAAAGTGTGCGTGTTGTGTGTCAGAGCCAAGGCGGAGGTGACGTCACACAGGGAAACAGTAGGAAGAACTGTCAGAAACAGCTTAAATTCATCACACATTTGATTTTGAGTTACTTTTTGATTGTTGCCTGTTAAGGAAACTTGCTGTGGCCGGTTTTCCAAGTGACCTCCACATTACTCCACAGAGGGCCATAAGCCCCAATGTAAGAAGCCAGGGCTTGAACAGCCAAAAATTAGTTCCCTTCATTTCTTCAAGTCTAGACCAGTGAGTGGCTCTCAAACCTATATAATGCTGTGACTTTTTAATATGGTTTCTCAGGCTGTGGCGACCTCCAACCATAAAATTATTTTCATCACTACTTTATAACTGTAATTTTGGTACTGTTGTCAATTGTAAGATAAGTATCTATGTTTTTCTGATGGTCTTAGACAACTCCTGTGAAAGGGTCATTTGGCCACCCCCACATGCGTCACAACCCACAGGTTGAGAACTACTGATGAGCATCCTCTGCCATGTTTTCTTCATGCACACTCACAGAACTCTATTGTCTCTTTTTTTTTTTTTTTCTTACCTCTCAAAGGTCCCACCACCAAAGAGTATTGCATTGAGTCTTAGAGTTTCATTGTAGGAAGCACGTGCATGGGTGTGATGGGGTGTGGGGTGGGGTGTGTCTTAGGCATCACAGTCTGTAACATGGATTAAAACACTTTTCTATGAATATTTAAAGAATCCAATAGCTGGGCAAATGCTGACTCTGACTACTGTTTTCCTTTTCCTAATAATTTGTCTGAGTTGTTCTTATACACAGGTATTAAGATAATTAGCATTTTAAGAGGCAAGATGTTACTAGTTGCCATTAATTATCTCTGATACATTTCCACAAACATGAATCCCCTTTAATGCTTATTTTTTATATATGTTTATCCACATTTCTTAACTGTTTTGGTGAATGCAAACAGTATTAGCTCAATTTCTCTCTCCCTCTCTTCTTCCTCTTCCTTCCCTCCCTCTCTTTCTCTTTCTCTCTTTCTCCCCCTCCCTCCTTCCCTCCTTCTCTCTCTGGTTTCTCATTAAAAAGAAGGAGAGAGACTAGGGTTTTGGTGCTCCTGGCAATTTTGTTCTAACACAAGTTGTGCCCAGATTGTAATTCCGATAAGTATTTCAGTTCTTTTTTGAAAAAATTAAATTCACAAAACAATTGATTATCAGTTATAAATGGCAAAAACACCATCTGGTTTTTAAAATTGGTTCAATCCATGTAGCAAGGGGAAAATGCTGGAAGTTGTTCTTGGCGACGAGTTCTAGTCCGTGGAGCAGAAAATGACGCGCTTTACTATGAGAAAGCCAGGGTAGTCATAACTTGTACTTAGCGGCTGTGGGAATTCGACGCGTTCCTCGCATGTTCCATATGTTAAATCGCTTGGCGACATCTTTGGTGTGAAAGAGCTGGGGGCTGGGAAGCGAGTGGGGCTAGAGGATAGAGCAACAAAGGCTTGCCTCATTTCCAATTCTCACCGATGTTCCCCACGCAGACCCTGGTGTGGTAGGTGTATCAGGGCTCATACCTAGTTTCCATGCCTAGTAACCCTGAATGTGCCACGGTCCTCAAATCCTACATGGCCGGTGGCGTTTCTGTGGCAATCTTTAAAACTGTTTGCATTTTTACCAGTGAGGTAAGTCACACAGCGTTGGCATTTCCTATAGAAATGTCCCACGTTGTTCTTTGCCAACTGGAAATTTGAGTAGGTGTTCATTTGGTGTGCCAAGAGAAGGAAGGGAGAAGAAAACATTCCACATCTTCCAGTGTCCCCATATTGTGTTCTGAGTGTGGGAGGGAGGACGAGGGCCTGGCTAGATGCTTTGGTAGCCTCATCCTCATGAGGAACGCTTTTCCGTAGAGTCTGCTGCAATCCTGTTATTTCCAAAAATGTTTCTGGGTTGCTGGCGTATTTTCACCTTATGTTAAAAATACAGCTCTCCTTTGCTTATTATTCATGCATTATGATGCGAAATTTATTCCTTCACTTAACACATATTTACTGAGGCACGGTGCAGCGTAGTGGTTAGTTGCGAGGGCTCTGTCTGAAATTTAGAAATTGTGAATTTTTTTTTTCCTCCCAAAGGCTGGTGTTTTTCTAACCATGTTGAATAAAAAACGAACAAACAAACAAAAACAAACAAAAACCAAAAAAAAAAAAAAAAAAAAAAAACCCAACAACAACAACAAAAAACAGGGGTGGGGGGAAATAACAGTATCCACTTTGAAGGTTGTTTTAATGATTAAACAATTATGCACAAAAATTCCTTGATTAAAAACTCAAGGACACAAGAGTAGCAGCAGCAATTTAAAGAACAGTGAATAATCTATGTGCCTGGCTTTGTGCTGTTGTGGCTGATACGTAAGATCTGACTTTGCAGCATCCATTTCATTGTCATCCTAGATAGTCTCTATTTTTTTTTTTTTTTTCCATCCTGATTTTGGTAGAAATCTGCTTTGTAATAGGTCTGCTGATCTAGGTAGCTCCACTTCTAGAATCTGCAGACTGGGCATTATTCTGGTGATCACATGGTGTTGGTTTTCTGCCTCATGTACTGTGATTTGCCCACTGGAGCTTCCTCCAGTTCTGAGGACTGCCTGCTGTTCGTGCACTGGGGCCTGTAATTACAGAGCAGAAGATCCAGGGATGTGGAGACAGGGCAGTTTCAAAAATTAGTTTATGCATAATGGATAATATGAGGCTGCTTTAATGTGTAGCTCATTTGATGGGTTGGCCGATCTTAACTTCCTTTATGATATTTATTTTTTAAATTTATCTGCAACATGAGGACAGAGGGCTTGGTACAGCTCTTCTAGACTATAGTTCAGATTCAGCAATTTACATTCAGTAATCTCTTGGTCATTTAGCCACAGATAATTTGTCATGGTTTGTTTTAGCTGTTGTGATATTGATATTTATTATGCAAATTGTATTTCCTACATCTTATTGTTCTGCATTCTATGAATACTTAAATTATTATAAACCTTTACACTTAATACAGCTCGTCCTTCAATTTGATGCTTGAGCAACAGAGGGTCAGAGCGCACACGGTCTTCTAGAGGGGGAGAAAATAAGTAATTATAAGGCAGACAAACAAGAGCCGGCTGCCTGGTTGAAAAGAAAGCAAAGATAATTTCGGGGAGGGAGAGAGTGTGTCCGGAGAGATGCATGCAAGTCGCTTCAGCGGGAAAAAGTCTCCGAGACACAGCTAACACCGAGAGCACCTGTTGGTCTCTAGATACGTAGAAAGGACTGGAAGCATAGCAGAGGAGGGAATTGACTCGAGCCCTGGAGGACGAAGTCGGCTAACTATCTTTGCCGCACTCGGTTCTCTACATTCTCTTCCCTACAAACCTGACCGGTAGAAATTTTTTTTGTCTTTCTGTAAGTATAATCCTAAATATACAATGTTACTTATATGCTATAATCTACTAAACATGGGAAGGACACTTCCACCAAGCTGGGAATCCTGAGAATACCCTCCCTTTTACTTACCTTTCCCCAGAACCTACAGCTAAACATCCACTTGAAAATCCCAGAACTCGACTCCAAGGCTTTAGTCTCCCAACTATCCCCTAGTCTGCCGCTAGGTTGTTGAGCGGGCTCTCCTGCTCCACCGGACGTGCAAAGCACGCATGCACTTCTCCCAGATTGTTTTGTCAATCCGGGGACCTGCATTCGTACTCTCCACTCCCTGGCTTCCTTAAAAAAAAAAAGAAGCTTACTCCTTCGTACAAGGTGAGGGAAGGAAATTTTGCAACGTGTGACTTCCACAGGCCGATGCACAGGCAATGCCCGGACCGGGGAGCCTCACTGTGAGACTCTTCGAGGCGTGTCCACCGCGGCGAACACCGCCGCGAAGGTTTCCCAATAAAAGGTGCATGAAAGCTAGAGACCCGCCTCCCGAAGTCGCAGCCCCCTCCCCCGCCTCCATTCCAGGAGCGGGGCAGCACACTTTTTCCTCCCTTAGGGGGAAAAAGGCGAAGCCGAATTTTAACGTAAACATATTTGCATAAGCCCCTCCCCTAGGCCCCGCCCCTAGGTGGCGCGGGCGCGCGGCCGAACGCTAGCGCCAGGGGGCGGGGTGGGGGAGGGGGGCCAGTCCTCCGAGAGCCGGGTTGGGCTAGCGGCGCCACGATTGGCCTCTCCCGACTCCGCCTTCAGCGCATCTCATTGGCATCTCATTAGTTGTTCGCTCGGGCTCCCGAGGCAGCCACCACCGCCAGTCTGAGGCAGGTGCCCGACATGGCGAGTGCTGTGCTGCCGAGCGGATCCCAGTGTGCGGCGGCAGCGGCTGTGGCGGCGGCGGCGGCGGCGGCGCCTCCCGGGCTCCGGCTCCGGCTCCTGCTGTTGCTCCTCTCAGCCGCGGCACTGATCCCCACAGGTAGGTTGTGGGCACCCGCGGATTGGTCCCGAAATCTCCCCCCCCGGGCACCCCCCAGGAGCCGTAGCTATGGAAGGGGGGGACGTTTCCATGACAACCTCCCCCCCACTTCCTAAATCCAAAGCGGCGGGAGCGTGGCAAGGAAAGTCGGGGCTGCGATGTAAAGGGGCCGAGGGGTCGGCGCCCCTTCTCTCCTGCCCGCCGGCTGCGGATGGGCGCCCTCAGGGATGGCTGCACCCACACCTCTTCTTTCTGGCGTAGCGCGGGGTGCTGAGTGGAGTGAGCTCAGGGCCGGGGGCTAGCGCGTGGGGGAAGGGGAGCCCTCTGAGGCTCCCCCGAACCTTCCGGACCCTCCGAAACTCGCTCTTGTCCCTGGAACTTGCAGGTCCTACTGTGTCCCCAGGCTAAGCCTTCGTCCCCTCCGTTCAGCTCGGCCCGCGGGTCGATTCTCCTTTCCCCAAAGCTTTCTCCTCGGTGGTCCCCAGGACATCCCCACAGTCGTGTCCTCTACCCCCCCTTGCCCGCGCTCTGCAGGTCCCCCGCCCCAGAGCTGCACGCCTCTCGTGTTTCCCTCCAGCCGAACGCAGCCCCGCGGCCCCCTCCGCTGGGCTGCGGGTCGGCTTGGCTGGAATCCAGGCAGGGAAAGTTCCCGGCTCGGGGGGCGGCCGCTCGTCGCCGCCGCTGCAGGACGGCTCCTGGAACCCGCAGCCGATCCGCGCCGCGGAGGCCTCTGCCGCGAGTGGGGATCCGGGATTTTCCGGCTGCGCGTCCTTCGGGCAAGCGGCCCGCAGGTGGTGGCGGGGGCGTTCACGGCCTCTGCGGCCCGGCGCTCGCCCTGCGGGCCTCGGGGCGCTCCCCTCGTGGCCGGCCGACTTGAGAATCTGCCCAGGTGGCGGCTCTGCGAGCGCCGCGCCTTCCCTGAAGACGCCGAGCGCTTGGCATGAGCCCCGCGTGTGGCTGCCCCCGTGCCGGGCGCGTTGGCGCGGTCGGGAAAGAAGAGGGCAGTGTTTGCATTTGCTAACAAAAGGGAGCCGGAGCTCTTCCCCACCGGAGAGGCCGGCCGCGCTGCGCCCGCCTTCCCGCCACCTCGCCGCTCTTGCCCGCCGCGCGGCGTCCCCTTGCTGCTGTGCCGCCTGCCTCTGGCTCCTGGCGACCGGCTGGACCCAGCGGCACCGGGCGGTGGCGAGAGGGCGGCTGGGCTCGAGGGGGATGCACTAGGGCTCTGTGTCTGCAAAAACCCCTCCTTGCAGCTCCGAGCTGCAGGACCTGGGAGCAGCAACAAGTGGTGGAGGACGCCGAGCTCAGCCCCCCACCTGCGGAGCCCCCAGCCCGGGAAGATGCAGCGCTGGGCCAGCGTGCGGCTCCGGGGGCGCCTTGCTGCTTGGGTTGTGTCTTTTGTTTACACGCTAGAGGACACATAGTTATGTAAACACCGCAGGAGACACGCTGTTGGAGATGGGGATGCTTGGGAGTGCTAGTTTCGGATTTAGGGGATGCCAGGTTGGTTGATTTACTCCCCCCCCCCCCATATAAAAATAGGCTTGGGGAGAAGTCAGTTTGTAGAACCCATTTAGGCTCTAAGGGTGGGAGCTTGGCAGCTTCTTTTATTCCATCTTGAGAATTTTGTCTTCCATGCTACGGTCTGTCTCCGGATGTTTATATGTTTTTCTTCTGTGAATTCTTAATTTATGAGTTACGAGATAATTAGGTTTAGCCGAAGCCGGTGTGGTTACAACTTAATTTCTGGTGATGCCACTGACTTGGACGGGTTCGATAGAGTGTTCCCGAAAGACATCCCTGGTGCTGCATTGTAAAAAGCGCCAGTGTCAGTTAAACGTGAGCGCGAGTAAAGGCTGGGTAACTGGCGCATTACAGAGGCAACAATAGACTTGTATTGGCTGCAGAACGTAGGGTGGGGGTGGGAAGTCCTGGCCCAGGATATTGCCTTTCGACTTAAAAACGGGAATCATGCAGTGCCACTACACCAGCAGAGTAGAATTGGATTCTGCCTCCCTTGTGAAGCCTGCTCATTGAAGGCTCCGGGTAGGAACAACAGTACTGTATTTGTACTCTCTCTTCGGGGAGAAGTTGCCTTTCCTGGCGAGGGATGTGTGCTGACTTAAGAAGGAACGGTCTGGAACTCAACCGTGCATGTCAAAGCTACAGGAAAATTCTGTTGCCAGTTACCATGGAAGCAGCTTCTTGCTCTTGTGTACATCCCTGTTTGTACGCCGCTTATCAGATTGTGTTCAAATTAGAAAGTAATTGGGCTAGATTTGCAGTGAGGGAATGAGATGACTTTCTGTAATATTTTGAAGGCTGTGTATGTATGTATGTATGTGTGTGTATGCATGTATGCATGTATACAGTTTGAGAGATGGACTTGGCTAAGCCCTAGATTCCCTACTACAGGGGTCAATTTCAGGTGGACGCTCAAGGACTTCTTTTCCTCAGATGCTAAGTTAAAGCTTTCTCAGGGGCCTCTGCTTCGCATTCCCTGGGTTAAGGAAACCTGTTGGAACTCCCTTCTAAACTTCATTAGGCTTGTCTCATTCTCCTCCACGCCGAGAAAGCCAAATCCTGCTATTGTGCATTGGGTTCCTGGTTCTGTTTGCCTCTGTAACCGAAACCATCCTCCCTGCACCCCAACCCTCACCCCCATTCCAGAGAAAATCTAACCCCATCTCTCCTGTGGTGTTTGGATGAAACACACCTGTATGAGATGCAGCCAAAATAGATTGTCCACACTGTTCTAGTGGCTCCCGTCTTGTTTAAGGTGCAGGCATGCTGCTGTTTAGATCCTGAAGGAACCTGTGGTTGATCACCCAACTCTTAAGCCTTTTTCAGGATTAGAGAAGATGGTTGATAGATGGGTGGGGGATTTGTGAGGGTGGCAGTTAGTCCTGGCTTGCTGTAGCCGGTTGGGGCTTGCATACCAGGGACAGGGACTTTGTAAAAGTGACGCCCTGCTATTGTTGCCTTCCTCTGCATCGAATTGAATAGTCTCGGGAGGGACTTGCACTTGCCCGTGATAGCTTCGATAAAATATCCCTCATTAATGCCACTTTATATTTACAGTGTGTCACTGGAGACGCACAAGGCTTCATTTAGCGACTTGTGTGACGAGACAAGCTTGCATTATTTGCCCGGGACATTTTGGAGGAACAAGAGACCCATTGAGCAATCTTTTGAAATGAACAAATACGAAAAAAAGGGGGGAATAAAAGAGCAGGCAGTTCTCTGGAACAAAGAGCTTTATTCATATGGATGTTGTACATGCTTTATCCAGTTTTCCCCAGTGGCTTTCCTGGCGAAGGGGAGTGGGACGGGGACGCTGATAACAGGCTGGGCACTCTGGCTTCCTCTCTTACTTCCTGACTTCCCCGTCTTCCAGAAGTTGATCCCCTACTCACCGCCTGCTCCTCTCCACTCCCTCCACAACCGCAGAGCGGGACAGGCTCTCCGGATCCAGAGGAGGTTTTGAAATCTTTGTTTCCCTGCCACTGTTGGCTCTCATTGGAAGACACTGCTAGATAGCTACCTGTTGAGACTGATCAGCATCGGACAGTGTGCTGGGTGAAGGAAAGAGACGTCACTTTTCTGTGACATGTATCAAGATAGTGAATGTCAGAAGGGTAGGTGAGAGAGACATCTTGCAATTATATTAGCCTCGCTGTGTTTATTTTTAAGGGGGTTGTTCAAATGAAAATCCTGATTTTTAAAGGTCATCATTAATGGTGTTCTTGGATTTTATCTGTAAACTTTATCCCATACTAGGTACATTTCAGCTTGATACGTAAGAGTTTTTTTTTTTTTTTTTTTTTTTAATTTTTAATTCTTCGGTCTCTGTTGCTGAGGGATTTTTTTTTTTCTTTAAAATTGATAGAACTACGATGAAAATCAGTGTTATGAGACTCATTCTTATTGGGCCTGATTATGTGACATTTGAAAGCTAATTTGCCGTAGAATTTGTATTTAATTAAAGAAATTGTGTGTGTGTGTGTGTGTGCGCGCGCGCGCACGCGCGCGTGCGTGGGTACATAAATGTTTGTGTGGAGTTAACAAAAGGGCCATTTTTATGTGAGGGTATTTCTTAGACGAGGCCAAACTAATTGATACTGTGGTTTGAATGGAAATTGGCCACATAGGAAGAAAACGTAAAAGCAATTCTACACAGGATTAAAATGCTGTGTGTCTGTCTTTGGAAGAATGCTCCTGACCACTGTGCTGGCCATTCTTACCAGAAAGTCCAGCACAGAGAGGAGAAATCACACAGCGACATCTGTTGCGGAACTGGAAACTTGCCGCTTCAAGATGCAAGCAATTCGTCCCGTGTAAGCACCGAGTAGTGGTATCAGAGTGTGTGTACTGACACAGATAGGAACATGTGCATACGTGCTTTTGCGCGCGCGCACACACACACACGCGCGCACACACACACACACACACACACATATACAGGAGTCCACATACCCAAATGAAAGCACTAGAAAATGTAGAACATTGTGGAGTACTGACGTGCTTTAAGAAATATTAGAGAGTCTCATGAATATAGAACTTTGGAAAAGGAAAGGTAGTGGAAATCTTTTTAGGAAACTTCCATTGTTTTCAGGTGAGGCCACTGAAGCCGAGCTGAACCGAGGCTGGGCTACCTGTAGATCTTGGGTGGGGACAGGCCCCTTGATGTCCTGCCAGTGGACCTTCTGTTTTTCCTCCTGGCAGGGATGCCTGGTCAGAGATACGGATCGTGGGTGGATACTACCTTGACTAAAACTGTTTTGTATTCAGAAGGCAGTGAGATTGTTTGCTCTAGGTATGGATCAGAAGGAGTGACCCCTGGGAAGAAAGGACAAGCTCTTGGTACCTTTGCCTTTGGTGTTGACAAATGATCCTGCAACCTCTGGACTTTATTTGGCAGCCACCGGGCAGATGTCGTCCAAAGTGCCTTCATATGGGAGACTGCTGGGCTGTGTTGTAATAAGTCACACAGGCGAAAGCTAAGCTTCAGGAAGCTCATGTTTTGGTTCTTAAGGATTTCATTTGTCTTTTCTTAAATCTAGAAGAAGAGCCTACCTTGGTTTTCTTTGCAGGTTCTTTCTCCTTTGTCATTTGTACAGAAAAAGCTAAAAGGAATTTTTTCTTTTTCTTAAAGGGAAACATTTTTTTTTTTCAGGATGACTTTTAAATTGGCCTTATTTTCTCTCCCGCCCCCCTACTTTCTTGTGAGAAATTGCAAGAATACACAAAAGCAGAAAGAATTCCTTATTAAACTCTGCGTGCAAATCCCCCAGTTTCAATAGTTACCCACCCGGACTCATCTGTCCCCTCTGGGCTTTCTGTTCCTCCCAGATTATTTTAAATACATCTTGGGCATCCTATAATTTTTCCACAGTTACTTCAGAATGAGTTTCCCTACTCATAATTGCAGTATCATTATCTGAATTATACAGATTCTCAACTGGATATACAGAGCCTTGCCCGCTCCTCTTGCCTGAGGAGGGCGGAATGAAGGGTTGCCGCAGAGGGTAGTGGCCACGCAGGGGCAGGAAGCACAGTGGATGCCTGCCTGCTTGTGCCGAAGAGACCTTTTCTGTGGTTTAGTTTATTTTGAGCAAGGTTTTGTTTGGATCAGCTAAGAAGAGTTTTATTGTTGTGTAAATATGGTTGTGTAAATATGTAGTAATTGTGGCTAATCCTCCACTGTGGCCTGCAACCTTGATGAAATTGGCCATTTCCAGTTGTCCCCATAATGAATACCCTCCACCCGCAGACTTTCGTAGGGAAAACTTATTTTAGTTTGATGGCTATGAGAATATATATATACATATATACATACATACATATATATATATATATATATATATATATATATATATATATATATATATATGAATGTATGTGCCTTCAGGTCCTCTTAAATGTCGTTGCATTTTGTACATATATTGCTTAAAAGAAAAAAAGCCATTTCTAACGGGCTAAGTGTTGATTTCAGTCTGTAACTGAAGTGATGAAAATGCCTTCCGTGGCATGGGAAGCCCATACTACGTACCGTGAGTACTCTGCTGTTATTTTTGTGGGTTGGGGTTGAGTGGTAACAGGGGAGAGAAAATGTTGCTAATTTTATTTCTCAATATTTACCCCATTCATTTAAAATATGATTTTTAATATTTCAATTGAAAATATTGGACAGCCTTATTGTTCATTTCTGAAATTCTTCCCCCTTCCCTGAAAATACATGGCCTCCGTTTTCTAAGGTTTGTGACATGTGACGTTGCCCATTTTCCCTCTTTCTCTCCCTGCCTCCCTATATCCCTTTCTTTTTTATTAAGTGTTTTTTAAAAAGATATTTATTTCATGTACATGAGAGGTTTTTTTTGTTTTGTGTTTTTTGTTTTCTTTTTTGCTTACATGTATGCTACAAGTGTGTGCCTATGTGCCTGGTGCTTACTGAAGTGGGCATCGCATGCCCTAGAGCCGGGACTAGTGATGGCTGTGAGTTGCTCTGTGGATGCTGGCCACTGAACCCAGTGCTCTGCTCTTATCTCTCCTCTGACCCATTTCTCTAGCTCCTTCATTTTGATTTTAGTGACGCTTCTTCCTGATGATTTCATTTAATACAGATACAAATCTGAAGATTTTGGTGGTGATTGTTGTTCCCAGCTGAACAATTAATTACATAAGGGACAATGTTGAGGGGTCTGAGAGGACCTGGCCAGGTAAAAACCCATCTCCTGAGTTGGCCGCTGGTCAAGAAAATGCATGAAGGAATTTGTATATTCAGGGTTTAGGGAATTTCATCAAAATGTGATTTAAAACAAAAACAAAGCCCCCTTAAAAAAAAAAACCTCAAACACAAAACAACAACAACAACAAAACCCCCAAAAACCAACCCTCAAAACCTTTTGTTGGTCTGGAAGCTATCAGTGAAGGAAGGAACCCACTGGAATGTTTGTAATCATAAGTGATACCTCCTCATTGGAGTTTCAGAAGCCACGGTTTCTTTTTCAGAGATTTAAATTGCAGGTTCTAGCCGGCAGCTGCTGTTGGGGTTGATGAACACTTTTTCTTTTTAATCTTTGAAGGTCTTCCAGTGCTTGGCCTCCAAAGCCTTGGTGCAGTTGTCCACGGACAAGGAAGTAGACAAGGGACATGTAGGTATTTATATGGCCAAAATGATGCACAGCCTTGATGGTTATGCCGGAGAGGAACTCAGTGTTAAGGTTGATGAGAGCAGGTGCCAAGGGAGCCTGTTAATGATCTTGGGGTCTTGAACAAAGGAAGAGCTGTGGTGAGGATTTGACCCCCCCCCCCCCCAAAATATCTTGGTGGATGTTGCTATGGCATCTAGTTATTTAACCCAGTATTTTGACCTAGGCATTTCAGAATGGGAAGTTAGCTTGGAGTGGAAATCCCGTGAAATATACTCAAATGCTACTCAGGGTTTGAAGTTGGTGTTCCAGTGAGTGTGGACTTGTGGAAATGCCTAGAATAAGTGTCTTGCTCTTGGCAGAATTCTTTGAGAAAAAAACCTCTTTGAGAAAAGGTAGACCGTCTAATTCCCCCTCACCCCTCAAGCATGAGACTGCACCGTCAAGTTAGAATTAAGTTATACCACCCCTGGAGGGTGGGGAGGAATCTGTCTGAAAACAAACCTGCCCGTTTCTCCCATCGCCCGCACCACATCTATACATGGCGGTGATAGCATTTCTGAAACGGACCTACCTTTTCATTGTTCTGCCACTGGTAAGAACGTCCCGCAAGGTCCTCTTCGTCACTGGGAACAGTACGACTAGTACCCCTGTGTCCCTAAGCTTGGAGCCCTCTCCCCTTCTTTACCTTGCACGGCATCATCATTATCATCATCAGACAGGGCCCCATGTTTCCAAGGCTGGCTAAGAACTGGCTGGGTGTAGCCAGAGTCAGGGATGATTTTACCTGCCGAGGATGAGGTTTACAGGTGTCTGTCAGCCATACCTGTTTATGTGGCACTGGGCAGGGCACCTAGGGCATCAGGCATTTGAGGCAGGCCCTTTCCTGACCAAGCTCTTTTCCTAACATTGAAATTAAATGGGCCACATCTTTTTCCCCTTCATGACACTCTAGTATCTTAACGACCACCACGTGCTGTGCTTTCCCTCTAGAAGGTACCTAGCCCTTTCCCTCCTTCCCCCTCCCCTCCCCCAGCCCTCTCTCTGCTACTCAGGAGGTAGCTCAGGCCTGTGTGCCTCTCAGGGCAGGCTCCTGGAGCTTCCCTTTCAGAGACCGAATCCCAAGTTCTTGTTTCCTGCATCCAGCTCAGTCTCTGCACTGTTTTGTCTTTAGGTGGTTCCTTCCTCAGTTGCTCTCCTGTTTCCTCTCTAATTGCCCTCATTTCTTATTACTTTTCAGCCCAATCCCAATGGAACTGGAAGACTGATGATTCTGCAGTGAACCCGAGGAGGGAAGTGGTTCTGCCTATGAGCCTTCATCTCCTTGCCGTGCCATAAAATGAATCCGCTTTTCCTTTAACTGTCTGTCTTGGCTCATAGGTGGAGGATGCCCAGTTCTTCTCATCGCTGTTGAGAGAGTGGACACCTTTCCTTTCTGTCTTTCATCTTAACCAACCTGCACTTCTTTAAAGCAGGCCTCCATGCCGGCCTTTCTTTTTCTGCTTTCCAGCTGTGTTCGTGGCTGTGTTTCTTTATGCCAATTAGACACCCAGACAAGAGTTGTCATTGTCGTGGCCATGGTGTTCATGGAATGTTTAAACCTCGGAATATTTGAAAATATATTGTGGCTGTTTGGTAGAGCTAGCCTAAGAGGATGGTGTAAACGGCTTAAATTACAGTCTGCCAAAGTAATACTTTCAGCCTCAAGTGAAGTTCTTTCAAAGAAAGGACCCGTCTCAGGGGTGAAAAAACAAAATCAAAGGGCCTCCTAGTGGCTCAGTATGAGATCAGCCGCCCGGCAGGTGATCCAGGAAATGCTGCCTTACAGACATCTTGACTAGCTTGTCTCTTGTGCATGTACTTACTAGGGAAACCTACCTGAGACATGCAGGCGCGGACCTTTTAATCCCTGGCCTCTCCCAGCTAGTGTTCAAACTTAGCTGATTTGGGAGTAGAACCACTTAATTCAACACAGTCATCCAGCTTTGCCAGTTTTGTGGCAACTCTAGTTGCTTTTTGGTAGATGATACAGAGGACAAGTTATCATTGGTCCAATAAACAAAAAACATGGAGTCCTTCCATTTTAGTCTCACCCATAAACTTGTTATGTTAGGGATCCTTTCAGGGGATCTGGTATTGCCACCTGCCATCCTTCTTGCCATGGGGTTTTCCTTGTCTGGTACAGTTCTTGCTGGTACACAGAGGTTAGCAGTGTGTGATAATAATGGTGGCACTGCAACATTTGATGGTCCTCCGATGTTCTAGGACAGGCTTGTGTGCTTGACTCTTTGCCGTATCTGCCTATGTTAAGTCAAGCCGCCCAGTCGCCCTTGCAAATCATCAGCTCTGTTCTTCTGAATAAAACAGGAGCATCGCCTCATTTCTCTTGCAGGAACCCTTATTTAAACAATGAAAACTTTAACGATAGGGAAAAAAAAACCTCCAAGTTAATTTAGTACTAAATTACTGCTCAAATGGTTTTATCTCTTAAAAGGTTCAAGTAGAGATTAGCTTAAATGACAACCCACTTTCACTTTTGCTTATGCCTATCTAGCGAGGGAGCATCCTTCTGAAGAGTTCCTGCCCCTTGTCTCCAGCTTTGTTAGCAATCACAGGAATGTTAAGCGGCTGTTGCACTGCTCGCTCCTGGAGCAGATCTCTCCATCCCTGGGCTAGGTTGCTTCAGGTTCCACAGCAGGAACATGAAGAGAGCAGCAAGGCAGCCTGCCTTGCAGGGTGACAGCAATCAAAGCAGACCACACACAGGGGCATGTTTGAGCTGGAGCGTCCATGTCTGCCCATCTCTTTATTAAAATATCTACCTGGTGGTGATGGGTAATGGCTACCAATACACAATCATTTCTAAATCCCTCACATGTGAGGCAATATTGGAAAAAACATGTTGAAAGGATTAATTCAAGATGTTCTCGGCCTGCTTTGAGGGGAAGTGAAGGAATAGAGTGGAATCATGTAACATCAGAGAAACAGCGTGATTATGATCTAATTATTAGGCTTTTAAACAGAGACTATTATATTAATCAACCTCTTATATTATATTTGCTATATTAAATAAAGACATGGTATTGCTAGCCCATAAGGCCATTGGTATGAAAGCAAACATTTGATTTATGAAAATGATTATTCATTTGAGTATCTACTTTATGCTAGGGACTGTTGGGTATATTTTTGACTTCCAAGAAGATAGTTATATATATTTTTTTTGGTGGGGGGGATTTCAAAATCACAGGGGACTTGAACTCAGAGCACAGTGACAGTTCATATCTGTGTCTACTTTATCTAGAGCTATCAGCTGTTAACATTTTGCCCATTTGTATTATTGCTGTCATCCTGAATTATATATTCCCAGTTTTTCTTTTTTATCAAACCCCAGGGGAATGAGTAGCAGGCATGATACTTGACTCTTGAGCATTCGTCGTGGAATTCCTGAAAATCAGGTTATTGCCTCAGAAACATTGCTATGCAATTGACATACTTCTGCTATTATTATCTAGAATCCAGGCCATACTCTTTGTTGTGTTGGCCCTTCAGCATTGCTTTATCTTGCCCCATACAGATCTTCAAGTCACCAGCAAATACACACTAGATTTGGTTTTCATGTCTCTGGGATGGAGCCTTCAGTCTAGAACCATTTCCCTACTGTCCATCCTTTTCTTCTTTCCGTTATTTCTCTTTTGTGGTGCTAGCTATCAACCCAGGGCTTCCTGTATGGCAGAATAGTAAGTACTCTTTCACTGGGATGCACCCCACACAGCATTAAAAGGCTTTTAAAAAGAGCCATCTTTCATGGTTCTGTCATTTTGAGGCCAGACATGCTGTTTTCTAGAATGTTCTGTGGTGGTTGCACAGATAGATCCTTTTCTCCTAATTAGGCTCAGATTACACATCTTTGGTGAGAATACTAGATAGCTGAGCTGATGCTGTCATCTTGCAAGTTCTGGTCAGTTTACCCCTAGAGCCTGGTTAGACGTATCAAGGTAATCACTTAGTTTAGTAGATTACAGGCCTCTCCACTGCTGCCCCTTTATAATTAATAAAGAAGGCTGTAAGGTAATTTTGGGAGGGCTGATCCTTTCCTCTTACGGCGCTTCTTGAGTCAATGGGTCAATAGTACTAATAAATGTCTGTGCCCAAAATCATACTTGTGCACATGAACTTGTCATTTTCCAATGCTGTGATTTCCACATTAGGTGGAGGCATTCCTGTATAGAGAAGAGCTCGTTCCTCCCCACTCCTTTTTTAATGGATTTAAAAATAAAAATGGAATGTGCCTTGACAGTAGCTCATTACCATCAAAGGTGGCCCATTGAGAGCTTCTTCAAAGTCTGCTGCCTCATTTTGGTGTAGCTTTGCTAGTTAAAATGTTTTATTACATTTATTTATTTTATGTATGTGAGTACATATGTGCCTGTGTGTCCACGGGCATGCTCTTGTATGTCTATATTGGTCAGAGGACAACTTGGAGAGATTGGTTCTCCCATTTCACCAGAGGGATCCGAGGGATCAAACTCAGGTCATCAGGGACCTTTACTTGCTAAGTCACCTGGCTGGCCCAGTCTTTCTTACGTGATGTCATCAGAGATAGGCTTACCTTGAGTGCTTCCTGCCCTGGACCTGGATTTAGCTATTTCTCCAAGGAGTCTTGTTTTCTTTTTGTGGAGGAATGCTTAGTAAATAGAAGAGAATTGTTGCACTCACTAGAGTTGTGTTGTCCTTGCTTCTAGATCTTTCCTGTGGGCAGAGCTAGGACTTACCACCTACTTCCTTGTTTGTATGCCCCTCCACCCCATTGCATAAATCTCACTAGCCATATTTAATGTTTGTTCAGTTAAGTCGTGATGTGTAGCATGATGCCTTCTGCTCCAGCCTGGCATCCATGTTGTTTTTCTCTATCTCCCATTCCTTACAGCATCCTCTGCCCCAGGTAAAAACTCTGGGGCATCCATATATTATAATTAGGATGGAGAGGGTTTTGACATAATCTTACCAAGTAAATTTCAGGTGGTTTATTTGAAACTGGGTTTCTCTGTGTAGCCTTGGCTGTCCTGGACTCACTTTGTAGACCATGCTGGCTTTGAACCTACAGTGATATGCTAGGCTCTACCTCCCCGAGTGCTATATTCTCTTTATCATTAAAAAAAAAAAAAAAATCCTACCTGTTGGGGCAGTGGTGGTGCACACCTTTGATCCTAGCATTCGGAAGGCAGAGGCAAATGGATCTCTGAGTTCCAGGCCAGCCTGGTCTACAAAGTGAGTCTAGGACAGCCAGGGCTACACAAAGAAACCCTGTCTTTCCTTCACCCCACCCCAAAGAAAAATCCTACTCAAGAAACAAAATATATGGTGTTAACAAGTTGGAGCGTGCATATGTTTCTGTGTGTGTGTGCGTGTGCGTGCCTGCGTGCATGTGCATGTATATGCTCAGGAGAGAAAAAGGAGAGGGAGAGGAAGTGATCTTATAGATTTTTTTTCCTACCTAAATCAGCAACATGGCTAAAAAAATCTTTTTCTTTTTCTGCTTCTTTAAAAACAAAACAACCTTCCTATTTCATTCCTATTTTTAAAAAAGGCCCTATTCTTTTTTTTTTTTTTTTTTTTTTTTTAGTTGTGTTAGCACGTCTCTGTGTTCTTACTCCACCAACTCTGGGGCACTTCCCATCTATTTAAATGGTCTCCCTGTCACTCGGTTTTGCTTTAGAAACCAGTTTTTTTCTGTCGCCTCCAATTTCTTTCTTTCAAAATAATATTTTTCTTGGGTGGAGTTTTGTATATATTTTTAGTTTTCTAATTTTCTTGAACAAGAACTGCTTTTCCAAACTAATACAATGTGCCTGATATTGATTGGAAAAAGGACTGATTTTTGGAAGGACAGTCTTGCTAGCCTTTAATATTTGATTTTTTTTTTCACTTTGCTTTTCATCAATCATTTAAGAAATTCATTTTCCCATCTAGTAAGTTGGATAATTACAGCACAAGCTTCAACTTTTCCTTCCTTTTTTTTTTTTTTAAATTCTTTTTTAAACAAGGTCTTGAAATTCTAGCCTGGAATTTACTATGTAGCCCAGGCTGGCTTTGAACTGCAGGTGATTCTTCTACCTCAGTTTCCTGAGGGCTGGGGTTACAGGTGTGTACCACCATTTCCAGCCGTACTAAAAAAAAATGTAATATAAGTTATTTTAAATTGCACACCCAAGATGCCCTTTGCATTTAAATCTCAGACCCTGTTAAAAACCAACCAACCAAAAAACCCCAGACTTGCCTGTTGAACATCTCCATGGAGTGTTCTGCAGTCATCCCAAATAACATGAAACAAGAGCAGTAGGTATGACTTCCTGTCTGTATTCATGAAGTCATTTGTTCTCACTGACACCCTGCAAGCTTTTCCTACTGTTGCTTTCTCTTACGGGTAGGAACTGAGAGCACGAGGAGAGAGAAGAGACAAATAGCAAGTAATAGAGGCGGGACACAAACTAGATCAGTCTTCCAACGTCATAATTTAGTCAGTATGGTTTTCAGACCACAATGTCTATAATTGAACCTAACGATTTCCCCGCCTCCCCATTCCTTCCTCTACGCTGAATGTCCCTGATGAAGTGTCTTGCTGTCTACCCTGGAGTTTGACTGGGCGTGGCCTCAGTGCTACTGCCTCCTTTACCATCTTCTTCCCCTCCATAGTTAAGAAGTCCTTCTCATTCTGCAGATGAGGAAAGTAGATTTCAGTTGGCCTAACAGTGCCTTAATTGGTCCATTTGCTTCCAGCATCGTCCCTTATAATGAATCGTTAGTACTGTTTCTGATGGGTCTTTCTGAAGTACACGCTAGATTGTCACTTCCTAGCTTAAAACCCTTAAATGTGTTCTTGATGCTTTTAAGACAAGGTTTACTCCGTGGCCTGCAGTGTCTTTCATCACCTCCCATCTCTCTCTCCTCCCACCCTTCTCTCCTCCCAGCCCTCCACACGTGGACCACAGAAGTAAATGTGTTCCTACTGCCCCACGGTCTCTGTTGTTTGTGTATGTACATTTTCATTCTCTGGCTGACTCTTGTGACGTCAGATAGGCACAGCACTGACTCCTGAAGGACCTTCCATGACGACTCAGCTTGCTTAGGTTGAAATCTTTTGTTCCCCTTTGTACTTTGCTCAGGGATGTTCCTGACTTGGCTTGTTCCTTCCCACCAAGCATCCTCCTTGGAGTCCAGCCTCCTCTATGTACTTGTTGTATGTTTCGGTTTTCTCCAGCTTCTTTCTATGGAGAGAAATGTATCATTTCTTTACCAGCCTCTGGGTTAGCAAATTTAAACCACATACAGAACGGCCGAAGTCTGCTGTTTCTTTTTCAGCTGTTATGTAATTTCCCAAGCAGATTGTACTACTGTCCTTGTAACTTTCACTACAGCTTTTCTGATTCTTCCATGACGTTTGGCATTTAACCTTTTTATGTGTTCACATATGCCTATGTGTCTTGAGTAGAGGGATGATTCCTTACTTATATTGATATCCTTAACAGCCCTGAGCCCACAGGCCTGTGCGTAACGCATGCTCAGTGTGTGTGAATTGGCTATTAGACGCCCATTACAGCTTTTCTAAATCTTTTCAGCGTGCGTGTGAACAGGGGGATGATGACACTAGGTCAGACTTGAAGACCAACTTGAAAATGAGCCGTGCTAATTCATTCTCCAGTTTCCTGTTACACAATTGTATTCCCAATATGTATGTGTCCTGTCCTTTTTCACTTGTGAATTCCCATAGTCGGGATATAAAATTTGTACCAGGCTTACTCTTTATGAATTGAACATAGAGGTTGTCCTGTCACCAACTTTTAAGGCTATAATTCTCCCAAGAGTTTGACTTTTTTTTTTTCTTCTCCTGCTCATGGATGAAAAACTGGAGAATGCCCTATCATTTTGAAGCTTCTGGTGTTTGTTCATACTTGTTGGCCAATCACTGGAAAGATTTAGACTGCCACCCCAGATAAGAGATCGCTTCCTATTTATTTAGTCACTCCACAGTCCTGGGATAGCTGGACTGTGAGTCATTGCTGAGGTTATAACGGCAAGGCAAGAGCCTTATCTCGGAGGTCATCTCCTCCTCCTCATGTCGGCTTTCAGGAGGATCTTGTCTTAAAACTGAGATATATTCTTGAAAGAGGTGGTGGACGTAGGGAAATTTAAACCTCAGGGTAACAATTTTCCCTGTACGGTAATAAAGATATATGTGGAGTCAGTGGCGGCAGAATCAAAAAATAGATCACAGTAATCGGATCACACATGAGAAATGGCTTGTTGCTGTGCTTAAAAACATGGGCAAGGCAGTGTGTGTGTTTTTTTTTTTTTTTTTTTTTTTTTTTTTCTGGAGCTGTTTCCACTCTTTGTGACTACATCGTTGGTAGGAATTAAGACTGAGACAAAATGAAGCTTATAAAGTTAATTGCCTACAACTGGTCTCGGTTTAAACAGATTGCTTTTCAGTCACTGTGGAAGACGGGCAAGTCTGTGCGCAGGAAGAGAGCATAGAACTTTCTGCTGCTACCTTGTAATTCAGGAGAAGTTTGGAGTTTGGTCTTTGCCTTGAGTGTACAGGTGGAACCACTGTAACTGCAGTTTATTGCTATAATATTTTTAAAGTATATTTGTAATACTGATGTACTGTGACCTTGTGCAGGTGTTGGAGAGGAGGGGGTGGCCAGTCCTCTTTCTCACTGTCACAAGTGATGCCAACTCACTAACCTTACCTCCTGGCAGGCTGGGGATTGGAGGACTTTTTTTTGTTTTTGTTTTTGTTGTTTTGGTTTTTGTTTTTTAATGGCTTCCTTCTACAGTACTGTCTTCATCCGTTGAGACTCCTCTTCCCCAGCCTGAGGCTTGCATCCAACCTACTCTGGATTTGGTGTTTTAAGTATTTTGAGTGATTGGATCATAGTATTTACGGATGCCTCTCCTGTAGCTTGTGTTGTATGTTGCTTGGGCATCATGAGCGGATTACACAATGAGCTGAGGTTTGAAGGGGGATGACAGTTTTCCTTTAGTTCTACCACGTGCCACGTTTTCCTTCTTGGGAGGTGTTTTTTCAGGGATTGCCCTTTTGAGAAATCTTTTAAGTTGAAGGCATTAATCCTTTTTTTTTTTTCCTTACCATAATTCTTCAAAGACATATCCTTATCAGTGTGACCTACTGTCAAGTTAATAACGATTTGATAGCAATATCCAAGAAAAATTACACCTTTATAATACAGATTTGGCCAGTGAATTAATGTATAGTGTATGGCTGGTATCACCCAAGAAGAAAAGATGAGTTAATCAGTTTCCGTTTCTTCTAGAATTAGGGGGTGAATGCTTTGCTTATCCTATTTTAAAACAGTTGCATCTAGATCCTGTCTGTGCGGTTGCTTATTTCATTATTTTGGTCATTTGCAGAAAACAAGTTGATGATTCTTTAAATAACCCGTTGGTTCAGTTTTCTTTTCATCCATATTGTTACTCCTCAAGTGTCCTCATCCGTTCATGCCAGAGTGTGAATCAATCAAAAAACTTTGTAGTTTAGATTAAGGAAGTAACAGACTTTTTTTCTTCACCTGTTTTTAGCCAAAAAATGATCTCCCATTTTCATATTAATTTACCTATAGTTATGTCTCTTTATCTTACTTTCACAAGGCGAGTGCTTACAGATATGTTCTAATAGAATATTTTCCAAGGTTTTAGGCGTTTTAAGAATGAAGGTCATAACCTTCAAGATTTTGGCCTTAACTTCTCATTAAGTAAAGGAACATGAAAAGGAGAGAGAGCGGGGGAGTAGATAATATATTTATAATGGGATAACTGAGCAAAGCTGAATTCGTTTTTTAACATTTCTCTGATGCTGGTGCCCAGTGTCGCTTCGTTTCAGAATAAGAAGCCCTCCATTTCAGTATCCAGTCTACCTATAAGATGCTCTTTTTGGAAAAAGTGTGCTTTGCTTTGTACTTGTCTTGTTTAATTTTGCTTTAAAGTTTTGTAGCAGTGATTTAAACAAAATGATTCCTTCAAAACAGCAGGCCACAGAGATCAAAGCTCTGTGTACTGGCCAATCATATGAAGTCCGAGGTTATCCACCATCGACAGTGATGTACAGTGCTTATTATCTATGTGACATTTCCTCTCTCCCATTTGCTTTGGGGTCTCACAAGATGTGTCAGTGGCTGCAGCAGAGAGCTGGAGACGGAGTTGAGATTTTTCCATCACTTGGCATGCCCGACTTCCCATCAGGAGGGAACTAGTTGCGAGTGGGAGTGTCTCAAAGGCTTTCCAGTGAAATGAAGTTCTGAAAATGCAGGAAAGATTTTTTACAGAGTAAGAGGTGAGGACCAGAGATGTTCCAGCTTGAGGAGCGCCATGTGACTAAAGGCTTATGGGTAGAAAAGTGGAAATGGCTAGTGAGAAATGGGATTAGCTAAAGATAAGGTGCGGTGTGGAAAACCTTGGCGTTTGAGTTTAGATTAAACATAGGAAGCCATTTGGAGCTAATGAAAGCTTCTGAATAGTGAAGTAAAAATAAGTGTCGTTTAGGATGTGGATCTGGGAGCGATTAGAAATTGAGACGTTTGATTAGAAATAGAGCACTATGGTGGGGGATAATAGTTTAATCCTAATGAAAACTTGAAGTAGGCCAGTGCTGGGAGAATGGAAGCAGAATGGACTAGATTTGGTGGCTGAGAGGAAAATGGGAAGTGAGGGAAAATACAGAGCAGAAATGAAGATGGACTGTGATTTTGAGTTTGAGTGACTAGAAAAATGGCTGTTCCAATTAAGATACAAAAATGTTATATGTTGAGGTTAGTAAGCTTGGCTTGAACATACTATTTAAGCTGTTACTGACATGTACAGGAGAAATGTTTAGAAAGCAGTTTGAAATGTGGTGCTTGAGTTTGTGAGATTTTGAGAATAGAGCTGGAGATGTGGGTTTGAAAGACTCTGCAAAGAAATGTATTAAATCTTTCAGTATGTGTAAAATATGTTAGATTGCTCTAGACAGGGCAAGAGTGTGTGAGAGAGCCTGAAGGAGGTAGGTGTGTCGGGACAAGATGGAAGATTGCTTGGTTGACACCAGGAAGGACAAGTCGGAGGTTTGGAAGATTCATGCTGTAGAAAGGACGCGGAGGGGAGATAGGTCGGTCTCATTGAGGTGGAAGTGTCTTTGCTCTAGTGCCAGGAGTCATGCAGGCTACTGTCATTGAAGTGAAGGCTTCACCAGAGACAAATGTGCTCTCTTGAATGTGGAGGAGTGCTGCAAAAGGTTGTGCAAGCCACTGGAAGAGACCCGAGTGTCTTAGCATGCAGTGTGGGTATGGCAAGGCCAGAACCAGATCCCGGTTGCTTTGATTTGTGTTCATTTACCTTTGAGGTAAACAGATCTAACAGGTCATGTCTTTGTACAAAGAGCCATGGAAAAGCCAGGCGCTGTAGTACACATCTTTAACCCATGCAGTCAAGAGGCAGAGGCAAGCAGATCTCTCTGTGTGAGGCCAGCCAGCCTGATCTACATAACTGAGTTCCAGCCCAGCTCAGGGCCATTTAGAGAAAGACCCTGTGTCAAAAAACAAACAAACAAACAAACTAGCCAAAACAAAACAAACCCCAAACCAACCAACCAAAACAGCAACAAAAAGAACTCTGGAAAGCCTGTTCAGCCTGCCTGTACCACCTACATATATTAAGATTTTTTAGGCTGTGTTGTTGAGGAAAGAACAAACTGGGAAGCTCACAGCTCTCCTTGTATTTCCTGTGGTGAACGACAGCCTTGGCAGGCTTAAGGTTAAGCATGGAGAGAGGATGGCTGGGAACTGTTATTCTAGAAGTGTGCAGCTTTAACAGCCACAACTAGAGAACAGAGCAAATCCTAGTGTATAGCCTGGGAAGCCCTTTCAGGGCAGCAAATATTCTAGATCATTAACAGCAGCCCCCTTTCTTCAGGTAGGTTGGCAACTGCAGCCCTGGTTCTCAGCTCCTGCAGAGGCGGGGAGGACCCTGCACGGCTCCCATCTCTGCCGTTTGTTGTTGCTGTTTATTGTTGCTGTGACGGTATCCGAGGCCACGTAGTTTATAAAGAAAAGAGATTTAGTTTGACTCATGGTTCTGAAAGACCAAAAACACGGTGCTGGCATCTGTTCAGCTTCTGGTGCACCACTTCATGTTGGCAAGGCACACAGGCACACTAGGAAGAGGTAAACATATGAAGTAACGTTGCTTTAAAATAGCCAACTCTCCTGAGATGTAATCCATTTGTGAGAGACTAATCCAGCTGCTGAAGAAAGACATTAGCTTCGCTGAAAGATACTGACTCCCAAGACCATTATGTTGCTAGCCCATTTTAAATATAAACTTTGGTGATGAAAACCAGTTCTAAACCATAGCAGTTCCTCAGTACATATCAATCAGTAGGGGATGTGCATTGAATTGGCATTTTTGGAGCAGTTTAATCTACAGTTGAGGAGAGAGCTGTAGCAACATGCCAAGCCGCAGACTGAATTTTCTCTCTCTCTCCATTTTTCACACATAGCAGCAGCGCTGGAGACAGAGCTTGGCGGTTGATGTTCTAGCACTTAGGGTTCCAGTAGAGAACCCAAGTTTGGTTCCCAGTACGCACTTCAAGAGGCTCACAACTGCCTGCCACTCTGGTTCCAGCAGATCAGTCAGTGCTGGCCTCCAAGGTGGGGGAGGCCCCACCCCACCCCCATAATTAAAATAATAAAATTAAATCTTAAAAAGCAAGTGATATTTGCAGACATTTCATGAGTTCCTTGTAGGAAGTATCTGATCTGAAAGAGGCTTCATTCAGCAGCAGAGTTCTGGAACCTGCTGGCTAGGGTGCCTTCCTTTTGCTGGCTGTGCCTTTCTAGGGCTGTTCTGTGGAACTGTCTGTGATGGTGGACATAGTCCCCATTTGTGTTGTGCAGTTGAGAAATCACTAGTGACCTACACCCATCACGTACTGAAAGCGGGCTTGGTTGCATTTAATTTTAATATAGATCTGAATAGCTACATCCACGTTACCGTAGATGACAAAATGGCCCCAAAACAAAACAAAACAAAACAAAAAACCCCAACCAAAACAAAACAAAAAACCACCCAAATAGGTGAGATGGCTCTGGAAAAGGTTGTGTTGAAAAGTGGTCACTCCAAATTTAGTGGGTTTCACTGAAGGCTGGTTCAGCCACTGTGGGCATATGAACTGTGAATTTTTTTCTCTCATTCTCTTGCTTTTTAGGTTGAAAAGCCTCTGGAATATCTTCATTGTCCTTTCTTCATTTGATGAATTATCCTCTTTACCCTTAAGAGGGGTGTATAGGTCATCGAATTCATGGATTAACAGCACCAGCTTTGTCCTTTGGATGCTCAGTCTAGAAGGTCGCTATTACCTGACTGTATGGCCACGTGCCAATTCACCTTGTGGTTTACCCCCCTTTTCTTTCTTTTTTTCTTTTTCTTTTTTTATGATACCGAAAGTGAGTGAAATGTGAAAGAAACATTATTCATTTTAAATAGTTTTGACTGCCAGGTTAATGCGACTCTTAAGCGGAGCTTCATGAGGTCTGGCCATAGTAACTGCTTTTAACTTGATTTAAAGTTCTTAAACATTCTGAATTGCCTCACCTAATCTTTTTATACTGAACGTACAATTTTCAGGCTCTTTTTTATTTTCAAATCCATAACTGACAGCTGCTCAACACCTCATTCAAATAGTTGTAAGAGTTTTAGAGAAAACTTGGGACAGTCTGGATTTAGTGCCATCAGTTGGATTGAGATACTGTGGATTTAAAGATGATAGAGAGGGAGAGAGAGAAGCAGGAAATAATTATTGCATGTTCACTGCTTGCCCAATGTCAGGGATTTGGAACTGAGTAACCGAGAAAATGAAGAAGCAGCAGAAGGACGTTTGAGTACACTTTCAACTCATGGCCCTAAAGAGTGAAAATTCCATTGAAAACCAACTTTGCCTGAAGTGCTTGTTTTATTACACTAAACTATGAAAACTATGAATGCCGAGACACCCTCTCATTTTCACCCCTGGCATTTAATCTCACAGATTCCTAGCTAATTCTCCAGGGGATTCCACGGGATCCAGTGTATAGCCTGTATTCCCCAGGTGGAGTTAAGCATTGCATAAGAAAATGGCATCCAAGGATGGCTTTCCATTTCTGCTCCCACTGACCAGTGACTTGCAGCTCAACTGGGTGAAGTTAAGAGAAGCTCCAGAGTGTGCGGCTGATCTAAGAGTTAACACAAGGCTGACTCTTTAATTTTCTCCCTTGCTTCTAATGCACTTTGAGTGGTGTGCATGCGTGTGTGCAAAGACTAATTGTATGGAATCTATTCCATCAAGAGCCTCGTACTCTAGACTCGTGTACTCGTACTAACAACCCTGTGTGCCCGGAGGCACACGGCTAAAGAGTGCAGTGGACGTATAGGGCAGGCCTTGTACCTGAGGATGGAGGTTTACTAATCGAAGACTTTCAGAAAGACTTTAGGGAAAGACAGACAGGTAGATGGGATGGTATAAATTGGAGTGTTTTTAGGTTGAGAGGTGATATGTAGAAAAACCCGGAAACAGAAAAGGCATGGGGGATTCTGGGACCTATGTAGATTACTACATTCAGAGCCTGGAGAGGAATGTGATTGTGGCAGCAACAGAATAGGAAGCTAGTGAGGTGCCCATTCAAGGGTACGTACTAGTCAAATCATGAGCGACAACTTGATAGTCATGGGTCTGTTTCCGGGTGTTGTTCCATGAGATGTGTATATGGGGGTGAGAGCTATAGACTGGATAGGAAGATTAGAGACCAGAAATAGGTTAACAGTTGGGAGAGTCCAGGGAGGGTGAGCTGAAATGATGACAGCCTTGGCCAAGATTGGAAGGAAGTTGGTTTGGGGAAAAGTTGGCTTGAAGTCCGATGAGGAAACGGAGGAGAATCAAGGCTTTTATGCATAATTTAAATGAGGAGACTTCATCAAATTAGAGGTACCACAGAGGGAGATGGGAGGTAAAAAAAGGGGAGTTAATCAGACTCACAAGGGTCCTGCTGAGGCGCAGGAAGGACATATGCTTAATGAGCTTGAGTGTACCTTTCATTGACTGACTGACTGATTGACTGACTGATTGAAATGAGAGCTGTGGGAAAGGCCTAGAATTGTGGCTGTAGGTAAGATCCTCCATGGCAGGGCCAATAAATAACTCAAGGGAGGGAGAGCCTGTCAGGTAATGCAGGAGCCTGTCCCATGGGAGACATGACTGGGGTGTGCGTGGGGATCAGCTAGGAGGGCTTGACATACCCTTGGAGGGAACTCAGAAGATTGCAGGGGGCACCCAGCTGAAGTTGGACACTTTATGCTGTAATGCCCCCAGTCTTCTTGGTTACTGCCTGTCCACGCCTGAGCAGCAGGCCCAGTGTCCCTTGTTTGCCAGGTTAGTTCTCTTGACAGTTGGACCCTCTTGAAACCATCTCTTCTCTAGAAGAAAGGAGGTGCATTAGCTCTTTTCTTTCTTTTTAACTTAAAATTTGTTGTATGTTTGAGCATTTGCCTGCATGTTGGTGGATGACATTTGGGTGCCTTGTGTCTGTGGAGGACAGATGAGGGCATCAGATCCCTTAGAACTAAGTTCCAAACAGTTGTGAGGCACCATGTCGGTTCTGGGCACTAAACCTGAATCCTCTGCAAGAGCCACATGTGCTCTTAACCAATGAGTCACCTCTCCAGCCCCACATGAGTTACTTTTTAAACATGTGACCAAAGACCTGACAGGAAGTACTGTAGCAGAGAAAAGGCATGATTTTGGTTCGTGCTTTTGAAGTTCAGTTTGTTGTGGTTGGGAAGGCATGGTGATGCCTAGCAGGAGCAGCTCGCAGCTTTGATGACAAGAGTGTGAGGGTACTTGTTCATGTCTGTGCCAGCCGAGAAGTGGAGAGAGAACAGGAACTGGGTATTGGTTATAGAACCTAAAGCTCCCCCCCTCCAGGGACTCACTGCCTCCAGCTAGGCTCCACTCTTAAAAGTTTTCACAATGCCCTAGTGTAGTGCCACCAGGCTGGGGACCTAGGATTACAGTACATGAGCCTGGGGGATACATTTCATATTCCTACTGACAAGAGCAGGCCAGTGTAGCAGGGCATGTAGAGAAGGGGACGTGAGAGAGCACTGATGCCAACCTTCTCTGATTGTGGATGAGTGGCTTTCTCAGGAAAATTAGTAGCTTAGCAAATAAATTCAAACTGAGGCTAACATCCAACTGTGCCTTGTAGCTGAGTTTTCTCTTTGTGTCTCTCCTTGTGTCTCTCCTTGATAAGAATTATGGCATTTTGTTATAAATTCTCTTTATCTTGTAATTTTGGATCCAAGGAAGTCTATACTATTTTCTCTTTCAGGTTTTTAAAAATTTTAGTTAAATTCTTCGGGGGCCAGATTCAAGCAGGAATAACTGTACTCTAGTATTCTTTTGGGTTTGTTTGTTTCTTCGAGACAGTTTCTCTGTGAAGCCTTGGCTGTCCTGGACTTCTTTTGTAGATCAGGCTGGCCTTAGAGTCACAGAGATCTGCCTGTCTCTCCCTCCCCAAGGGCCAGGATTATAGGCATGCACCACCATGTCTGGCTACTCTGGTATTCTAAAAATAAATAAACATACATTTTTCCCAAGAGGAAATGACATTTAATTTGATGAGAATGTTATTTGGACTTACAATAAACTATTACCGAATACTGACATATTTGAGGTTTCTCTTATTATAAACTGCTTACTTTCAAAGTCATGTGGATTTATTTATAATTTTTAATTCTAACTTTAATTTATTCTATATTTTAGTTGATTTTGTATTTCAAGAGCGTCTAGTATGCAGCAGGGATTATGATGGTGTAGGCATGGAGTGTTGCCACATCTGTCCTCCTGTCTGTTGAGAAATGACACACAGAGAAATACTCCTGCGACCTGGGCGTCAGACTGATCTGGGCAACCTGTCAACTTTCTGGGCTTTGCCTTTCATGCCCTTAGCCTAGACAAGAACCAAGAAGCAAATAGTAGCATGTCTGCTGGATAAATAGAGTTGTTGTTTTTTTTTTCTCAGGAGCGGCTTAGTGTGGAGCAGTGGACATTCAATTAATTATCATTGTTTATAATGCATTTTCCCCTTTGTCTCTAAGAATGAGAATAATGCAGCAATATGATTGATAAATAAAACATAAAAGGTCAGTTATGGTTGCCCTGGTAACTCTATTTCTCAGCAAGTATTTTGTTCGCCATGAAATGTGTCCTGAGTGATTTACTGGATCTCAAACTTTGAATGCCGTGACTTTTTGTATTTAAATATTGTATGCACTCAATTCGGGGAGGGAATGACAGTTTTGTAGGTTATTTTTGAGTTGTGTTCTAAAGCTGTATGTGTGCATTTTTTTCTTTTTCTTTTTCTTTCTTTCTTTTTTTTTTTTTTTTTTTTTTTTTTTTTTTTTTGGTAACACAAGCAAGAATCTGTGATTACAGGGAATTTGTTTCAGATTAAGGAGAAGATCCAGGTGTAAAGTAAGACTGAAGAACACAGCCAGGAATCATGGAAACCACATTTTGGTCAGTGATGGTCTTGTGAAATTAAAATGGAGTCCAGATATTCCTGTTGCCTAGTGACATTGCTGAACACGTACAATTATGTACAGGTCATTTTATTTGAATAAACAAATGCTTCTGTTTTGCATGCTTACTGTCATATACTTTTCATTGTTATTTTAGGGTACTTTTTATTTGAAAAATGTGCTCTAAACATTCAGCTGCTGCATTGTACTGGCTGGCAGCACCCTGCTCCATCTTCATTGGCTCGGTTTCTCTTTGAATTTATTGAATCTCCTAGTTTTCCTCATCACAGCCCTAGGAACAATGGGGTCATAATACAATTCCCCCCAAACACACAAATACAAACACACACACCTCTTAAGCTATATGGTTCAGATGTCCCAATAGACCATACCTTATAGGTGGTTGTAAGTTCTATCTATGAACTAGCAGGATGAGATTAGCTAATGTGTTAGTTACGCTTCTGTTGGCTGTGATAAAACGCCATGACCAAGGTGACTTACAGAAGAAAGAGTTTATTTGGGCTTACAGACCAGGAGATGAAAGCCCATCATTACAGAGAAGTGTGGCAGCAAGCTGGACGGCAGCAGGAGTGGGAAACTGAAGGCTCACATCTTCAAACTGGAAGTAGTACAGGGTTTTTAGTATCAAAGCTCACCCCCAGTGACTTACTTCCTCCAGCGAGGCTGTGCTGCCTCATCCTCCCTAATAGCACCACCAATGCCCCAGAGTCTGGGAGACATTTCTCATTCAAATCAGCACACCCGAATATCGCATTTCTTGGAACTTATTTCTGTTGTACATGGCTGTATTTGAATATTTTTCTGATAACATGAAATTTCTTCAAACAGGATTTTTTTTAAATGTAGTATTCAGGCAAAGGACACTTTCTAATAACTAGTCAGAAATACATTAACTGATACCTTTTGACTTAATTTCTATGCAATTACTTTTGAGTAGCATACGTTATCAAAAAAGTGTTAAAGCTGAAAATCAAAATAATTAAGCAATTAGTGCAATTGCCATCTTCTTGAAGATTTTTAGTATGAATTAAAATGAAATGAATGATTAAAAAAGTTTAGTATGTTCTTTGATCCCTGCATCAGCCTACGGTAATAGTTTTACAAGTGCACAGAGATAAACCTAGAAACTGTGCTGTTTTTAATAATAATAAAGATTGGAAATAATCCAAATGCCCATCAGGAGAGGCTGGTTAAATAAATTATGTTCTGCCCACACAATGGAATATTTTGTAGCCATTAAAAAGAGTGCTGTTGTTCTATGCCCACTGACAGGAATTGATCCCTTGGCTGTATCAGTAAGTGAAAAAGATCCTGCTGGGGCTGGGGTGATGGCTCAGTGGTTGAAATGCTCGCTGCTTGAACGTGAGTGCAGATCCCCGTGAAGATGCTGAGCGGTCGTGGCTGCCCATCTGCAGCTTCAGCTTTGGAAGGTGATGACAGGGATCCCAGGGCAAGCTGGCTTGACCGGCCGTGTTGGTGAGAGCTCAGGGTTTAATGAACTACTCTGCCTCAAAAAATGAGGCAGAAGAGAAACCAGGGAGGAGTCCTGATGTCATCCTTGGGTTCTCACATATAGCCATATGTATAGATGTCCATGCATGCACATGGCCATGCAAAAGCATGCGTACATACCATGAACACACACACTAGGAAATGGAAAGAAGGAGAGTGTGTTACCGAAGGTATTGTAGATGTAGATGCTCATGTTATAATTAGTCTGGGATGCCTACTGTCTAATGGGACTATTCCTTTAACATTGGGAGAATGAGCACAAAACTCTTAGCAGTGGTTATCCCTGGAGCACAGGATTCTGGGATACTTCTGTTCACAGAAGTTATATTTGAATATGGTTGAATTTTCTGTAATGAATGTGGCGTAGAGAGGGTTAATGATTATGGCAATTAGAAAGAAAAGATACAAAGAGCCTGCTGCTTAAGTAGGCTAACAACCAGCTGAACTGGGCGCTGCATGGAATGTCGTAGCACCCTTTTCTATGCTGCTCGCTTATGTCTGCATGCCTAGAAGCTCTCTTGAGCCATTCTACTGATTGTTAAAATTACATTTGTTTCTGTGTCTTGGGGGTGTGGGTGTGGGTGTGCACCTACCATGACGTGTAGAGGCCAGAGGACAATTTGGGGAATAACTCTTTCTAACATATGGATTGTTAGTCCTGTTGGCACATGCCTTTACTTGCTGAGCCATCTCTCTGGCTCCATTATACTGATTTTAAAGTTCTTAGTGATCTGCTGTTTGTTTCTTTACATGCCATTTGCTTTCCAAGCATATTATTTTCTTTGGATTTTTTTTTTCTTTGCTGACTAACCTGCTTTCTTGACATTGCTTAGTTGCTACCCAGTATACTTTGATGTAGGTTGCTTTTGGTTTAAAGCATTATTGGTGTCCTGTCTACTCGCTTCATTTTAAAATGTTATACCCTCTGTATATCAAGGCTCTAGGAAGGGAATCCATCTGGATGCGGTTTCTCTAGATCCTGACTCTTGGTTTTCTTTTTTGTGTCTGTGTGTCTACACACAAGCTGCAAGCAGAGGGGCAAGCTTGAGGAGCAAGACTCGGCAGTGCAGCCAGTTTCTCTTTGTAGAGCCGTCATCGATGTAGATAGGATCAGGGAAAACATGCACGGGCTGGTGGTCTTGCCATTTTCAGTGTCTAAGCTTGGTTTGTTAGCGCAAGGGGTGGGGCAGAAGCAGTGATTTTAGACCCTCACTGCGAGCTTTTCTTTCCACTACTGTGATGATCTGTGCCATGATAGAGCTGCGGCCGGAGGTAGACCATGGGTCACAGTGTTGACACCCTGGGTATATTTTATGGATCTGCAGATGTGTTACCCATTTAGCCAATAGCTTTACATTAAAAAAAATTCTCCCCTTCTTTTCTGGCTACATAAACTGCCTAAGTAATTCTTTTTCTTAGAATTAGACATTGGATTCTTGTTCTTGGGAGGAGGATGGCAAATGCTTGTAAAGACAGTTTGAGTAGGGGCTCACTATACCCTACATAAGATCCAAAACAGTGGGTTTTATGTTTTCTTGATATCACTATACAATGCTAGGCATAATAAATTTATATGATGTATTTATCCTTTATGTGCTCATTGCACCTTGATTTTTTTTTTTCTCCAGTGTGTTCTCATATTTTCTATCCTTTTCCTGTCAGTCCAAACCAGTCCATCTTGTTTTATTGGCCATTATCTCTGCTGTCTTGCCTTCCCTGTCCTGGGCTGCCCACCCCACTCTGTTTTGTCCTATCCATTTCTAATCTAGTTTATTAAAAAGTACTGATGGGGAACTAGTCACATTATTTCAGGATCAAGCCTTTAAAAAGCATGGATATGAAGGATGACCGTCTATTGAAATTACAACCACCAAAAGTTTGGATTCTGTGTTCATTTGAGGGGCTGCTTGTTCCCTGCAGAGAGGTCAGTGTGCCATTGACTTCAGTTATGGCTAGTGCCCCATGGCTTGTTCCTTGCCATGGTTGGCTTCAGGGACTTAAAGCACTGCATTGTGAGACACATAGAGCACTTGATTTCGAAGCCATCTTTCTTTCCGGACAGCTTTGAAGTAGGAAGTCTTTAACTAGCTCTCTTGCAAGAGAGCGTCGATTAGTCTACCAGAGTAGGCGGAGGTGCTGGCCACATTTTTACAGTTAGTCACTGTGCTTAGTACTACTGTATGGCTAACTCCAGAGAGACTGTCTTCAGCTTTCCTCGCAGGTGCCTCTCTCCCTCTGCAGCCTTCCACTGAAGCACTTTCAGAGGATATACACCCATTGTTATAGTGGCCTAAGGAATGGAAAGCTTGTTTATGTCTAAGGGAAAAAAACAAAAGCAAGTAAGCCACCAGCTAGCCAAGTGCATTTACAAACACCATGGAAATTATCTTGAGTATTTAGCCTTCGTCATCTTTTCAGTTTTGATAAATAAGTGTTGATTTGTTCTTAAATACATCCATAATTGAATTTTAACTTCATTTTTGGATTTATATAACCACACATAAGTTATATTTTTAAGACTCTTGAGAGTACAGCTAGTAAAAATGTCTTGAATTTACTGTGGAAGCCAGCTCTGCACCAGGACATAATTAGTTCTTGATAAAAGTATTGATTTGATTTGAATGTGAATTGCGTATTAAAGACTGAGGCCACAGTAATGCCTCATTAATTCAAATTATTATTCTTTTAGTTTAATGAATTGGAATAGCAAAGTTAAAGGAACAGCACAGAAGATAGACAACATTAAAAACATGTCGTACTTGCGGGAGACCTGTACAAGTGTTACTAATGGCTGGTGTCGACTGTGTAAATGCATGTTTCCTTAGGACATTGTGGTCGCTACACTTTTGCTTGTTAGGGAGCTGAACTGCTGAGACTTGTTCATTGACTTGTTTGATTCACATTGATAGTCTGTGCTCTCAAGTCTGTGTTAAAACCATGCGAATCCAAAAAATGTAAGAACTGCCAATATCCAATTTTTGCCCGATATTTTTTTTTCACTGGAAATCATGTAGTTAGTCACCTTTGACCCCATGGAAAATATGTACAAAGTGCAGAACTACCCATAACAGGGAGAGAGGGAGAGAGAAACCTTTTGTTTGTTTTGGAGATGGAAAGATTTCCTGTCATGGTGGATTCTTAGCACATTGCACATATACTGTGTGCTTGCCGATGTCTTTGGGAATAGTACTGCACGTTGGCATGGCTAACATACTGGCTCGTGCCTCCAGAAAGGCTAATCAGCTAAGTCTTTCTTGCTCCCAGGAAATCCAGAGAGATTGCTAGCAACAGACACGGGAAGAGGAGCTTGTCAAGGGCTAAGTTGAGCAGGCTTCTGGTAACTTCTAATTTCAGAGGAATACAATACTAGACCCCTGAGAAGTTTCTCCACCCTATGAGTGGAGACACTCTCATGGTAGTGGCTGTTGTAGCCAGTTACTTTCTGCTAAATCTGTCAAACTATGTACAGCCCTGCTGGAGGGACTCGGATCCCTTTGTGCTACAAGAGTGTTAAGAGCTGGGGTGGGGCAAGCATTGACAACTCTCAGAAGGCTTACTGGGAGCAGGCCCTCTTCACCTGTTTAGTCCATACGGCTGTTTTAGGAGAATAAACTTTGCTAGGGAAGGTTTTGTTTTGTCCATTTGCTATTTTGAAGAATTTGCTTTTGAACTTTCCCAAACAAAAGCTTAATTTTTTGTGTGTTGGGGTGCGGGGAGGTGGATTCTGTGAGCTTTGGGAGTAGGATTAGGTAGCTGCCTCAAGGCAACAGTTAAGCACACAGTTCTTCAATACCAGGTCTTTCCGTGCTGTTCCTGTAGGCGGACCTCCCTCGCATCCTTACCCTGTGGTAGCTACTGCTTTTGTTCCACATTCTTACCATCTTAATTTTTTTGAAATGCCACAGAAATAGACCAATACTGGATGGAGATGTAGTCTTTTTGAATCTGGTTTTATTCACTTAACATCTTACAGTCTAAAATTTCTCAAGGTTATTTTTTATGGGTGAGTTAAATTCTGTTGTGGGTTCACCATGGCATCAATGTAGGGAGACTGATGCTGTTTCCAGCTTTTGGCATTTCAGGTAACATAGCTTTAAGTATTTATGTACAAGTTTTTATAGATGTAAGTTCTCACCTTTCCTACCCAAATGTCTAGGAATAGGCTGCCAACTAGTATTTAACTTTCAAAGAAAGCACTGGATTGTTTTATAGAATGGTTGTGCATTTTTACATTGCATTTTGGAATTGAACTCTGGTTTCTTTATGTTTTTGTAAACACTTAATATTGCCAGGGAGTGGCTGTTTAATCTGGCCATTCTAGTAGGTGAATTGTGATGTCTTTATGGGTTTAAGCTGTGTTTTCTTCTGACTTGGTAATTAGTTTCTGATGTGCCTATTTGCTATCTGAGTATCTGTGGTGAAGGGTCTATTAAAAAATTTGGCCCATTTAAACAACAAAGGGTTGTTTTCTTACTGCCGTGCTGAAAATGGTGGGCATAAAGCTTTGTCAGATATGTAATCTGTATTTCCTCAGTCTATAGTGTATCTTCTATTAGTGATATCTTTTGGTGAGAAAAGCTTTCAGTTTTATGAAGTCCAGCTTTTCGCTTGGCGGTTTATGGGTTGCACTGTCCATGAGGTAACCGAGAATACCTTGTCTTCTTGGAGCTTTCAGGCGCGTCTACATCTGACATTGTAACTCAATGTTGTCATCAGCAAAGCTTATGCTTGAAAACCATATAGTTCAGTTACCCACACAAAGAAACTTTTCAGAACAAAACCAAGCCCTCAATGTTTTAAATACGTTTATTATTTTTTGTATTGGGTGTCATTTATAGCTCTCTTGGGATACACGTCACCCGTGGACTGCAGGTTGGGCATGTGTACCTCATTTTACTTCTGGCTCTGTTAACCATTGAATTAATTTTTATATACTTATCAGAAAGGGATTAAGGCTTATATTTTGGTATATACATGGCCAGTTGCTTCAAAAATATCTGTTGAAAAGATTCTCCCTTTTGGCTTTCAACTAACTGACTCCGCACCTTTGTGAAAAATCAATATCTGTGTGGTTCTATTTTTGGACTGTTTCTTTTTAATCAATGTGTCTATCTTTTTGTCAATTGAGGTAGTTACTTTTCAAGCCTCAGATTACTGATGAGGGAGCAGAGTCTTAGTCAAATTAAGCATCTTGTCTAAGGTAATTCAGCAACAGATGATTGATCAGGAACGCACGTTAGGGGTGGGGCTGTCCAGCTCCCAAAGCTGTCCAGGCCTGGGAAGTGGCTTTGGAGCCTGAAATGATCTTGGTTATTTTGCTTCTGCTTACAGCTCTTGCCTTTCAGGAATGTTTGCTGTCTGTGGGTTCGGAAGTGTAGATGTGATGTGTGGATCTCACCAGTCATCCTTTGGAAGGTCTCTTCTGCTCTCAAGGCCATTAGTTAGTAAGCCTAGTGGTTAGTGAAGCTGATTACTTTGCAGTATCTTTAACAAGGCATAATATCCCTTCTAAAAATCCAGGGGCTCCACACACCATTTCTTTTACTTTAAAGAGAATGGTAGAAATATGCATTTCTGTGTGGCAAGGAAGAGATGTTTAGGATTTGTGAATCTGAGAACACAGATGGGCCGAGAGCGACTTGCATCCAGATGGCTTTTTGCGGGGAACTTGGTAAGAGGTGAGAGAGTGACACTAATGTGGCAGTGAATAATAAATCAGTGTTTCAATATTGGCAAACTGGAGGATTTTGAAGAACGCCATATTTAGTTAGCTTTTGATGATTATAACCTAAGCTCGTGTATTTAATCTGTTAAAAACTAGGCCTGTATGCCCATCCTCTTCCTCCTTCCATGTCTATATATATTTCCCCACATACACATGTCATATTTAAGTGACATCTCTAGTGAGTTCACCTTAGACAGTAATGCTGCTTTTTAAATGAAACAAAACACAAAAAGCCCAGTCTCACTGTAGCCCAGGCTGGCCATGAGCTTGCATTGTTCTGCCTCTGCCTCCACCTCCCAAATCCTGGAATTACAGGCTGGGACTACCATGCCTGGCCCATGTTAATCAATCGTTGGTTTAATATCTCCTTTCTTGGATTTGCTGGGGATTGAACCTAGGAACTTATGCATCCTCATCTACGTGTCATTCTCACACACAGTTTTTAAAACTTCAAAATATTTAATCCTTTTAATGTGAATGGGTGTTTCCCCTGCACTATCAAGTCAGGGTCTTCTGGAAGAGCATCCAGTGCTTTTAACCGCTGGGCCATCCTCCTCACCCCTCATGCTTTTTATTTTATTTTCATTTGGATTTGTTTTTTGTTTTTTGAGACAAGGACTCACACTGTAGTTTCAGCTGGGGAACTCCCAGTGTAGATTAAGCTCCTAGAGATCCTTCTGTGCCTGGCTGTCCATGACTGGGGTTAAAGGTGTGCGCCACCGTACCCGACACCCTCTGCAAGTACTTTTAGTTGAAGCAACACATTTGCTTCTGCATTTCAACTTTCTTCAAGAGACAAAACAAATTCTAGTCCCATATCTCTTTCCTTCTGATCTGTTTCCTGAGGCTCTGATGTTTCCATATCTTTATATGAGGTACAACTCCCGGGGTGACTTTGGTACTGGAAACCTACACACAAAACTGAGCTCTCTCTTCGCCTCTCTTTACAAAGAGGCAAACCTTTCCAGCATCCCTCTTTATTTCTATGATGGACATACTCTCCACTGCCTCACAGCTTTCGGCTTCTCTCTGGAGGTGACTTGGTGACTTGTGGTGATTGTTAGCTTGATCTGGCTCCTCTTCCCTTTTCCAGTGCCTTCTTACCCAGCTGTCCCTTCAGTTTATGTCCGTCCCCTTAGCTCAATGCTTCCTTCGACTCTTGCATGCCAGACCGAGTCCGTCTTGTTTCGTGGGCATTGTACTTGCTTCTTCTACGCAGAATGGTTCTCTTGCTCCCTCGTAGTTTTGCAGGTTCGAATCCCTGTGTCCTTTGATCTACTGAGAAACAGCCAGCATGCAATCTAGGCTAGCTGCATCAGCATCCCCTGGGAACTTGTTAGAAATACCCCACCCCAGACCTCTGAAGAAGCATGAGCTCAGGGCACAGACCCCAGAGCTTAAAGAACATTGAGATTCTTCTTAGCAAGGCAACCAGCGGGAGTGATGTGTAGACCTGCTTATCTTTTAGTATCTGCCAGTTTTGGTTTTGGTTTGTTTTGTTTTCATTCTCAATTCCTACCCATTTCTCTGCTGTTTCTAATTCCTTATTTAAAATAGGCTCCCAGTTCACTCCCTGGAGGAAGACCTTCAATTTATTTTTCCCAATAGCAGGCATTTACTTTAGACTGTTCTCATTTCTCCTGGATGTGTCTACAGGTGTAGACTGAGGGCTGGGTGTTTTGTATTTTCAACAGGTAGAGTGAAAAATATGTCTCCCAAGCCAGCAATGAGGATATAGTTCATACAATTTTTTTTGTCAGTTTTACTAGTAAATTGGAGGAAAATTATTAAATGTCAAACAGTAAATATATACTTGTTTGCAGCACACCATGAGGCCAGCTGGTAGCAGAGTCTATGCTCAACCACTTAGGTTGTTCTGGGGCCACCTCTGGTTTTCCTAATCCCTTTCCTCAGCCATTGGAGGACATCTTGCCTAAGAACCCTGTAACACTCTTGACAAGAGGATGGGAGCAGACTGGGCAGCCATTTTTGACGTCTGGTCCTTCGTTTCTTACGGTGGCTAATTCACACTGTTGGGCCTTGTTCTATCATTTGAAAAATTAGGAACCTACAGCCTGTTTCCTGCAGTTCTAACTGTGCAAGGATTAAACACAATTTCGGGGGGTATCCTCATACACCCCTGCCCTATATTCGGGCTTCTATAAGTGGCCCCTTTAAGTACTAACACCACTAGACCAGCACATTTAAAGCACATTCTCCTTGGGCTCAGTCCTGTCCACTGGTAGAGGGCCTTTCTTAAATGTATTGCGGGTAGATAAAGACATTTTATGGTTCTGTCCTGTGCTTCAGAGCTACAGAGCTTCAAGTTTCAGTGCTTTGTAATTGTTAATGAATGCTAAGAAATATTACTTGACTTTTGACAAATCTGTGCATTTCTTAAAATCTATCCATTCAACTTTAGTTTTAATGGATGATCGCTTACTTTCTAATAGTATCTAAAAGGTTTTTATGTTTTTTTTTTTTTTAAAGAATAAATTAGGCCAGCTAAATGGGCTCTTTGACATAATGCCCCACCGAGACTGTTGTTTCATTGTGGATGGCTAGTTTAATCAGTATTATTTGAAGGCCATCTCAGACTATTCTGGCATTTGGTGCCTTGTTTATTTTGTGTTCTTTTCCTAACACATCTAATTAATGGGACTGTCCAGTGCTCTAACATGGAGAAGGAGAGATGACATCGCGAGTGCTTTCCTCATTGCAGTAGCAGCTAACATTTGTCTGGCTCACTACCGTTTGCAGAGTGCTTTAGCTTGCATCACACCGTACTTTAGAGATCTTGTGGAGTTGACACTGCCATTTTTGTTGTTTTCTAGTTAGAGAATTAATGATTAGATTATCAGCTCCACAAAACCAGGAGGTAAAATACAGCATCCTGAAGTTGAAGGTAGAATAGTTATAAAAACACTTCCAGTTCTTGGCTGGTGATGGAGCTCATTTGGTAGAGTGCTGGTCTAGGCTGCTTGAAGGCCGGTGTTAGATTCCTACATTGGGAATGGTAGTGCTTGCTTGTAATGCCAGCGCTTGGGAGATAAAGGCAGGAGAATCAGAGACTCAATGCCATGTTCAGCTACAAAGTAAATCTGAGGGAAGCCTGGATCCATTAGACCGTGTCCAAAACAGAGGAAAATTTCTGATTTTTCTCAGGCTAATACACAGAGAATGGCTAATACAGAGGTTCACATGATTCAAAAGTGCTGCCTCCCACAATCCATCATGTGGCACAAGAGATAATCTGCTTAGGTTCAGATTTTGGCTTTGCTTCCTCGTGACAGACCTATGATAATCATGTCATCTTCCTGAGCCTCCTCATTCATGAATGGGGAAGCTGAGAGTATCAGCCCAGTCGACAAGTGGAAGCCGTGTCTGAGACACAGTAAGCACACTCACTGTCAGCGTTAGCTGTTACGGTGTGGAGGAGTGGGTGAAGTACCTCCTATACAAGGGAAATGATTGTACTTAGACATAATTGTAATTACAGAAGTGCAAACCAGAGTGTCCATAAGAGTTCATTCTGATGCAGCTGTGTAATTCTTAGGCGGGGCTCTACTAGGGTAAAATGTATATGCCTTGGGAAAATGGGGGGGGGGGGAAGGAATGGGAGGATACAAGGGATGGGATAAACATTGAGATGTAACAAGAATAAATTAATAATAAAAAAAGTGTATATGCCTTTCTTAGTTTGTGTTTTCCCATAGTCTTAGGGGACAGTTTGGGACTCTAGTTTAAATGAAAGAAACTGGAGCCCAGGCGTCATTTCTGTTTCTAAAAACTCAAAACCCACATCAGGACTACAATAACATCCCAGCTGGCAGAAAGAAGCGCTCACACGGGAGCTCCGCTGGGGTCAGAGGCACAGGTAGCCGGTTCCACGAGAAGGGAGATGTTAATTGCCTTCCTCAGAAATTGCAGTTTTCCTTTTAGGGTATTCACAAGCGAAACAAACATTCTGTTCATGAAGTTCTGTTCTTTAATTGTGGTTTTGGCAAACCACCTGTTCCAGGAGCCCCTTCCTGATTGCAGAGAAAGCTCAAGAGTTCGGAGGGCTTCAAGCTTTTTCCTTGCCAATGCTCCTGCCTCATCCCCCACAATGTAGACCTGAGAAAACAAGGCTGACAGGCTGCTGCTTAGTCTTTCTTTATAATTTACTCTGCAGCTTAGGTTGTGTGTGTGTGTGTGTGTGTGTGTGTGTGTGTGTGTGTGTGTGTGAGAGAGAGAGAGAGAGAGAGAGAGAGGGAGGAGGGGAGGGGAGGGGGAGAGAGAAATGCATTTTTCAAAAAAAATGTGGAAAACCTATTAGAATGTTGGTACATACTAGAAACAGGGCATTAAAATTTGTAACATTTAGAATTAAGACCTGGATGTGACTCTTCCACAGATACCATGTACAGAACACTCTTGTATCCCTTGGGTCTCCATCAGTAGCTCACAGAATACTGGGTTTCATTATGAAATGTGTATACGCATCTCATTCTTCTTTGCTCATGCTCCCCCCTTATCTCCTAGTCCTCTGACTCCATCCACACCCCGCCCCTTAGCATTTTCCTTCTATTTAAGGTATAAGTTATGGATAGGGGAAATGTCTCTTTCTCTAATAAAACCATAGGCTGTGTGCGACACTGCAGTGAAGTTAGAAACTGGGAGGAATCTATTCATTTTTAATTTATTGATGGCTATAATCAACATAAAAAGCTTTTCTTAATAATTAATGTTGAGGACTATGAACTTTAGACATATTTATGACTTCTTTCCAGAGGACGCACGAGTGTGACTAGACTCAGGATTTAGAATTCTTTAGGCCCTTCTGGTCTTACAAGTGTGATTCCTACGGCCCTGGAGGAAGAATTGGTGACTAGCCACCGTGTGTGTGTGTGTGTGTGTGTGTGTGTGTGTGTGTGTGTGTGTGTGTGTGTGTGTGTATCTTGCATTCCTAGATATACAGGTGAGGATGTGAGTGTGTGTGAGTACCTGTGGAGGCAGAGGGACAGCTTTGAGTGTCACTTCAGAAATGCCCTGCTTTGAGATATGGTCTCTTATTGGCCTGGAGGTCCCCAGACTGGCTAGGCTGGCTAGCCAGTGAGTGCCAGGGAGCACCGGGACTACAGGCATGCTCTGTTACACCCGAGGTTTTCCAGTGTGGTCCATGATGGAATTTATGTCTTCATGCTTGCAAGGCTGAATTACCTCTAAGTGTGTTTACTTCTCTGTGACCAGCACATGCCATCTCTTAGAAAGTGAGCTCCTTCATAAGTGGCTCCACAAGCAATTAGGAAACACCGTGGAACTCTTCATGGCCACTTAAAAAAGAAAAAAACAAAACAAAAAACTGGATCTGGCGTTTACTCCAGCACATGGGGGTTGTGGGGTCATGGCTTTTGTAAGGAAAGAACAGCCTTGCGTTCATAAGCCTTTTCACAGTCAGTTGTGTTTGTGCAAGCTAGCCTTCCCCAGCCTGTGGTTGATAGCACTGCGTTCCGTACCCACGTGGCAGCGCTCTGTACTGCGTGAAAGTTCAAAGTGCTGAGGAGTCATTGGTGACTAAGCCTAATTGAGATTCCTAAATCGAAACTGTACTTGAAGAACACTGCTCCTCTACTGCAGATGTCTAGTGTCGATGACGAGTGTGTTCATCGGAGAACACACTCTCACCTGACCGGCCTTTCATAATATAAAAGCGTTTTTAATCCTTCCAAACAGGTGCTGCCACAGTTTATTTATAACTGATGCATTAAAATGAAAAATATTGAAAGGTTCCTAAGTAGAAGGTGGCTTTTGAAATATTGCCATATTGAAATGATAGGATTTTGTCAGCTGATTTGTGGAAAGGACCAGTCAGTGCGGGCTGGTAAGTGATGTGCTCAAGAGTAGCTTGCTGCAGTGTGAGAGTCCTGTGTAGGCTGGCTCGTGCAGCCTAGATGACTGCTCCTGCGCATACTCATAATCCCATGGTCTTTGACATTTCTGATCTCTCTGAAGCATATCATATGTTAGGCTTTTTCAGCCTTCCAGACTTCCTGTGGCATAAAGACGTGAAATTTTCCTTGAAAGAATCGGCAGGCAGTTAGCCCTTTTCTTCTCAGTCTGAATTTCATCTCACACACGGGGCAGGTAAATATGTTCCTTCACATGGACCTAGGCCTGGTGATCTGAAAATGCCATGGGTTTATATTTCTTATGCATTGTCCTTTCCTGGGAAAGCTGGCCAGAGACTAAAGTGTAGTTGGGTTGTATCAACGGGTGTTTATGTTGTCCTGCGACAGCTGCTTTCACTAATTTGTTTTTACAGGGCAGCTTATAGTGAATGAATGGCATGCTGAATATTTTACTGAGATTTCAGATTATCCAAAGAATATTTTCCGGTTTACTAATTGGTAGATAATGCTGAGTACATTGATGTTGACATGAGCAAATGGATTTAAAATGGTTTGAAGTGAGCTTCATTAAAAGATGCTGTAATCATAGTCAGCAGGAAATGTCAAACTTGTTTTGCCTTCATTCACTCTGGTGGACCAGGAGCGGTTGCAGACATTGGGGTCTGTCAGTCTTGCTGCTTTAGTTTTGGGGTATCAAAGGTTTGGGGAAAAGATGGAAGGTGTATTTTTACCAGAAAGTAAACAACATAAATTTCTAATTATTTGAGTGGATGAATGAACATTTCTCTGAGAATTACAGTGAATTCTGTTGTGAGAGTCTTACCATCCACTAAAGATTGGATGCGTGAAAATCATATTTTTTGCCTACTCTGTACTGGAAGCTAATAAATTATGTAGTACTCATTCCAGCAGAAGCCTGCTCTAGAATTAAAGCAAATGCGCTGCTTGAAACACCAAAGAAAACATAGGCAAATGCATTCTAAATTCCTAGACTGATGCTTATAACACTGGCTTTACCTTTTAATTTATTTAAAGAAGTATATAAGCTATTTGATCAAAATTAATTACTTGAAAAAAAATCTTAGGGTGAATAAAACAGGAAGTAGATATAGCAGTGACGAGGGCCGATCCTGGAGGAAGGCTACCCAGGCTTCAGACCTCACCCTCAGCCGTGCCCAGTGTGTGCCTTTTATATATCTTTTTCTCCCTTCAGTCCTGGAGATACCAATTCAGGGCCTTGGTCAGGCTGGAAGTTCTTTACCAATGAACGCGTGCACCCCCCCACCCCCCTCTCTCTCGAGGTTGTGGGAACATTTGTACCTTTCTATCCACCCGATACTTTCCGAGGACAAAGCAGCTGGTGAGGGCTCCATCAGTGTTGGTTATTGTCCTAAGTGAATCTTTTTCTTTTCTTCCTTCTTCCTTCCCTCTTCCCCCCCCCCCCTTCCCTTCCTTCTTTTCAGGAAACTAAGGAAATACAATGGGTTTTAGGTGCTAACACATTAACTAAATATCTTATTTCTTCCTACCCAAGTTTATGAAGGTTTGTTATCTCACTCAGAATATAGCTATCTGGAACATGAAGAGTTTGGTGAGTCAGTGTTTTGGAACTTGGGGCTGTGCTTACTCCAGGACCCTTGACTTTCTCTTTGACAGCTATCCGCTCAGTTTCTCCTCCAGCCGCAATGCGCTATGCTGAGAGACTGACCCATCCAGGCACGATGAAGGTGCATAATGATTTCACAGTGAGAGGACTCTGATGCGGGAGTTTCTATAATGCCAATGAAATCTGCTACCTGGCAAGCAGCATGTTCATTTCAGGCTGCTCGTTAGCATCACATTCAACTAGGTGTGTGTGTGTGTGTGTGTGTGTGTGTGTGTGTGTGTGTGTCTTTTAAATAGTACCAGCCCAGGTCAGCTTGACATCCCAACAATCTAGCTGTGGATGTGCAGTAGATCAAAACGCCTCACTGACTTCACTAGAACACACATTGCTCGAGTAGGGATAAGAGAAATGGAGTATACTGAAATAGAGGTAGAAGGTTCTGGACTACCCAAATAACACAATTAAGTAACTGCGCTTTGTGGTTCAGAGCTTCTGGCTGCATTGCCTGTGTGCTTGAGCAGAAAGTGGCTCCTCATGTCTTCAGTCAGGATTCTGCAAGACAGCTAGCTGTGAGTTGATTTTTTTTTTTTTCCTCTTAATGCCTGCATGCATTTTGTAGGGAGGAGAGGAAAGAAAAAAAAAAAAAAAAAAAAAAAAAAAAAAAAAAAAAACTAAGAAACTTCCCACTCAAATGACCCTATTAGCTTTTCTGTGTATCCTGTAAACCATGCTGGAAATGTAATAATCTTCACTGGCTTTGGGTGTGGGATATAGCCTCTGTTGACAAATGTAAAAAATGGCCCAGCAGACTGCAGATGTGCTTTGTGGGTTAGTATGGACTTCCCTCATCAATGGGGAAATGGGGCTTAAGTCAGGCTTAGAAAATGAGAAAAATGCTTAAGGGACGTGACTAATGTCTCCAATGTGTACTACGCTACATAAACCCATTATGCGCTTTAATTTAATGTTCTCCATAAAGATTCAGGACCTGTCAGTGGAAGAAAAGAAACAAGCAATCCATCTTCAGTGAGTTGTGAATAGAGTTTTACAATTTAAAAATACACATTCACCTCAACATACTTTTCCTTCATTCAGTTTCCTCCACACCTTGTCCCTTCCCTTTCCACTCTTGTAGTATGGCCACTTTGGCCGCTCATGAAGTGTTCTGTTCGGTGAATCTAGACTAATGTGCTAGATATTTACTATTGCTAATTGATTCAAGGTAAGGGGTAAAGGGTAAAGGAAGAGATGCAGATCGCAGGAGCCCCTGTCAGTAGACTTGAGTGCTCAGGACTGCAGGAAAATCTGTATGGAAGAAGACTTATCTCTTGGGAATGTGGCCTTATGGGTTACACAGCCTTCCTGGCAGTGGTGATTGTGCCAGAACACTGTGTGTGTGTGTGTGTGTGTGTGTGTGTGTGTGTGTGTGTGTGTGGTGTTGGGTGGTGTTAACTTACACCTGTGAGCTAGAAAACTGTTTAATTCCATAGAAAGTTGGCTCTCCCCTGTTCCCCAAGCCTTTTATTTTCAGGCGTCTGGAGTAGATTGGAGATGACCAGATGGATGTGGTATTTTAGTGATTTTATGTCTTTCGCATGCTAGGAGTGTTAGCACACTTACCCGCACTTCACTAAAGCAAGCCAGAATTTGCCATGGTTTTAATTGATGAGAGGAAATAGAAACTGCACTGGGTCAATGTAGAATTTTCCATTATGAAAACATAACCTTTCATAGGGCACCCAGTGGCAGTGAAATGTCAGATATTCAGATTCCCCCCTGCCCCGGCCCCCCTACACTCACAAAGGAAAGGAAAGCATTAGACCTATAATGCAAATCTAGAATGTACTTACCTCATTCTCTCTTTAACTTGCTTTGGTGGCTGTTGTACATAGACAATAGGTATTTGTGACACCATTATTTTCCTTTTTTTAATTTGAATTGTTTTAAAGAGGCTAGAGGTGTGTTAGAAAATATGGAAAATGTAATATATAATATTTTTGCAGTTGTTGACATTGGGAATTGTCTTACCTGTTCTTTTTTTCTCCCTTCAGGGCAGAGACATTAGTAAACTGAGGCAGGGGTAGGATTGCTGAAGGATTGATGAGATGTGTAAGGTGCTGTAATGGAAAGTTTGATGAGCTAGAACTGAGAGCTCCCGCCAAGGTCTGGGTGAGCTTCAGCGGGGTGGAGTGGCCCTGGAGATGACCCTGGATGGTCAGTGTTTTTATTGGTCCTTAAAGGGTTAAAGAGACTCCAAGTAAAGCCACTCAGAGCAGCTATCTCCAAGCGCCTCCCCTTCTTTGTCTCACTGCCATATTCTTCCCCAGGCCCAGATCCCACTTTCATCTCCTCTTATCTTCTCTTTATCCTCTGCTCCACTGCCTTTTGTCGGTGGGACACCTCACAGAAAGAATGATCTAGGTGTCAGCCATTTTGACCACTATAAAAACAAACCGGGTCTTCCTTAAGCTGATTGGCTCAGCTAGAACAGAACCTGTAAGTCTTGTGATTCTAACCCTTTCTTTTTTGATAACATAATGATGGTTTACTAACTTCCCTTGCTTTCCTCCCTCCTTCGCCTCTACATCAAAAATAAATGACTTGTGGAATATTTAATAGGTTCACAGGGCTCCGCTCTGGTGTTATCTGTTTTAATTCCCTCGGAGATGAGATGCAGCACTTGTCAGCAGAGGCGGCTGATGATGTGGGCACACCTTGCTGAGCACAGGTCACGGTGGCCTGCAAGCCTAAATTGGGTGGTTCAGCAGAGGACGCCTCCTGCTGCTGAGTGGGAGGACCGGGCGCCTAGCCTCAGAGCTCACATTTAGCTGCTGGGTGTTATGCAGATGCTCTGCCAGGCTCCATGCTCCCACTCCCTGTCTACCTACTGCAGTGTCCTGGGCTGCTCTTTGGCCATTCTTTGGTTCAGCAGCAGTAGTCAGCTTTCTGAGATCCGTCTTGCAAAATGATATTTTTGAAGGTCACCAAGCATTGGTAGCCCGCAGTTAAGCATTATCTGCCTGGCCCGCCCTGTGGTATTTGGCACCATTAACTTCTGTTTCCTTTTACAAATTCCTCCATTTGTTCTGCGGCACTGCCTGTTTTTGGACAGCTTTATTTGGTGGCACTCGGGCTGGCTCTTTTTCTTTCTTCTACCAGCTAACTGTTTCTCTGCATTTTATCCTTGCTTGTTTTCTTCTCTTTGGCCTGAACGTTCTGTCTTCTGCATCTTACACACTTCCCCAGGGGGGTTGCCTTGCATCCTCTCCACCTGGACCCTGTCCCTCCTTTAAAAGTTTCTAAAGTGCATTGTCAACTGCCGTTTGTCCCTAATTCCACTACCTCTGCAAAATCTTGTTATTTAAAACAACTTAGGGCTGCGTGATAGCTGTATGTAAAGTGCTTGCCGTGCAAGCATGAGCTCCCAATTGCTCCCCACCAGAACCTATGTGGAAAATGCTCCCAAACCAGGCCTCTGTCGGGAGGTGCTGGAGAGGCGGAGGTGGACAGATGTCTGGGAATTACTGGCCCCAATGTGGCCTGCTTTGGTGAATTCTAGGTGGTTGGGAAATCTTGTCTTAAAAAACAAGGTGGATGACTCCTGAAGAACAGGTTGACCTCTTGCCTCAACACACACACACACACACACACACACACACACACACACACACACACACACACACACACCTCCACTTTATCTTTCCACACAAATTCAAATGCACACTGTGAAAGGGTGAAAGGATAATGCCCCCGTAGCTACCACCAAAATAGATCCCTGAAGCAGTTGCTCTGTGCGTCTCTCCTCCCCTTTTCTGGGCTCCTCGATCATTCTTCTGGAAGATTCCAGGCCCAAATCTCCTCAAATTGACCAGTCAATCATGTTGCTGCATGTTACATGCACACAGTTCAAGGTCTTCTCCACCTTAATGAAGCATTTCCTCTATCCGGACTTCCCATTACTGTCCCTGAGTCAGCTAGCGGTGCATTCCTCTAGGACATGGTCCATCCACCTACTAAAGGCAGATTTGCCTTTCTCAGTCCCTGCTATCACCATCATCTGGACCCGGAAGCCCGAGTTTTCCAAGCAGGTTTCCTTTTTACCTGCACTGTCCCAATATACTATCAACTGCTTTGCATTTCTTACCCTTAGGAATGTTTTTCAGCATTTGTCTTTTTCCCTTATCTACACTTTGAGGTTTATAATTGTATTTGAAGATCAAGTCTTCCTTGACTGCCTTTACTTTATTGGAACTATGATTTGTACTCTGTGTGTGTGTTGGGGGGTGGGGTGGGGAAGGGAGGCAGGGTCTCATGTAGCCCAGACTGCCTTTGAACTTGTAATGTTACAGATGTGGCAAATGTTCAAACCTTGAAGATTGGATCCCCTGCCTTCACCTTCCAAGTACTGGCGTTACTGCCTTCATTCTCCACCACACTGGAGACTGAACCCAAGCGTGTGGCAGGCAGGCACTCTTCTAATCGCGTGCCGTCCTCACTCTTGGCTGTTTTACTCATTTTGTATAGCATTATTTCCATGTCATCATCCGGCCACACTACAACACTAGCAGTGTGGGAGCTTTCTGTGCACACCCTTTCCTTTCTCCATTTTGTATGCCACACAGCACAGTCTCATGTAAATGTTAGGAGCCCAATAAATATTTATTGAATGGATTAATGAACACCTACACTGAAATTCTACTTAGGTTAGCAGACTAACCTGAAGGAACTTAAAGATCTCTTCCCCCTAACGATCTTTTGTCTAATTGTTTTGGAGCCTTTCTGCTTAGTCATGCAAATTAGCATGGGTTCCTGGGCCCAGAACCGGAAATAATCTGTATCAGAAAGGAAACAGGTTGTAGGTGTACCTGGGTTTAGTACAAGGAAATGGGCAGCATAGTGTCTGTGACCAGTTGTCAATGTAAGCTGTGCTGCTTTTTTTTTTTTCTCCCTTAGCAGTATTGGGTTTTTCTTACCTCCTACATAGCCCCAAGTCCTGGCAATGGCAGGACAAGGGTGGATAGGAACAATTAGAGACAGAAAATCTGCCATCTGACCATGTTCATTACCCTATAGACAGTGTCATTGTTATTATGGCGTTATTATCACTTTCGCTTTCACCATTTATCATCTAAAAGCCACAGGTGACATTATAGTTTAATAAATATTCCTAGGGAATCATGTACACCCCATAGTTAAAGGTTAATACATGGCATCTAAGCCTACAGCACTTGGTCACCTGTGGGAGAGGGGTTTGTCAAACCAGTAAAGCCTTGTGTAGTTGAGATGTATTGTTCCGGGCTATTTGTAAATACTGTATTGTGTGACACACATCCAGCACCTGAGCCACCTGGCCTCTGGGACTGATCTGAAGAGCTGTTTACAGCAGTGGCAAACCAACACCATAGCCAAAGGGAAAAGGTCTGCTTTGAGAGTGGACCTCTACTGACCAGGGAGTGTGTGGCTCCCTTAAGCCCCTCCTTGGAGCCTGGCTGAGCACAGCAGTGGCTGCTGGGAGAAGATGCCAGGAAGCTTCAGAGAACCTGAACATGAGAGGAGGGGCTGCTCCGGATACAGAATCTTCCTTCTGAGGCCACCTGCTAACTGGAGGGAAGAGATGCCAGGCCGTCAGGTCTGCTTGCAGGCACATCCAAAATTTAAATCCTTTCTGTGAGAAATCAGTAGAGGGTTTAATAGAAGGTTAAGCAAATTACCCACAAACACAAAGAAGTAGTCTGGCCCAAGTATGGGAAGGCCAGAGAGCCAGAGTGCTATGGTGAAGTCCTTGGAGGTAATTTATTTTTAAAATTTATTGAACCCACTGAAGCAGAAGTGTGAGGATAAGAGAAACCATATGCACATGTGGTCCAGAATGAAATTCCTCAGATGCCTGAGATGGCTTTAACTAGTGACTAAGCCATTTTGAATTAACTTTGTGTCAGTCTTTCCAGTGCTGCAACAGGGGAGTGACAGGCTCTGGTCAGTCAGTGCACGCGTGGGCTGGGAGAAACAGGACCTTCATCTCTCATCCCTGCTCCTAACATTGTCTCTCTCTCTCTCTTCCCTAGTCTGGCTCTTCTCCTCTGAGGGGGCGGGAAGGGAGGAGGGAAGACACCTGCATTTCTTTTCTCTGGGTGGGGGTGGGTCCCAACAAAACTTTATTCACTATGTAGTTTCTCCTCAGAAAAAAACTAATCATGCTGTTGTGCATCTCATGTTTAGGAAGTACCAAATTAAACCAGGTGTGGTTGCACACGCTTGGGCTGAAGCAGGAGACTGGCGACAGGTTCAAGACTATGCAGGGACAAGCAAACTTCTACTTTGGGGGAAGGGAGTACAAAATAATATCAGAGGGATAGACTTCTTTTTGGGGGTGTGTGTGTTAAAGTTCTTTATGAAGTTTGGACCTTATTGATTGAGGGAGTGGGTACAGTGCAGTGCTAGCCACACGCACACTCTGTAGTGACCTCTAATCAGAAGGAGAATCTGAAGGGATCAAACCGGAGACAAACCACGGCCGTGAATACAGACGCGCGTTGTGTAGCGCTAACACTCTTTTCCATTCACTACTGCAGTTATAATTATGGAACCCAACATATTTAATTGGCACGGTGTACTCTTTTTTACTGAATAGACTGCATTGTTCGTGTTTAAAAAAAAAAACCCTTATGCATCATGAATCCATGCACATGTTGCCCGTTGGCTCTCGAGAGGTTTCTTTGTTTACACGATGAGTGATTAAATGGACTGTGCAGCCTCGCAGTTCGTCATCACATGCAAAGATGAGGAGGGAACTTTGCCTGAACTTTGAAAGGCTTTGTGTAATTTGAGAGAAATAGGTTACATCTTTGGGAAAAGAGAAAGATGTAGGTGAAAATATCAGTACAGTCCAGTGGGTGGGATGGCTTCTTACCTGGCTCCGGAGGTCCTGATGCATGTGGAGAGGCCATCTGCGTGCATGCTTGAATCTGAACCTCAGAAGTTGTCTCCCTGAAGAAGCTGCTGCCTCCCGAATTCCTAGACATGAGAGCGGTGCTAAACTGTGGCTGGAAAGTTTTGTAGCTTTCCAGATATGCATTGCTAACTTCATGCCTGCGTGCAGCCTCCCAAGCCTTGTACTAAGTAAGCGTCTTCCAGTCACTGTTTCCAACTCTCTCAACTCTCTGAGTTCGCTCATGTCCCAGGCTGTTGATCAGTTGTTCCATTTTCTTGTTTGCTGACCACATAGATAACAACTCTGGGATGTGATCCCAGTAGCCTTTCACCTGCTTTTGCTGTAGAACGTAGTAGAAAGACAAGGCTCATGTTTCAAAGCCTTTGTCATCTCCTCCGTGCCACTCCTCACTACATGAATGCGTCTATCTATCTATACCACTGCAAATTATTCAGAACTCTGCCATTGGAGATTGTCTGCAGAGTCTAAAGAGTCCGAGAACATAGGCTGATGCCACAGGTAGGCCTCTTCTAGTTCAATTTCTTGCTGGAATGGATTCCTCACAAATAAGGATACTCCTTCATTTGCTGTTTACTCACATGGGTTTCTTCTGTATTCTGTACTGTCCACATCAGGCTTTGCAATTTTTATATATTCTTGCCAGAATGCACTTATTCATTAGCTGTTTTTATTAGTGTTCCGGTTGAGATGCCATTTTCCATTCGAAACTCCAATTCTCTGTGGCTTTTAATTTTACAAAACAATTACCTACTGGGCTGAAACTCCTTAGGCTGCTTCTGAAGGGAGGTGTGTGTGGGGACACTGTTCCACTTTCCTGGCAGCCCAGACATTTATATTCATGCAAGTGCTCTTTAAATAAAGTTGCAATTGCTTAATTATTTAAGTAAGCAGGAACTGAATGATTTAGGAATTTTCTAGGAGGACAAAAGGCTCCCGAGATCTCCTTCCTGCCCCTCATTCAGATGTTTAGTGTGTTTTTGTGCTGGCCAACTAGGAGTGAGTTTCTCACTTGTATTTTGTTACCCCTTTCCTCCCTCCTTTCTCCCTTCCTCCTCCTCTTCCTCCTTTCTACTCCTCTTCTTCTGGTGTTTTTGTTGTTTATTTATTTTTTTTTCTGTTTTGTTTGTTTGTTTTTTTTCAAGACAGAATTTCCCATCTACTTCTTGGGGAATGCTGGGGTACCAAATTCAGGGTCTTGAACATGGCAGGCAAGGACTCTACCACTAAGCTACCCCTTACTAAACCCATGAATTTTAGAAGTCAAGTTTGAATTTTTAGTTTTCATCTAAATGCTTACATTGAGTAGTGTCTTCTTAGACATATCATGGCTAATATTTAAACTTTTGTCAGCTTCTTGAACACCTACTGTGTGAAAGGGAGACACAGAGTATGAGTCTGAAAAGCCTTGCTTTTGCGACTGACCTTGCCTCTTCTCTGCCTGTCGGTTTTCTCTTGGGTAGCTCACCTTATTAGGAAAATGCATGCAGAATACCTTTACTGTACCCAGTGTTCCCAAGGTACTGTGGTGACTGGGCAGCCTGGCCAGACACCATGTTAACAGGAGTTCTTAACTGGGGATATCCATGTCAAGGCACTTACTGAGCTGATACTTTGGTAAGGGCAATGCATTTCAGTCAGAGGGAACAGCACAGAGTGGTGTCTGTGAAACCAAGAAAGCCCCTCAGCTGTTTTGGAGTCCACTGGTGTTCTGGTGTTCCTAATTTACACAATACAATGCAACTGCTAAGTGGAAGGGCTTTTGAGGTTTGTGATATGCGTGGCATCCACCACTTCATTTGATCTTTGCAAACCCTTATGTGGCCAACAGGGATTACCACCTCTATTTCACAAGGGATTTGAGGGATTTACCCAGAGTCACATAGCTGGGGCAAGAGCTGGGATTAAAGTCTAGGCTTTGCATTTCCTGTCCAGTGCTCAGCTCCTGTATCGTTCAGAGTCACTGGCCTTATCTACATATACAAGTGCTAAGCCTTTAATGGTAATTTAATGAGACTTTTTAATGTTCTTTTTACTTAAACATTTTTACTTAAACTCATCTGATGAGATAAAATTATATAAAATGAAATTGAGGTTACGTGTTAGCTTCCTTATACATGTCACCTGTGGCTGTAATTAAAAAAATTAAAGTGTAGTTGTTTTTTTCCCTTGAGTATAGAGACTCCAAATGTTACTTACTTATCTCGTTGCATAGTCTTCTCTCCTTTCTTTTGTCTTCGCTGTCTTTCAGGCCTTACAGAATGGAAAGATCACACTCTCTTATGAATTTTTATTCTCTGACTATGCAGTGACCCAGGCCTTACTCCATTAATGACAAAAATATATTTTGGGGGAGCTGTTCTCTTTCAGGGCCAATATTTATTTTACTGTATTTGATTTAAACACCTTGCCTTTTTAGCAAAACTATCAACGATTATAGCTTCTTGTTGTCATTTAAAAATACTTTACTTACTGATTGTGTCTGTGTGCGTGCCTAGAGGAAAGCTTGCTGCTGAAGTCCTTCTACCACCGGGGTTCTGGGGCTCTGACTCAGGTAACCATGCGTGATGGCAACTGACCTTTGCCCCCTGAACCATCTCATTGACGTTTATGTCACGCACATGTGTATGTGCTCTCCGCCTGTATGTGCTCATGTGCTTTCCCACGGTTCGCGTATTTGGAGGTCAGGTCGGCAATGGGTGCCTTCCTCAACCACTCTCCACGTTAGATTTAATACAGAGCCTCTCACTGAACCTGGAACATGTCTCCCCAGCACTGGCTCTTTATGTGGAGCTCTGGTCCTCGTGGTGCTCACACACACATCAAGCACTGTAACAACCTAGTCTCTCCAGCCTATCTCCTGCCCCCATAACAAAGCCACTGCTCGAACAAGGAGCAACCTCGTTGCCAGTTCTGAGGTGTTCAACATGAAGGGCTGGGGCCAGCCTCCGCTTCTCAGGGAGCACTCACTGACCGAATCCCGGAAGTTTTGGATCCTGCCCGTTACTGCCATTTCCAAATAAGTATGCAGGGCATGCCTGTGCTTTCAGCTTGATTCCAGAACACTAAGTTGCTGTGAGAGGAGAGAGAAGCTAATGTCCCGCCCCTCTGTGTTGGGCAGTCCACAAGCCCACGGGTTCCTGTTGCTCCCCACAAGGGTGTTTAGAGGGTCCAGCCACCCTCCTTGTTTTCTGCAGGATAGATCTCTTAAAGTTTTCTTTTAGCTGCACAGATGTGACTCTTGGGTCCTCTGGTCTCATATGTAGCTTTTCTGGAATATTCAGCTTTTTCCGAGGTGCTTGGTTCTTGGGCACACTTTCACGGTTGAGCATCTCTGGAGATTCCAGGGCCCCTTTCACAATTGGATTCTAAGAACATTATTATTTAAAACTACAGATGAGGATTTTTCTACCATGGACTGTATTTATCTGTTTTTCTGTTTGTGTTTTTGCCTTTGAAGTCTTTCTATACTAAAGACACTCTTGCTCCTCAATGCTGTGTTTTTTTTAAATTTCTTTTTGTTTTTCTTTTCCCCCCAAAGCATATCGAAGAATTGTAAAGACTCTCTTGTTGAACTTTTCAGTCAGAGAGACCCATAGTGCTCTCAGCTTCGCTTTGATTTTTACAGTTGGTTGCAGAAGGCGGGAAAGAAACATCACGCTGTGTAGCTGAGGTACAAGAGAGTCCGGAAAGTTGACCTTTGCTCCTCCTAGGCTTTTCCCAGCCTCACTAGAGGGGGTCCTTCCATGGAGCACTGGGGCAGCATGGCACTTGCTCTCCAGCCCTTCAAGAAAGGGAGCTTCTTAGGTTATGACCTGGGAGGAGAGGTGAGCGAGAAAGAAATGCTTTCTCCAGTATCAGAAGGTGGAGAAGACAGGGACAGAGCCGTCAGACAGGCAGACAACAGACAGACGCACAGACCAAGAGCCAGTTCTTGGGCACATCTTTGGGGATACCTCTTTTGGCATAACTGCAGAGGTGCTTGTGAGGATGTGGCCTTTCACTTCCCCTCGAGGGAACAGGGCTCTGATCGGGGCCAGGCAAAGAGGCTCAGTGGGTCAAGGCGCCTGCTGTCAAGCCTGATTAACTGAGTTCAGTCCCTGGGTCTGGTCACGGGGTGGAAGAGAACTGGGTACCGAAAGTTGTGGCATCCATATGCAACCCCCTCTCCATGTAAGGAACCGTTAAGTAAGTAATTAATGCTAAGTCTCATCTCCTGCGGGAATCTGTCATTTTGTATGGGGATTTCGAGGGATTTAGGAGGTGAGCTGTATGGTCTTTCCAGCTTGTAAGGCTACTGGGAAACCGTCCCTTGACCCTGTGGAGAACTAGTTTCTTAAGGCTTGAATCTTTTTAAGTAGCACAAGGCTAAACTGGAAACACTGCCAGAGAAATGTCTGCTTGGCAAATTGTGATTCTGCCCCTAGAGGGGGCCTCTACTTCCACCTTGATTTACCTGGCAGGAGAGGATCTTCTGCCGACTCTGCTGGAGTTTTTCTTAAATCCCCCGCTTTGTATTGTGTCTCTGGGAGCCATTCATCTTTGTCACCTGCTCTACTTCCGCTATTTTTAGCCTGGTGCCAAAGACCTTACAGCTTCCTCAAGTGAAGGCTAAAGAATTAAGATCTTTTGTAAACAAAGGCTCATCCCAGCCCCCCTCTCATTTCCTTCGGGTGTTCTTGGGAATCAACTGATTCTCTTAGAACCCAGAGCTCTCAGACCCTCTAGGAGAGGGACCTTTGTCAGTCTTGACTCTAGAGGCCTCCCTCCTTCCTAAGAACATTCTAGAAGATACAAGCAGTGAAAGGAGCACTTTTTCCCCTGTACCTATTTCCACATTTTAGTGTTATAAAACAGTAGAAATCATGTTTGTGAGTCGTATCTGTGAGTCCATTTAGGAGCATATCCCAGTGCTTGTTTAGCTCAATCAGTTATTGTAGCATTTAACTTTGTTTAACTTCAGACCTCATTGCCATAGGCAGTGTGGGCAACGTGTGGATAAGTACCTTATTTTATGAGAATTTGCCTTGTTGACTTGGATTAAGAAAAGCTGCCTTGTGTAACAGCTGTTGGCCACCTCTAGGAAAACACTGTTCTGGGCACATACCATCTGAGTACGTATCCTTTTATATGATGCCAGTATTTATAACAGCCAGACTAACCAGACACGTCACAGTTTAATTTAACTGTTCAGTTTTACAAAGCTAAGCCTTAACTAGCGTTTTATCAGAGAGGTGCCGATAGTTGTTTTTACCCCTTTGGGAAAAAAATTACTTAGTAATTTCTTCCACCCCAAGGTGACTCACTCTCACTGTGTGCCTTAAATACTGCCCTGGAGCTGGATGTGCGGGCACACACCTTTAGTCCTGGTACTTATGAGGCAGAGGTAGGAAGAGCTCCGTGATCTGTGAGTTGGAAGCCAAGCCTGATCTGCATTGTGAGTTCCAGGCCAGCCAAAGGTTACTTTCTGAGACCTTATCTGAAAAAAAAGTTTTGGAGACCGAAATGTGATACAGATTTTCTGGAATGCCATTGTTCACTAGTGTAAACTTTGTATCTATTTTTTTAAGTTGAAAAAAAAATGTATAGTAAATTATTGTATGCTTTATTCCAGTCTTCCAAGTTGACTTTTGTGCTCACTTTATTTTTATCTCTCCATCTATGTTTGCAGGGCTGCCTGTTTCCCTCAAGTGTTAATGTAAACACATTTTATTTTGAGACAGATCAGTTCACTTCCCTCTGGAAATCCTTGCCTATGATGTGGTAAACCTCGATATAACTCTCCGGCCCGAATGACATTTCATAACTGTGTACAAATCCAACAGACTGTGGATATTAAATGACAACATTTAATGCCTATGTCAACAATTCACTTAAGTCTCATTTCATTAAAATACTCCTGATCTGGGAACAGCTGCTTGTCTTAGTAGATAAAACACTTGACTTTCACCTCTGGTTTCCAGGTGAAAGTATCATTGGTGAGCTGTAATTCAGATGGATTTTATAGGTCCTGGCCCGGGGGATTGCAACTGAAATCTAATTCTTATGATCAGGGGAATTGGTTACTTGGTCAAGTAAGCATCAAAACCAGTGATTTTTTTTTTTTTTTTTCCCCCTCCTCAACCCCCCCCCCCCCCCACACACACACACACACACATTCCCTGCGCCATTCAGTTCTTTTGGGTGATTCCTACCTCCAACCTTTTTAACTAACATAGTTAAAGTTTACGTGGTTCATTTGACTTGTTCTCCATCCCCCAACAGCAGTCATAGCTAGTTTTAAGTCATTTATTTTTAATCTTACTTGACTAATCAATAAATCAGTTTTGGGACAGGGATTTTGTAGCTCAGGCTGACCTTAACCTAGTTATCTGATGTTGACCTTGAACTTGTGATCTGCCTGCTTCTACCGCCCAAGTGATGAGATTATAGGCACTCTTACTACACCCATTATATTGGATTGACTCTCTGGCTACCAGCTGAGCTACATCCTCAGCTCAGGCCCTTCTATTTTTCTTCTAGGACGTTTGAGAGCGTTTTAGTTTATGGATGCCTCCTGTGAACCTTTTCGAGAATACTCTGGGGAGGGCTGTTTCTCCCCAAAAACCTATTTATTGATTGGTTTGTTGAGAGGGGGCGGGGAGGGTGTGTGTGTGTGTGTGCACCTGTGCCTGTATGTTTGTGTACCACATGCCTGCAGGAACCTTTGGAGGTTAGAAGGGCATTCGGTCCTTTAGCACTGGGTTCTAAGTGATTGTGAGTCACCATGTGAGTGCCAAGAGTTGAGCCTGGGTCTAATGCAAGAGCAGTAAGTGCTCTTAACTGCTGCGCCACCTCTCTAGCCTGGGGTACTATCTCTTCCTGGTCCCAGCCTGTAATCCTAAAGTCTTTTATACACGTTGACTCCTGATCCTGGAGTTAGGAAAGAGGCCCAGTCCTGCTAGCAACTTCTTCTTCTGCTGAAATGATCAAGGGTGGTGTTTCCTGGGCTTCCGTGTCTGAAGTGCTCCTGCTTTAGATGAAGCCAGTAAGTAGTCTCTGCCTGTAAGTGGCCAGCCTGTATATTTGAATAAAAGGATTATTATCTATTATTATAACTACAGTTGCTGCTGCTCCTTTGATAATCTTCATCCTGCTTCAGATCGTGGTCCTGATCACCCAGTAAATCTTTCTGCATTGTACCTCTTGCATTGTGAGCCTTCAGCAAGTTCAGGGTAATAGAGGGGGGTGGATTACTCTGTTGGCTATGAGACTGTCATCTCCAAAAGGCCACAGTGGGAAAGCAATGGGTCTGTACTAGATATTAATGTGCTTCTGTGAAAGGAGAAAAACTCTGAAATAAATCACACCCTTTGCATCAGTGGAACTCTGTCATCTGAAATAAGTGACTGTGTGTGGGTTCTTTCAGGTCTTGATAACGTAGAGAAAGGAGGTAATTAATATACCCAAGATGACAGTGGGCTGTAATCGTCAGCATACTATGGAAATCCAACACCTCCTTCCAGTCTAAGTCTGGGAGTATTGCTCCAGTATTTGAGTGGAGAAGACAAAAGTTACTATAGCAGTAGTTTCATTTCTAGATGATTCTGAAAACTTTTTAAGAGTCAGCACAGGCCATGCTTCACAGAAGCAATTTCATGGCTCCTTTAGTTTTTGGTTTTTGGTTTTGTTTTTTGCTTTGTATAAACCCAGATAACCAAAATGTTAGCTCTGATTGATTACTGAAAAGGAAGGAGTTACATCAAAGATGTGGAGAGGCCTGGGTGTAGGATAAAGGCACTGGGGCTGGGGTCAGGATCCCACACTAGTCTGTGTTCTTTCATAGAGTCTCTGTTGTGATTGGCAACATAAGGGGGCATCAGAAAGACTATCATTATTTGAGGACTGTTTTCTGAACTCACACTGTACTAGCTTTGGATCCCATTCATCCCACTGGCTGTGATAGCCATTTTCCATTTCATGAGATCAGTTTGGAGCTTGAGCATAATTTTATTTCTGCTTCACAGTTCTTACAATCCTGTTTGGAAATGTCATTAGGAGGATAAGGGATGCAATGAAAACCACGTTTCCTCATGTACCAAATCAAAGTGCATAGTTCTGGAGCCGGCTATCTATACTGCACAACAGTTAACAAAATGAATTGGCTGCTTCCTGCATTTGAAGTTGCATAGTGGAAAATTCAATGAAACATTCAATAACCGGAAAGATCACATCAGAAACGAAGACTCATTTAGCAGGAGTTCCCCCCACCATATTATAAGGGTGGATGCTTGGTTTAGAGCTACGGAGAAAGGCTGTGAATGGAGTTAAGGATTGTGGGAGGCCTGGAGGTGGAAAGATAAGTTAGAGGCGCTGTGCCTGGAAACCCAAGCTGGGATGCCAGCAGAAGGAAACTGACAGAAAGATGGGCCTCTGGGGACCAGTATTTTATAAGAATGGCGCTCCTGTCAGTACCTTCCATTGGAGGCTGAAAGTTATTTTTCGAAACTGTCATCTGTCAGGCTCTTCCCTAGGGCAAAAGACCTCAGGTTAGTGGTTGAACTTGCTTGGACAAATCCAGTGAGTCTGCCAAATCCTCATGTTGTGTAGAAAGACACAGGATAGGGTGAAAGGTGTGGGTTTTTCTCCAGAGTTGCTAACAGTGGGGATTTATTCTGCAAATAGATGTGGTGAATGAGTGAATGAAAATATAAACGACGAGGCTTGTTTTGTTTTGTTCTTCTTTTTTCTGGAGAAATTTCACTTGCTATGAAGAGATTTGTCGTGAACTTGCTTTCCCTGATATACAATGAAAAATCCAACAAAACAAAACATATGCTTCAAGGCCGATGTGGCTGTGCGCATGTACGTGATTGCGGTTCACTGTAATATAATGAGGCTAGGATGGACAAAGCTATAAAGTTAAGCTGCTTTAAAATATTGCTGTCACACACTGGCTTAACAGAATGCATGTTTTCTTATAAAACAGGGAAAGCGTTGAGAGATGGCATTGTGAGGAGACGCACCTTGCTACCCTAAGCAGCAGGTACACCGTTTCAGAATGCCAATGTACAGGACCAACTGGAGAATTACAAGCAGCTTGCATACTCTTAACTTTTCTTCATCTGAGTTTTAAGCAGGTTGGTGGTAGGAAGGGGCTGCTTCTGATTATGACTCTTTAAGGGGAGAAACAGTTTTACCAGGCTGACCTTAAGTGCAAAATGGAGAGTAATTCAAAGCCCCAAGGGGGCTTAAGAAATGAAGGTAGCTTATTGGTTTTGGCAGGCAAAGGGTTGGCTGGTAAGACCATCGAGCCCCTTAGCTGACAGGCAGTGCTGACAAGCTGAGCCAAAAGCGTGTGTGCTGTACCAAGCACAATCATTATTTTCATTGGCAAAATGTATCACTCACACTTTTGGGTAGTCTGTCCATTTTGTCAGTAATTTAATCTAGGTCAAAAAAGGCATGTGGTATGAACTGCTATTGTCACACATCCCTGCAGGCATACCTGGCAGGTTCCATTCCAGCTTTTAATGAGGAGCCTCGCTTTATGTTGGGGTCCTGCTGGTGGCTTGCAATATCCGTTCTGGGGTGTTTTGAAATGGAGGTGAAGTCTTAAATTGAACAAGGTGTCTGCAGAAAAGTTAATGAGAACCCCCATCTTGTTTTCTGCTCCTTGTAAAATTGGTAATTAGAGAGGCTTTTGAGACACTGAAAAAAAAATATAGATGACACAGGATCATGTCTAAGGGGACGGCTTTTTCTCTCAGGGGCTGAATAACTACATATTTGTAATAAGGAGGTTGAAGATGGAAGCGCCACACACTTGAAATGTACTGTACCTTTGCCAGAGTTCGATACCATAGTGAGGCTGAGCACTGTGGATCATGGTGTCTTATACTCCTTCTCCAGGAGGTAGCTGGCACACTTACAGGACGAGGAGGTGCATGTTGACTTTGTACTGTTGCAACAAATCCCATTCTTGGCCTTTCGGTCTCTTGAGAGCAATATTCTTACTTAGGCCTCACACTCCTGCACCAGCTGTTCTTGTCTGCGTTTTCTGTGATTTTTATCTTAGAACTGCAAAATGAAAATGGTTGCTTGAATGGAATTCTTTGATCTATGTTAACAATTTTTAGGATGCTTTTGGAAATCTTGGAAAGAAACCGCAGGCGTACTCACACTTTGGCACTCTCTAGATCAACCGAGGAATTTGCAGGAATTTTTTTTAAAGCTGCATGCTGAATTAGTGAACAACTAATTGTGAAGCCACCCCCTTTTCCTAATCAGATTTTTGGAAGGAACTGTTAGGGTACCATTTTCTTTATCCGTTTTCCAGTTTTACAGAGTGTTTTTGTGTAGGGATGGTTCTGTATTGTGGTTGCATAGGGATGAATAAAGGGATCACCTTTAAGAATAAGGAAGAAAGGAGCCGAGTCACTTATGGTTATTCTAAGGTTGTGCTGTTTATTGAGCATTAACCATATCCCAGATGGTAACCTAGGAATTATTAATCTGTGTCTCTTCCAAAGGGGGAAATCACACTCTAACACAGAACAGGGACACAGAACACAGAAAATATAAGGGCTCGTTAACTGTAACAAGGGATCGGACTAATGCGATTGGCCACTGGAAGAAGAGAATTCTAAATAATAGTGAATACAAGAGACTGGCACTGGGCTGGTGCTGAAAGGAACAGGAGGAGGAGCCGCTTCCCTCGCCAGACTGCAGTGCGGGCCATTCCGGAGAGGCTGCAGCTGTGCTCACTCACCCTGCCGGAGATGCTGCCCTGTGAAATCTGCTGCCAATCAGCCTTCTAGGGCTTTAGAGGAACTTTCCCAAAGTTAGGCTTTTGGAGACATGATAGAACATTTTTTTTAAACAGCGGGTGAAAGAAAGTTTCCCAGTGACCCTGGCAGAGGTGACTCCCTGTCCCTGTAGTTGCTGGATGCGAGAGACTCATATTCTGTAGTGCCTCTCTGGCGCCCTCTATTGAGGAGCTTTAACCTGATGCCAGAGGATAAAGGAAAACCATTTAAAAGGACCCTTGTCACAGAATAGGCAAAATAATGGCGAATGGGAGCCGAGTGGCAAAACAGACAGCTGCATAGGAGTGGCTGCTACTCATTCTAGGATCTCAGGGAGACCAGAAATGGCTAAAAGAGGGCATTTCCCCCATTTCCACTTTACAGGTGAAAACAGCTTAAAAGCTGGGATAGAGACACGATTTGTACGCTGCCTGTGTTAGTTACTTCTTCATGGGACAAAGTGCTTGATCCAGATCAGCTCATGAGAGGGAAGGTTGGGTCTTTATCCTAGAACAAGATGGAGGTAAGTGACTAGGATCTTAAGAAAGGAGAGGTTTATTTCTGCTCCTGGTTTGAGGGGACAGTTAGTCTGTCATGGTGAGGGAGGCCCGATGACAGGAGCTACTGTCAGGAAGCAGAGAGAATTTGTCTTGCTCAGCATCTCTTCTTTATATTCAGCCAGGAGCACCAGCCTATGGGGTAGTGCTGCTCTTTGCTCGCTTAAACCTTTCTAGAAAGGCCTCCACATTTTCTGAAGTTTGTGTCTTAGGTGATTGTAAGTTCTGTCGTACTGGCAGTGGAGATTAGCCATGACGAGACCATATAACAATGGATGGAAGATTCATACCTCAAACTCAAATTCGTTATTTTCTAAGGCCCTGAATGTTCTCCAAAGCTCTTTGAAGTAGAGATAACAGCAAACTCTAGAAACTGGTCAGTATCTGTTTAGTTCCTTTCTGCCTGATCCTATAGATGGGGGGAGCTCTGAAGATAATAGCACTCTGTGTTTACCACAGGCGATCAGAGCTTGAGGCATTCACGAGTGTGCAGTATTCATTTCAGTGGGGTTCCTGCTGCCCCCTTTTACTCAAATCTTGTCTGCATTCTTATCAGTCATACCTGTTTGTCCTGTTGGCAGCTCTCAGGGGCCTAAAAATGGATCCATTGGGTTGTAGGGACAAAAGATGATGAATCTTGGGTTATATAAAATTGTATCTCAGACTGCCCCTTTAGTATACACCCCACTCTCAGTTGTCCCCTGGTTGACACTAAGTGTTCAGCCTTGCTCTTTCGGAACCTTTTTGGTCCTGTACTCTAGTTTACTTTTCTTTTGCTGTGATAAACAAAATGCCCAAAACCAATTTAGGGAAGGAAAGAGTTTATTTCATCTTACAGTCCCAGGTTTCCTCATCACTGGGCAAAGTCAGGGTAGAAACCATGGAAGATGCTGCCCACCTATTCATGTACTCTCTTACTTGCTCCCTAGCTCATGCTCAGCTGGTTTTCTACAACCCAAGGTACTGCCCTTGGTGGGCTAGGTCCTTCTACATAGTCATCAGTCAAGATAGTTTCCTATAGACATGGCCCAAGGCCAATCTGATGGAAGTAATTCTCAATTGAGGCTCCCTTTTCCTCAGGGACTCTAGGTTGTGTCACCTTGACAATAAAAACTAACTATCAAATCCTGGTAGCCACATATGTTGCTTCATTTTGAATAATAGACTTACTCTTCACATTTGTGTAGTGTGTATTGTTTTCATGTTGATCGACACTAGGCTTTTTAGAAGAACTTTATCATTTGATTTTGGGTGAGTTACTTAACCTCTTAGGGGCTTAGTTCTTTTATTCATTCTTTAATCTATATGGGGGGGGTGGCCTTCCTGAAGCTCCTCTCACCTTAAAAACACTCAGTGGCTACTCCCAGTTTAATATCTTTGGCAGCAGTTCCACACACGAGCTTTCACTTGCCTGATCCTGTCTCTGGCAAGTAGTTGAGGAATCACAAATAAATGGAGGGCAGTGTGATGTACTAGTGAGAATGTGACTTCGGAGTCAAACACAAAATGGTTTGAAACTGGGTGTTGCAACTTATAGGCCTTAGACGAGTGATTTGTTTTCCCATGTCTCAGTTTTCACTTGGTGAACTGGGAGCCATAGTCTGTGGCCTCCTGTATTCTGATAAGCAGTAAGGGAGATGACATGAGCATAGCTGACTAGTAGCAACTGCTCTGTAAATGGTAGGGAGTGTCACTGCCCATCAGACTGTAAGTTCTTTGATGGCCGAGTCCCTCTTCTTTCACTCAGTGGTGTTTCCAGTTGAAGCTGAGACATTCATATCCATTAGAGTAGTGCTTCCCAAACCCAGTTTCTCCACAAAGTAAATACTTTGCACATGAGTAACCACCCTGAAGTTTATCTTATGCCTTGATTGCACATGCCCTTCTGTCTTGAAGTGTTGCGTTGTTATAGCTTTATTAGATTTCTTGTAATTTTCTGAAAACATGGTTCTCTGCTGTTTTTTTGAAATCATGAAAAGATGGTATAATAGTCGTCATAAAGTTATTAAGGCTTTGGTATGTGCTAGTCAATATTCCAGGCGGTACACACCAACCATTTCTTTAGCATTCTCAGTCCTTTTACCATCTCCATTTTCTAGGTGACAGGCTAAAATCCTTGCGCATTAGGGCAACTGGCTCAAAGTCCTAAGCCAGTAGTGGGGCGGCCGTGGTCTATCACAAGGCCACTGCTCTTCACTGATCTCTGGCATTCTTGCTTCAGGTCTTGTTTTAGAATACTTTATCTAAGGTCACTGACAAGAAGCCAATCAAGTTCAGCTAGTCCAAGCCTAAAATTGTGTGTGTGTGTGTGTGTGTGTGTGTGTGTGTGTGTGTGTGTGATACTTTAAGGTGGATTGACCCATCTCTTTATAAGCTTTCAAATCCAATAGAGGGTGGGGTGGGGAGGACAATGTCTCCTCCTCATAGAACTTCAGGATGAAGAGGAACAAGCACCAAAGGCAGCACTCTTGTACTGCAAGATTAGAACTGGTTTGGACATTGGAGAGTTCTGTAGTGGGTATCAGCACCCTTCCCAGCCTGGCTCTCAGCCCCTCCTAGCCCTCTCCTCCCACTCTGTCCCTTCAAATATAGCAGCAGCAGCAGTGAATGTTAGCATCATGTGTTCCCATCTTCCTCACACAGTGCTGAGGTCAGTCTCTCCCTTCTGTCCTCACCCTGCTCACTGACTTTACCTGGCCGACTTGAACATGAACAAGTGGGCACTGGTTTTCTATTACTAATATGTAGTCCTCGTGACTTGAATTTAGGATATTTATAAGCAAGGTGGTGGTACCAATGATGAATTTTCGGATTGCACTTAATGAAATCCCAGAGGTTGTCATCTGGCATCCACCTCTAACGCACAGAAATAGACAGATCCACAAACTGTGGCACCGGAATGAAGTGTGTGTTCAGATGCCAACAGCTTATTTCATTTCTCCTTTATTTTAGTAACAGCATTATTTTCACTGTTAGGAAAAAGATTGGCTTGGTAGACTTTAGGAACCACTTTAGTCAGTGTGGATAAATGAAAAAACACAAGTGATCAGCTTTCATTGTGACAAATGGAAACTGTCATTTAATTTTTATCCCCAATTATACAGCTCCGGGACCAATTTTTCAGGTGGAATGTTGGAGCCATTAAAAAGAAATAAGTAAACTATAGTATATTCCATCATTTTTCTGGCAGCTAACCAATGATCTGTAGCCTTATTACATGTACGTTTTTATAGAGATATTTCTCTTAAGTTTGCAAAGGGCTTTATTAACTCTTTGCTGATTGCTTCTGCAGTGCATTTTTTTTCATGTGGATTTCATTTATATGTTTCCCCTCTCCCTGAGTGCTCGCTGAGACACACCATTGCCCTTGATCTAGTGCTGTAGTGTTTTACTCAGTTTCACTTTTTAAATCGTCTTTGCTTATTGCAACTGCACAGAACAGTGTCTCTTTAATTCCAACCAAAGATATGCTGATGGACCTAATGTTCAGAATAGTTTGTGTTTATGTGGATTTTAGAATCCAGTTTCATAAAATGCATCACATATGCAAAACTCAGCCTGCTCCTCTCCTGCCTTATGGTGATACTGAGAAAGCTGGGCACCTCCAAACAGGAATGCACCGAAATATTGTTCATTGTCCTATAGAGTGAACAAAAGATTTTCATTCCTGATCCAACCAACTGTCCTCAGTAAGCTGATATTGTAGGTATCACATCCTTTTTCTTTTCTTTACTTCTAGAGATGGGAATTGAATCTAGAGCCTTGGGCTTACTGGGTGAGTGAGTACCTTACCGCTGAGCTACACCCTGGGCCCCTTATGTGCATGTTTCTGTCTTCTTGCGTTACCATTGCATCCACAAACTTAGCAAAGTGCTTGTCATATGTGAAATATGAAATCATATCTAAAAGAGTCATCTAATAATTTCTATTTCCAAAGGGAAATAAGAAGTAAGTAGTAGTTAATAACAGTATTGAAGCCCAGGGTCTTCTGAGGACTTAATGAAATTCATTTGGCTGTGTGTGTATGTGTAGTCCTCTTTGTATTATCTAGAACATTTTCATATGTCAGGTGGTCTGCATTGTACAGGGCAGAGATATTCAAATTAAAGGTTATTATTAATATTATAAATTTCATCGAGAGCATCATTGTTGATATTGGATTTCTGACTTCTGCCTTCCAAGCCTCCCCTCACTATACTGCTTTGGGGCTCTGTATGCAGATTGCTCATTCTGCCAATACTTTTATCATGGAAAATATCAGTTATGTATTTTTGATGAACAATTAATATATAAAGTGATGGTGGGCACGATGATGAGATGGGCGGTTTGGTTTCTGTGGAGGCTGAGTAATGGATGGGGCCCCTTAGCTGTGTCCATCTGCTTGTGGGAGATTGTTTCTTGGTGTTTACGACTTTTCCTTCTCACCTAATTAGTTATTCTTGGGAGCCTTTGGCTCAGAGCCAAAGGATGTTTGCATCTCCTGGACATCAGCATCGGAATGGTTAAACTCGGTTTTCATTAAAGAGGTGCCGTAGTGCATTATGACCAACACACACTGCTTTCCTCATGCCTGTATGCCTTGGCATCTGCTCAGAGGAGGAATGATACCCTGTTGTATCTCCTTATAGAAAGTGTCATCTGGTACTATCACCATTAGAATATGCAAGTCAGTGTCTAAACATGCTGATGAGAGGATTCCTGGTGGCTAGGAACCTTGTTAAGTAAAAGATGTTAAATCATGTATCCAGTCCTCAGGGGTGATGGACTAAACAGCTGCACTTATCCTTATTAATGCCTGTAGACTCCTGCTTCAGCAGCAGCAAATGGCCTCTTGTAAGAGTCACTATACTGTGGAGAGTTACTTTTAGGCAAGTTCTGCATGGGGAATATTAATGTGTTAGTCTGGCCTGGCAGATGTGGGGGTGGGGGTGGCGGAAAGAAAAACCCCTAGCAATTTGCAAATGTTTTCCCTAGTTTCTTCCACTATTAGTTATGGAAGGAGTACACTCAATGAAACCGGTGTTGCTGGTGATCTGTCATAACTCATTGCATGTGGTAGGCATCTCTTTTTAAGGCTACATTAGGTCTTCCAATGGGAGGGCGAATGTTCGTGTTTTGGCTAATGTGCCTGCTCTGATGGAGAGACCGTGGTTCTCCTTTCTCTTGGGCTCTTGGGTTATAGATGAGAATGTTTCTGTGCCTTTTTTTGTGGGGGCTGGTGTGTTGGATGGGAATCTGTTGATCAGAATTGCAGAAGCGGAGGGCACTTAGAGAATAATATAGACCTTAGACTCAGTGTAGAATACACTGACCTCTTGGTAGCTGTGCTAATGAAATGCTTTCCCCTTGTCATCCCTGTATTTACTACTGTCTGTAATGTCCACTCCCCAGAGTCTAATCCTCGCTGGTCACCACCCGTAAGTGGCATTCTTGACTATATCATCTTATTTATAGTTCCTTTGTTTATCAATCCTCATGTCTTTGTCTGAGCCTTCAACCTTCCTTGGCATCCCGCTTACTGAACCACTGAGTTCACAGGCCAGTCAGTCCCCTGTGCAGGTGTTCCTCCGGGTGGGCTTCAGACCTCTTTACTCTGGTAGGAGCCCACTCCCTCCTCTCTCCTTGGGCTCAGTATATTCCCCAATGCTGTTTGCACATATTTCTTGTGCACCATGTTTCCTTTGTGCACCCTGGCCTTGAAGGATGATATCTGATCTTAATGTATTGTGGAGTTTTGGGTGCCTCAGACAGTGCTCAGGCCTTAATAGCCAAACATGACTAGAGCTACTATATATCCCCCCCCCCCCGTGTGTGTGTGTGTGTGTGTGTGTGTGTGTGTGTGTGTGTGTGTGTGTAGCTTTTAGGTTGCCTGATTATACACTGCTCATTGAACTCAAGATAATTGAAAGTCTCAGGGCTGTCAGGGTTGTCTGAGTTAGGGTTTAGGGGATTGTAAAATAATGAGAGAGGTGCTGAAAGTGCCACAGAACAACTTGTCATTGATTTCAGAGTCCATATTTCTCTCTGGAAACATTTGCCTGAGGCATCCAGGTGATTGGTGTGAGTGAAGGCCAGCACCATGCTCATTTCTATTAATTTTGATTGTGTACACAAATTTAATAGCATAAGTAGTTTTTTTCCCCACTCAAAACTTCTGCACCTGAACTTTATGTCATGATAGAAACTTACTATTCCCAAGTGATAGATTAATTGTAATTTTTCTTCCCATGTTTTGCAGTTCTGTGTAGGAGTTCAAATTAACATTATTAAGTGTCTTGGTAGAAATGTAATAGCATTATAGTCTATCTTACAATACTGTATTAGTCAGTTTTCTATTACTATAATGAAGTGCATGAGGCAATTAACTTACAAAGAGAAAAGGATTGCTTTGTCTTGTGGTTGTGGAGGTTTCTGTCCAGTATCAGGCATCTGTACTGTTCTGGGGGCTTTGTCTACATGTCTTGCCTGGAGGGCATGGGTGATCAAACCACTTACATATGAGCTGGGAAGCAGAAGAGAAACGCAGAAGAGACCAGGCATATCACCAATGACCTAGGAACTCTCAGAGGCTCCACTATTTCCAAGAGTCCCACTGTGGATAGTGTGTGACTTTTGTCTATTTGGCACAGATAGGGCACTGACTACAGACCCAAGAAATGATCCCACCCAAGTCTAGCTTAGTGAATAATGAACTTACTGGAGTTACTTACAGGAACATCAGTGGTTCAAAGATGGCTGCCTCAAGGAAAAGCCTACCCCAACATGAGGGAAAGCTGTATCTCTGGAACTGGCTGGGAAACTTGCAGGCTTTGTAGTCATGTCCACTGCTCAGTCTCCTTTCCCAGTCTTTATAAATCTCCGGAGTTTCTACTGTTTTAAAAACTTCATAAATATCTTTCACTTCTTCATTGCTTTGAACTTCCCTCCTTCCTCCAGAAGGGGGTGATTCAGCTTGGAAGAAATCAATACACAACACTGGGGACCAGGCCTTTAACACTTGGGCATTTGGGGGTCATTTTGTCCAAACTATTACACGAATTCATTATTTCTGCAGGTTTTCTTCATTTTGTATTTGAATGGTCGAACCCACAAGGCTATTGAGACTCAAGTCATCATTTTCATTGGAACTATTCAATTCTTCTTTTAAGTTATAGCTCACCTTACACTTTCCTATGATTGGAGAACCCTCAGCCTCATGCACGCACATGATTTCTGAGCCTACAGGGTGCTCTGAGAGGGTCAGACTGCACTTCACTGATGGTGGCCATTTGTTTTACTGTTTCTGTTTCTTCCTCCCCCAACCTCACCCTCAAGGAGGCGGGATAAAAGAGACACTATATTCATGTTGCTAAGAGCAGTGCTTACTGAAATCTTGAACTGAACTTAGGTTACTGTATTTGAAGAACGAAACCCAAAGCAGCCTAAGGATCCAGTTTGCTCAGCATCTGTGAGGGAGAAGATAGACCAGCAGGATTATGTGTATCATTCTGATGATGGCCTCTGGTTCCTATTGAAGTAATGCCCCTCTGTGGAGGCACTGGTATGTCCTCCAGACTTCCCTCTGCTTTCTCTGCATAAGGAAACCCAGATACTTGTATACAGGGAAGAGCAGTTCATTTCTTCCAAGTAGCAAAGCATTTATCTATTTTGAGAGTTTACTGGTTAGAGTGGCTCCTTTTGAATTTTATATCTCTCTCTCCCTCTCTCTCTCTCTTTCTGTGTGTGTGTGTGTGTTTCAGGAACATTTGTGCTGAGGCCAGAGGAAGACTCTTTCAGCTCTCTCCAACCTACTCATTTGAGACATCTCTCACTCAATCTAGAGCCCACTGTCTTTTATTTTTTGGACTAGGCTGTCAATCATCAAGCCCCAATGATCCTCTGGTCTCCACTCTTCCCCCAGACACTCCTAGATGTTTTATGTGAGTGTCAGTGACCCAGACTCAGGTCTTCATGATTGCTCAGTATGTAAGCACTCTTATCCACTGAGCCATCTCCACACCCTTTCTTTGTTTTTTGAGCTCAAGGTTCCAGCAAGTGTTTTTTTGAGCACCTGTCATGTGCCATGCACAGTGTTGACTCTTGGGTACATGGTTAAAGTGACAGATAGAACCCCTGTCTAAGGGGTTAGAGTCTATTGGGAGCGCAGGCAATGAAAGCATTACAGAGTCTCATGTTCACGAAGCATAGGGGAGGAAAGGTTTGCTGCTTATCATCTTGGTACAGTGAGTATGTATCTAAACACTAAAGCCAGTATGCCAATGGAATAAGATTGTGCTATTTTTGCGGGGGGGGGGGGCAAAACCCAAATGTGAATAGAAATATGAAAGATACCATTTGGACATTCAGATATATGCATGTCTGACATTACAGTGGTTTATGAGTACAGAGGGACAGAATGTTTGCAATCAGGTCTGCTGTGCTTCATGGCCCCCACCCCTTTTAGAACTGAATTTATGGCACTGTTAATACAGGGAATGGGTTTAAATAATTGTTAGCACATAGTAATGGCATAGCAGGATATATTAAAAGTCTGATTTACTTTAGACATGCTGAGCCTCATGCCAGTGTTTTGATGGGGAAAAATAAAGCAGAAAGAAGGAGTGATTGTTCATGTTCTCAGTGCAGAGAGTATTGAAAGGCCTTCTGTGCCACTGGAGTGTTATGGATTCCTTCTCTCAAATTACCACTTGGCTGTGCTTTGTCACTTGAGGTGATCTGACAGTTTCCTATAGATAACTCTGAAATGGGCATCCACTCCTGACTTTGCATAATAATTGTATGGTTTTAATATTGCTGAGGTCAGCATGTGAACATCTCTGCAAAACATTAGTTAAATAATTGGTCCTTTTAGCTGCAATCTGTCAACAGGCGGCATCCATTGTGGCCATGAATAGAAATGGGCCATGCTTCAGCGTATTCATCTATGCAAATCAGAGTTTCACAGGCCAACAAGGATCACAAGGAGGAATGGGAAGTCAGAGATGTCTGCAGTGATCAAACAGATCCTGCGAGAGTGTGCTATCTGGTCAACGTCCCCCCTCGTCAGCCATCACCCTGGTGAAGACTGGTCTAGGCTCTTTGTACGACACTGTGCTTCTCCCTCATCACAGGAGCCTGTCTTCTCCTGTTGTAAAAAATGCCTGGTTAGTTGCGGCTTCCATGATCATTCACTAAAAAAGCCCTTGTTTAGAAGTAGAGGTGAGGGCTCACATATGAAATGTCCTTGTGGTTTGGGCAAAGTTGTGTAGTGTTGTGAGTGGCAGGCAGGAGACTGGCTGATGACTCATGGCTGCTCCCTTCCCTCCCAGAGCGGGTCCTCTGCTGGTAATGCTTCACCTTTAAGACTACTTGACAGGGTTTAACCACACATGCAACAAATCAATGCAGTCTAGAGCACAGATGCACTTGATCTATATTGTTTGTCTTCTTTTGACTGATGCAGGCAAAAGAAACCATCAGATAGCTGCTTGGTTAATTCAGCTTCGTGCTGCACAAGGAGAGAAGCAGTATAGTTGGGGATGTAAATGGCAGAGGCCTGACATGACTGGAAACTTAACTGCGCCTGGGAGTTGAAGGGGGAGAGGTCAGGGTTTAGCTGAACCAAAGAACTAGCTCACTTGGGAGGATAAATGACATTATGTAAACGTTCTTTAATACTTTATTAGTATCGTTGAAAAATATAGTCTACTAAAGATTCTGAGCGATCATTTCAATGAAAGCCATGTCATTCGTGAGTGGCACTTGCCTACAAATTTTTCTAGAGTACTGAAAATAAATTAGAAACAAGGCCTGCGGCTTTCCCTTCTTCTTTCCTTCCTTTCCTGTTTACCCCTCCCCAGCCCCCGTGAACAGTTCTGACTGATTTGTTCCGTCGCTTCTTTCTACGGCCTGTAGAACATCTGTTGGAAAATAATGCTTGCCCTGTCAGTTTCCAGAATCAGCAGCAAAGCCAACGTTGTGTGCACAGGTAGACGTCAGCATTATCCCGCGGCTGCCACAGGCTTCTGGGAGACAGAAGGCAGAATCAATCCGATAATGGGAAGATTCGTTTAAAAAAAAAAAAAAAAGGTCTGGACACCCCTATTCAGGAATGGGAAGCTTACCCCAGACGGCTGCAAGCGGAGCACCAGCCGAGATGTGATTTTGAAGGAAAGGCACAGATTCAGGATGATCATTGCCTGTTCTTTAGTGGACGATGCTTTGTTCTGAGAGACTAGGTTATACTCTTTTGCTGGAAGCTCACAACAGATCAATAGTAATTTTGTTATGGGCCAGATGTCAAAACAGAAATGTGCTCTCAAATCCCACTGACTTGCTATGACAACTAGTATGCTAAAATACATTCGCCGGCCACCAGGCATCTCACAGAGGTCTCACAAACCTCTGTGGGATTGTCTGCGTCCAGGTGTCTCAGAGCTGTATGTCATTAGTGGAGATTCTGTTTTGTTTTCCCTTTCTTTTTATTACATTCTTCTTTTGATTGAGAAGAGAGACACCTCTACAACCCTCCCCCTTTCTTCAGCTCTGCCGTGGAGTTAGGTGAAATCTATACTACAGCTTCCAGTTACAGGTGTCATTTTGATGGCAGTGCATAAATCACGTGTGTAGTGGAAAAATGGCTCTAAAGAAAGGCAAACCATCAAGTAACACATTGGAATTTTTTTTTTTTTTTTAAGTTCTTTTGTAATTCAACTTTGGAGTTTTAATTTTGGCCTGCTTAGGGTTTAGGAGTTGAGTGTCTCCTGATGAAATGCAATTTTAGGAGGCCTTTGCTTGCCTGTTAACTTTAGTTTCTCCCCACAGCTCTTGTTTACCGTGAAACTGCAGTTACCAAAACAAGCAATTCCGGGCAAGAAGATGTCTTCCTCTATTGATTTGTCTGTGTAGAAATATCTAGAATAAATCTGATGGAAACAACTAGGAGTCCGAGGCAGATGCAGCTTGGAAGTATAATTTAAAACAGAGAATTTGGTCTTGTTTGTCCCAGCTTAAGCCTTCTTTTGCCACTGCCACACAAAAGCAAGAAAGAAAAATGAGAGCATTTCTGAATGTTCAGACCTGGAAAGGACCTAGTGTGCTCAGGTTTGAGGACTGTCATGGCGTTGTCCTTTCCAGCGGTTGGGTAGGCCTACTGCTTTCCCCATTAACCCTATGTCTGAAGTAGAAACATTGCCTGCTTAGGGAGAGCCACTCCTCCCCAGGGTGCGTGTTCCCTGTGTTCTTGTAGGGCCTGTTCCTCTGCCAGCTTTAGTCTGTACAGCCCTTCACTTGGCTTGTGCCAGGAGGCTGATGTGTTATCGGGCCATGTAGTTCACGAAGCTACTCAGCTGACTCCAGAAGACATCCTCCTTGTGGGAAGAGTTGCTTCCATGCTGCTGTTTTCATGTCTTCTGCAGAGCTGTTCAGAGCATTGAAGGTGTGAGGAGCAGAGCCAAGGAGACAGGGCTCAAATCTGACCGATACCCTCCAGAGGCAGCTCTTCCACTGAAAGGCCAGTGACTACACCATGGCAGCACTCTAGGCTCTGTGTTAGAAGCAGGAGGTAGAGCCACAATTAATAAGCCAAACCTAGCTCTTTTGGAAACTTGGTAGCGCACAGAAACATGGATTCTAGACCACAGCAGTGGCCTGCAACAGGAGACGAATTTGCTAGCACGATCCTTGGTCCTTTGGTTGAGTCTCCTGATAACCGAGTGCATAAATTGCCACACCATCAGTTAGAAGTTAAGCCCTCTGCAGATTAAGTGTAAGACTTGGGCTCCTGGGATGCAACTCACCAATTAGATGCCTTGTCATCATTACTACCTCAGTTGTATTTCATAATTAGGAGTGAAAGGGCATGGCAAAAGAACGAAGAAGATGCTAGGTGGGTCTCCTTCAAACAAAAGCAAGAACCCCAAATTCAGTGAGAGTAGGGGATGGGTATGAAAGACAGAGTTACTCTTTGAGGACAGACCAGCAAAGATGATCAAGAAGGCATAGGATTCTAGGAATGCATTTGGGAACCTATGTAACAGTGTCATTCAGAATTAAACACTATTATGTAAGGAAAACACATACACACACACATGCACACACTCACGCCCACAGTAGGAATGGTTAGTGAGTAATATGGGGAAGTGGTGGGCAGTGAAAGATTGATCACTGGGCTAGTTACAGAGCCTGGTGCCTCTCATGTGATTGGCAGCTCTACTGGATCCATATATTGATTGCTTTGTAGCTGAGGGAAGGGGTGAGGTGAAGCGATACGAAGGCACTGGGTACCAAGGACTAGGATGCCTCTATTAGACGTTCAGTTGAACCTTCTAGCCAACTTCTGTCTTATCAAGATAGATGGTTTTCAAACCAAAATGGAGTAATGAAGAATGAAAGTCAGAGAAAGTCCAGTCTTTAAAAACAGACAAATCACAGGTCTGGAGAACCTGCTGTAGAGGTTCCTCTCTCTGAACTCGCGACTCCCATTTGAAAGCTGAAGTGTCCCGTCTTAGAAAGCCCGAGGAGATGTTTCTTGACTCACTGCCAGTCCTTTACTTAAACTTAAAAGATCTTTGCATTAAAATTGCTTATTTGAAGTGCTGGCAAGCTAATAAATTCAGGGGGCTATTTTAAGCATTGTCAGTCTACAGTGTAATCCTGTTAAAATAATTGAGTATTTTCTGAGTGGAGAATTCCCTACCCTCCTGTCCACGGCTCACCAAAGGACAACATAAAAGGGAGCCTAGGATGTCCTCTGAACATCATTGAAGCCACTGATGTGCTGGCACAAGGTAATTCTCTTCAGTAAAGGATTTCCTTGGCTCTACCTCTTTAAAAGGCAAAACCCGACATAATGGCCGGTTTATCCTAATAATGGGAGCTGGGGATTATATTTAGAGGGGTACCTCATCGGTCCTGGGAACCCTCAGTCTGTTAATTTGTGCTCATTTCAGTGTGATTGAGGCTCTTGTGTAACATGAAACGTTTGCGTTTTCTTCCTTCTGTTCATTTCTTGGGCTCCTTTTCATCCAGCAGCTTGGGTTACCTTGAATTAAATTGGTTTATGGCATGCCGTTTTCGGTAAAACTCTGCAAAAGAAATGGTCACATAACTCAGAAAGGTTTGCCCTTGGAGTGATTTAGTCATGCTGGATGATAGCTGGGGAGGCTTATTGACTTTGAGCTCCCTTTGGAACCGAATTCAGAAAGCTGTGCACTTCTGTGGTACCTGTGAGACACACACTTGAATAGAGGCACTGAGCAGAGCATTGCAGTTATTGGCATTTTTCCTAATGCATTTTGTATGTGTCTGTACCACAGGGAGACATGTGTGGTTATTGTTGAAATATTATCTACATGCCTTTGCAGGAGAAGAAGAAAAGCCACTGTTCAGCAGTCAACAGAAGATGTCTTGTAGTGTGTGGGATGGTTTGGGGTTTGGGGTTTGGGGTTTGGGGTCTGTTTGTCTGTCTCCCTAAAACACCCCTACAGGTTTATGGCTACAGTGCTTAGATAGCCTAATTGACTATCCAAGTCTATTAAAAGGACCTTGAGTGTGACAAGGTGGAGGTTGGTAGTAGTGACTTGGGGTGTTAGTTAAATTCCAGTTTTCTGTGCACCTGGCTTTGACTGGAGAGAACTTTGATCATCTGAATACATGTGCTGTGTGAATCCAAGACCAGAAATCAAAGTCTTAGAACTGTACAGGAGCTAATTTGCTTTTCCTCTTAAACAGGTAGGCTCCTGTTTAAATAAAAATTTGTGTGGACAGATTTTCATTTTTGTCATGTGTGTGAGCAGGGCCTGTTGCATTTGTCCAAAGGGAGCAGCTTTCAGTTGTTGGCTGTGAATACCCGCAGGCCATCACAGCCACCTATTCATTTCAACAAATCCCCTCTCATCTAACAACATTGCAGGAAGTTGAGGTAATTGATTCTCCTGAGCAACACAAATAGTGGAATTCTTAATCACTCTAAGATCCAGGAAGAGAAACTGCTTTTTATGCTTTAAGAAATTTTGTTGATTAGTCTGGTGTGCTCATTAAACAATTATTGATGGACAGACAGTGCAACCTGTGTCAGGCTCTAGGCTAGATGCTGAGATGTCAGGAGGGAAAAGGCAGAAGCGCTGACCTCTTAGTACACCGAAGAAGCAGAGCCTGGATAGGTTACTACTTTGCATGCATTCATTAATTCAAGGTGGTTTGGTAAGCAGGTGCCACTGTGGGTGGGAAGAGGAGAATAGTGATAACAGAGACAGACTCAGCCCTCACGCTTCCTACAACCAAGGAATAGTTATTAACTATGCGTGGTAGTGTTTATTAGCCAGATATACAGTTGTAAAGCAATCCATTTGTCAAGGAGGAGAACCCTATAGGACAAGGCAGGCACACACCAGGACACTGGGGCCTGCCTGAGAAGTCAACGGGGAACAGTGAGCTAGCCAGGTTAGACCGAACACAAAGATCTTTCTAAAGTGAACCATGTGACTTAAAAAAAAATTCGAGCCATAGGCTGAAGTCAAAGATGTGTGTGTGTGTGTGAGTGTGTGTGAGAGAGAGAGAGAGAGAGAGAGAGAGAGAGAGAGAGAGAGAGAGAGAGAGACACACACACACACACACACACAGACACACACAGACACTGGACTTGAGGAAGCAAGGAAGTGGCTTCTTTAGGGCAGGGGAAGGTGTGTCAAAAAATGGGTGGAATTGAGATGCATTAGGAGGTTAGATCTCACTGTGTAAGGGTTATCTTAGGTGTCTGTGAGGAAGTCTGACCCATATGAGACATTGGGACATTCTAGAGCAGTGGTTCTCAAGTGTCTTGGTGTTGTAGAACCCCCCCCCCCCCCTTTTTTTTTAGATAGGTTTCTTTGTCGAGTCTTCACTGTCCTGGACTTGCTTTGTAGACCCACCAGCCTTTGAGCTCACACAGGCTACCTCTGCCTCCGCTGGGATTACAGGCATGTGTCACCTCACCCGGCAGCTGCAACCCTTTTTAATACAGTTGCTCATGTTGTGGTGACCCCAAATTAGGACCCCCATAAATTTAATTTCATTGCTACTTCATTACAGTAGTTTTGCTATTATTATGACTCAATGCAAATATCTGATAAGCAGGATCTCTGATATCACAACCCCCGGCCTGAGAACCGCTGACCTAGAGTAATGTTTAATGCTGACCTTAAGTGCCATGAAACAACCCTCATTGTGCTTCTTTAAGATGGAATTTATACATTTTTATTGGAGCTGTCAATTTATTTTCTAATTTTCTGAGGTCCTTCTTGTGTCTTTTGAGAAATTGCAGTTCTTATCCATTACTGCTCCTTTTAATATAAAGAAGACAGTAGAAGTTCTCAGTTATGATTCCAGAAAGGAGGATCATAAGAACAGGCTGAGGCAGAGCATAGACCAGAGTGATGCGTTGCCAGCCATGTGGGCAGCGTGGGACCCAGCCACCAGAAACAAACCTGCTGCCTTTTGCCCTCCCGGCCCATTTGAATTCAGAAAATTTAAGTGATTATTTTTCATATCAAAAGTGAGCAGAAATCCTAGGGAGCCTTCATTTATAAGCTGAATTCAGTGTAATTTATTTTACATTGAGGAGAGCATTAAATTAGCTGTCAACGGGGCTACACAGGTGGATGGGAACTCTTGAGTGAAGTGACCAAATCTCCAGGCCCAAGGCATTCATTTTCATCTCTGCCTTCCGTTGAAAAGGGCGCAACATGAAATGGTGTGATAATGGCGCTAAACTTCCGAGTAATTGCTTTTGTTAGCGCCACTCATGTTTACTCCTATTAATTACTGGAATTTGATAACCCCTTTGTTTTCTACTTAGCATGACTCTGAATGCAGAGGACAGGACCATAAATCAGGTGGGTGCTTTTCACTAAAGGCTCCTTCGCTTTGATGTTGACAGCTTAAGGCTAATTCTCCAAGCTTGATAGGTTTATAATTCAAGAAGATGTGATTTAATGTTGGTGGAATTTATTTTCAAAACTCTTTAAAGAAGAAAGGCTTTTCTAGTAGAAAATGAAGTTTTGAGCTAAATCTTAAGCAAACAAAGACTGTCAGGGTATCCAGACACCTGGCATTGGAGATCTCTATAGGACACTTGTCTTCACCCTTTAGCTGGAAGAGAATATTAGACAAAAGGACAAAGCAGACAGAAATGGAGGGAGCTCTGGCACCCAAGGAATGTTCCTGGGGGAAAGGACACCTGCTTACTGTTTTTCCTTCTGTTTCTGAATTTGACGTTGCCTGCTTTTTGCAAGAACGCATTCATAGCATACCGTAGACACTTTTGATCTTTAAGTTTGGAAAAACTGGAATCTATCCCTACCTTAATCTAGGTGTTTCGTACATTTCTACAGATGGGTCCTCGTCTCATCTGTACTGCTGATGTTAATGAGAAACTGACTTTTCTTATAACAAGCAAGCCCAAGCTGCCCTAGACACTGAGACGATGGAGAGAACAGGCCCTGGGCAAGCCCTTCCTCGTAGCTTGCAGACACCTGAAATCACTTGATCTTTATGTGTTTTGGTTTGGTTTGGCTTCTTCATGACATTCAGTTGTGTTCAACAGACAAATTTCCTACATGATGTCTGAAAAAATTGTTCTAAAATATAATGCACAATCCTCTGCCTTTCAAAGGCATAGTATATTGAATTCAGTCTTACTTAAGTAAACAACTGTGGGATCTTTTAGAATACTAAATCGTTTTCTTTAGACACTGTCAATTTGGGTTGGTTGTTTTCTCCATTCAGCACTCAGAGAATGCTATGCATTTTTTTTGAATTCTCAACAGTATTTTAAAACTAGTTATTCCTGTGCTTTCAGCATTTTATTCTCCTGCCTTTTTTTTTTTTTTTTTTTTACTTTATTCTTGGACAGGGTAGGACTAAATGTGACTAGGATTACAATAGTTAGAAGTATTAGAAGCAGCAAGTGGTCACAGCTGTTGTCCTCTCCATGACTTTACCAGAGACTTTGGGCTGTGGCATCTGAGTGACTTAGCTGTCTCTCTAGGGTCTTGGGCATCATGGAGAGCCAGGCTTACTGGATACTTGGTGACATAGATGAGGAATTCAAAAAACTGTATGGTCTGAGTCATGTTCCTGTGAAGTCCTTGGTGGTTGTAACCTCGGGTGCAAGTTGGCACAGTACTTTGCACTTCTGTCCTTTCTTGGTTTCCTATGCATATGCATGCGCACACAAGGCATCAGCTCTCCCCACAGCTATGCTTCAGTGATTGAAGCCTTGAAAATGATATGTCTATATTGTGTCAGTTGTATATTAAGAGTTATAACAAGGCAGGGAATCCTGAAGGTAAGAATTGAGAGCTCGCAGACAATTGCAAGGCTTCTAGACTAGATACTAGATTACACGAACACACGACATATTGATTTGGGGAATAAAGGCTATATATAGTGCAGAGTCAGGCTATGACAGATGGGGTTCACGAGCAACACATCTGATGACTTCTAGGCGTAATTCCAGACTCTTAGACAAATTCACCAGATGCACGGCCTCTTGCCATTTTTAATGAATTCACTTTTATATAAATGAGAAACATTTATATATCTTTCTCCTATGGCCAAATACCCCGAAAGCATTTTAAAAACTCTTATTTATTATTATTTTTTTCACTTAGTGTAGTACCATATAGTAGAAGATAGTTTATGTTGGTAATGTTGGCTTTTTCCTAATGGAACTCAGAGATGTCTAGATTTTTAATACTTATATAAGGTCACACCACCCCAATAAATATTTGTAGTTTTTTTCTTAAAATTATGTTCAAAATGAGCTCTTTCAGAGGCAGTAGAAGAGACTTATCTCTTAGCTCCTGGGTAGAATTTGGGAAATTATTTATTTTTATTAAAACCCAGCTCATAAATATACCTCATTTTAAATTTCTAATTATGAAATTGCTACATGAATGTCATTTTTTCTTAAAACTGTTTTTTTGAGGGGGGCTGGGGGTATAGCCCAGTGATAAGAGTGCTTGCCAGGCCTGCATGAGGTTTGTGTTCAATGCTGCAAACAAACAAACAAATATTCATTTTGGAAAACCACTAGAGCCCCTATTGACGATTCTCAGTCCATCCCAGCTAACTTTCCTAGTTCCTTCCCCTTCCTTCCCTGCTCATTCTGCTGTGTTGTTGTTACTTACCCATCACTATCATCTGTCAATCTCCATTCTTTCTTTTTTTTTCAAATTTTATTATTTTATTCATATTACATCTCAAAGGTTATCCCCTCCCTTGTATCCTCCCATTCCTCCCTCCCTCCCATTTTCCCCTTACTCCCCTCCCCTATGACTGTGCCTGAGGGGGACCTCCTCTCCCTGTATTTGCTCATAGGTATCAAGTCTGTTCTTGGTAGCCTGCTATCCTTCCTCTGAGTGCCAGCAGGCCTCCCCATCCAGGGGACATGGTCAAATGTGAGGCACCAGAGTTCGTGTGAAAGTCAGACCCCGCTCTCCACTCAACTGTGGAGAATGTCCTGTCCATTGGCTAGATCTGGGTAGGGGTTTGAAGTTTACAGCCTGTATTGGCCTTGGCTGGCCCAGAAGATGCTCCAGCACACAACAAGAAAATTTGCTCATCCATTCTTTCTAAAGATGCTTATAAACACAAAATCTGTACAAACCCTGGGGTTTCTGCACTCTACATTTGTGTTTCTACATGAATGTTATGTTTATGATACTGTACACTGTCCTCATCACCCCATACGTTGCTGCCTCTGACATGCAGGGTCCCATAAGTTCTGCCATGTTGTATGCAGACTTGGCTTACTTTATTTAAATGCAATAGATACTGCAGTTTATTTCGCCCCTCCCCATTGGTCCCACATATGGGATTTTGTGTTTTTTCCCTACTGTACACTGTGCTTGAAGGGCATTCTTGTACACACATCCACATCTCCATGTGTGAGAATTCCTTTAGGGTATATAACAAGACATGGCGTTGCTGGGACATAGAGGATGCATGCTTCATGTTTAATTGGTAGAGTCTGTGCCTAGTGCTGATCATTTAAACTTTCTTTTAGGAACTTTTTTAAGCAAACAAAGTTGAACCAAACAATCTCAGCTAGAGCAGAAGTAAAAATGCTTTCCTCACATCCTCCCCTGTTCCCGTGGTATTCCTGTCTGCTATGGAGTTTTTAAGCAGAAATATTCTTGTTGCATGTTTATTTATTCTTTCTGTCTCTCGTTCTCCACTCTTCCCTGTTCACCCATGTGCCGCATCCTGCCTATGGACTTCAGCCATCTTGCTGCCCTATGGAATTTTGGAGCAATTACATGAAGTTTATGATGCTGACTTGACACATAGCAGCATTTTCCTGGCTCTTTCCTCATCGGTCCTGTTTCATCTCTCCCTACCCCTGTGAACAATAGACATATAGTCCTGATATTATTTCAACTAAAATCATCCAGATTGTGAGGAGAAGAGTAGGTTAAATTATCCAAGCTGTGGAAGAACCCAGAGAGGGCAAAGGAAGGAGCATGGAGAGGTGAAGGAGAATGCATCCTGGCTGAAACCCAACTGGTGAAGCAGACTACTGCTCCCATGCTAACTAACTAGGGAAATGGGATGACTTCCTTCCTGCTGGAGCAAGACCATCTAAGAAAAGACCTGGGAGCATGGCCTTTAGCCTGCTTTTCCACTAGAAATGAGAGTGCTGGAGCCATAGTGTGGGTCTCACCACTTCTAACCAGCCATAGAAGTGAATGTCAGCTATACTCCTGGTGCATTGATACTTGAGCAGACAGAAGGGCAGACAGGAGAGGCAGAGGGCCAGAATCTGATCCTGCGTTTCTTGCTGGAGGTAGTTTCTTCGGTTTTATATCATCGGCCAGAGAGACCATTTTATTGAGCTCCATAACAGGTCAGGTGACAGAACACTTTTCTAGCATCAACTAATCATGTAGGATGGAATATTCTGGAAGCTTAACAGAAAATTCATGTTTGGGAGATGCCTGGTGCTGCTTGCTAAGATCGATTTTTCTTTTGAAAATGTCAGTGTCTGTTGCTGTTCCTGCAGGTGGCCCCCCTGCCTCCTTGTCGCCAGAGTCCTTCAGTAGCTCAGGTTGGGGCTGCATCTGTCCCTGCAGAGCTTTCCTTTCTGCCAGCAGAAAGCTGGTTTGTTTGGCTGACAGATGGGGTTCCCGCTTTGGCCCGGATGCACCTAGTTAAAGGGTTTCTGTTCGAAGCCTGCAGGGGAAGTCCAACTCCACAGTCCCCTGCTTATCAAGTTCCCTTCATGGTCACATAGAGCAGTAAGGAAGTTTTTAATTGATGTTGTCTACTGTTAGGAGGGCATAGTATGGGCCTCTTTGGAGAGGGGTGACTTTATCTTTCTTTGAAATGTCAAGCTATCAATTCATCGGATAATGCAGTGCGTTCACTTTTGGGCAGGGGAAACAGCTATTATTGTAGCTTATCTTTTCAAATCTGGGCACATTAAAATCCCCTTAAAAGCAACAATCCCACAAACCTATGTCACAGTCTAAACCAAAGCTGAAACTGCTTGAGTGATAGGTATGGTTAAAATAACAGTATTTAATGCCCAAAGCACATCAAATTTGGGTGAAGAGGATGCATTCTGCATAATGCCTGGAGATGTCTCATATGGTGTGGTTACCTAGCAACAAGTGGAAACTGTATGAAAATGAGGCTCTTATCTGTTTTTGAAGTGGGTGCAATGAAACTTATTACGCCAGCCTGCTTTGCTTGGCATGTTATTAAAATCACAGCTAATGTGGAAAGAACTGGAGCCTGTTCCCATCCGATACAGAGGCAGTGTTAAATACAGCTACTGTAAAGTGCCAATGCTTTGATCAGGAAAATGAAGCCCACAGCCTCTTTAGACACTCAGCATTGAGATGTTAGATTCTGATTTATATTATGGAAGATTTATTAATAATGAAGGAGCAGGCAGGATCTGTAGTGGTGACTTTAGAAGCTGCTTGTTATTCAGAGTTTTAAAAATTTCAGGGAACCATTTATAGCTTTGTCCATCAGGGTGGCTTTGTAGAGTTCCGGATCTCATGGCCAGGCTGTATTTAACTGTCTGCTGAACCTATCGATGGATTCTAACCACAGCCTTCTTAAGTTTGTTGAATTTGCTGAACTCTGATGTATTGGCTGGATCCATGGAAGTTCTATTTTTATTTATCCTCCTTGAAACACACTCTTAATCTTTTATTCTAGATACTGCCACACACTCCAGTGGGGCTGGGAAGCTCCTCGCCCTTAGCATTGCTCTGGTTTGTGTTTTAGAAAAGCGGGTTTTACCATAGGCCTGCCCCGCCTTTTCTTTGTGTGAAGTTCATGCAACTTCACATTCAAGTCTTATTTCACACTTTATAAAAACAGAAAGTCTCACCCAGAACTCTACCAAAATATCCTCTCTGGTGGCTGGGGATGACATGAGCTAGCACCAGCTCTCCCGCAGAGGGAAAAAAAAGTTCATGTGCTTTCTGTGCTCATCAAACACCTGTGGTGGCACGCAGAAATCTGGCACACTGGGCCCACCTCCGTTAGTCCTATCCTGACATTACTTGGGGGCTTTGGAATGTGTTTCTGTGTAGCAGATGGAGCTATTAGTTAGCTGTGCTATCTTGAAGAATTGCTTTCCCAGGTAATCAGCTCTGCTCATTTAGGATGTCGTTTCCCTACCTCGATATGTCAGCTCAAGAAGCAGGAATGATTAATCGTTGCAAGTGGACAGTGAGCTGGAATAACTCTGTAAGGGGGACCGGCCCTGGTGTCCCTGGTACAGCAGGGACTTGAGAGTGGTATGAGGCAAAGCAAACAAGATGGAAGTGATGACCAGGGTGCTTCCCGAAGCTTACCTGTCACTATATAGAGTTGCTGTGGCAACCTGAAGATTTGCAATTCAGAGGCAGAGTAGAGCGAGACAAAACCTTAAGTCATGGCTGTCATTATAGTGGAATGGATGCCACCAACACCTGGCAGCCCCTATTACTTCAACTTGTTTCTTTTCACGCTTGGAGGAATAAAATGCATAAAAGATTAATATGCATAGTAAACCTTTTGGTAAAATATGTATGTGTTCTGCATTTCAAATGAGTGAGAACTTTAAGAGTTCTACTGTACTTAGGTCAACATTAGTTATTGATGCACAAAACGAAATTTTGGTCATAGTGTAGATAGAGTTAGAACTGGAAAGCCAGAGAAATATACCAAGTTGTCTTCTCAAATGAAGAAAAAAAAAAAAAAAAAAAGAATAAATGGCTGGGTATTTTTTTTTTTTTTTTTTTTTTTATCCCTTTTGGAAATGCTCATAGTGTGTTGGTTTGTCTCTCTTGGGATCTGCAAGGAAAAGTTCTGATCTGGTCAGATCAAAAAGAAAGGCCCCCCCCCCCCCCCCCCCCCCCCCCCCCCCCCCCCCCCCCCCGCCCCCCACCCCCCCCCCCCCCCCCCCCCCCCCCCCCCCCCCCCCCCCCCCCCCCCCCCCCCCCCCCCCCCCCCCCCCCCCCCCCCCCCCCCCCCCCCCCCCCCCCCCCCCCCCTTTGCTAAGTAATGAATATTTTAAGTTTGTCCAGGTGCAGGTATAAGCCACGAAGATGACTGTTGAAAGATCATGGTGAAGGGTTCTCTTTCTAGGGGGAAGTCAACAAAGCCACTGCAGTTTCTAAATATGGCCTCATCATTTGTACATGCTCTGTAATTTCATCATTTAATGGAAACACAGGATCTAACATCAAACTCATGTCAAAACTCCCATCCTTTGGTCTTTGTCGGAATGCTGGAGGCTGAAGGCTGCGTATGTCAGGGCACACTGGAAGTTTAGCTTGTTGTTACTAAGGGTTTTTTTTTTCCCCCTGTTTGCTGTATTAAAATGCACACATCTTATTTTTTAAAACATGAGCAGATCCATCTTTTAGCATTTTTAAGCCTTAGTGTATTTAGTAACCAGTTTTCTTTTTCTCTTTCTCTTTCTTTCTCCCTTTTCTACACTGTTTCGCAAGCATGTGTTTTAAAAGCCCTTCCAATGAACTTCGGGGCTTTGTTTTGAAATCTGTTTCTGAGTGTCAGGAATAAAACACGGTTGCTAAAAACACAACAGTCAGTTTCCTGACATGTCTGGAATGAAATCTAGAGGCTGATGTGTTACAAAGATTAAATATTTAATATTAAAGACTGGCTTCTAATTTTTCTCTCATCCCTTCAGAGGGCAGAGTGAGTTGACGGTTCACTTGTAAAGTGTTGCCCTCGTACAAGGACCTATTCAGTTTAAACCAGGATCCAGAAATCTAGGTTATGGCTAAGAGGATGAGAAAACAAATAGAAGTGCTGAGCTGCCTCAGCTGCTTGATGGCATGGCTGCCATGGGCTTCTGCAGCCTGAGGCCGCTGCACCCGATGATGTTCATTCCACCACTGTGGTGGTGTAATTGGAGTCAGTCTTCTTGAAGATGGGGGCCTTTTATTTGTGTGGCTTTCTGGAGAGTTGTAATGCCTCCTCGCTTTTCCTTTTAATCAGATGTCTGAGAGCTGCAGCTTCAGGTCAAACTAGCATATTCACACCTGGTTTTTACGGGGTTTTCAGAAACTAGAGAATTAGGTTTAAAGGAAAACCTATCCTGAATAGTCCCATTTCGATAAATGGCCTGCCTACACACAGCTCGCTCCAGCACTAGCTGAGCTTAGAAAAGGCACTGACACCTATAATTTGTAACACAGTTAAAATTGTTTATCTGACCTGGACACATCTGTAGTCAAGGGGAAAAACAGCTTATTTTAAGTTTAGCTGCGGAATTTTGCTTGTATGCCCAGATGTCCTTTAATTCATTTTGTAGGAAACTAATAACAGTAGCAAGATTTCAAAGTTAATTGGCGGCTTCTAGTAGAGAGTCCCGTGAATGGGCTGGAGAAATACCCGCAGGGCACGAGGCTCCGTGCAGATGTGTGACAGAGCACTAATTTCTAGTTCACATAATCATCGTACAGAAATATTTAAGATGGGGCTCTATCAAGTCTCATCTGTTGAGACGTGATCCTTTTGTGTCTGGCAGGCCTCATGCAACAAATTTTCTTTCTTTTAAGTGATCCCTGAAGCTGTCACATCTATTTGAGTGAGCTGTACTTGAGGGGAACATGTACAGTGTCTCTGGCGATGGCACACTGCGGGTGACATATTTTTAGAATTAGATTTTTTCCCCCTCTACCCCCACCCTTGGAGAAACTGAACTTTTATTTAAGCTCCCTGCTGTTAACATTGGGAAGAAAAGTTTCCTGTGCCAATGTTTGCCCAAATGGAGGAAAATGTTTGCATTTCGTACGCAGTGTTCATAGACTTGATGAGTCGAACAGTTTGGCACTGCTAGTGAGCATGCCTGCGTGGGGTTCTGAAGGGCAGGCAGAGACGGTGCCATCCAGTTCTGCTGCAACTCTGTAAAGTGCGCGTGCATAGCTCTGTTCACTGGTGCCAGGCTTGTGCTCAGAAATGACTCTTTCATGGACTTTAAAGGTTCTTAGGACAAAGGTGTCTGTTTGGTTAAGCACTGGTGTCCAAAAGGACATCACTTTCCTTATCCACCCGGGGTAAGGTGAGTTGAACCCCAGATCAACCTCATTTCTCTTGGCAAGACTGTGTTTAGAAAGGACCGTGACCTTGAGTGTTCCTCTTGTTTGGGCTTCAGTAGTGCCAAACTTTGACAAGATACATTATGGTTTTTAACCCCTCCACTCTGGAAGCTACTGGCACCAAATTAATCCATGACATGTTGTAGACTACATTATAAACAAAGTCATTACGGGCCTGCGGATGGAGCTCAGTTGGTAAGGTGCTTGCCTAGCATGCGGGAAGCTCTGGGTTCCTTCCCCAGCGTCACTCACGCCCTTGGTTCACGCCTGTAATCCCAGCCCTTGTGAAGTGGGAGCAAGCGGAAGGGTCTGAAGTTCAAGGTCATCTTGGGTAACATAGTGAGTTCAAGGCTAGCCTGGCATATATACTAGCTTATCTAAAATAACAATTAAAAGAAAAGAAGGAAAACCCCAGAAGAGTATGGCTAAGGGGGTCGGGGATGGGGAATGTAGCAAACTAGCCCCCCAACCCCCATCATTGCACTTTCGTTGAACAAAATCAAAATGTTTTTATATGTAAGATAGAGGTTAAGAAATAAAACATGTCCAGGTACATGTATCACTGTATTATGACAGCACTGGGGAAGTCACTGATAAACCGTATGACAAATGACGTCGACAAGAATCCAAGTGACAGTAATTTGTTCCAAGAACCTGTGCAAGGCAATGTAGGAAGACACACTTTTCTTTGGCCTCTCTCCTGCAGCATCATTGAGTTAGGTAAATGATACTGCTTTGGCTTTGTTCATCATCGGTAAGCCAAGAGGAACACGGCATGGGTCATTAAGATTAACAGCTCAAATGTAAATAACTCAGGACCCACAAACAATAATCAAAAACCAACAGTGGCACTGCGTGGCATTAGGTCCTCTGGGTCCCTTTGAGCAGGAACCTCTTCCGTTTTGGCTGGAGATCTGTCCATCTGGGTACAGATGGTTGTAAGAGCTTTTTAACGATCTTTTCTAATGCTGGTAAACGTGTCTTTGGGTACTATCAGAACCAGTGGACGAGGAAGATATAAATAGGAGGGTAGTGGCAACTGAGGGATTAAATGTCCTGAATTTGTTAGACATCTGTGGAAACATGTAATTTGTTGGGCAGGAAACTGTAAACAAAGCAGACTGCATCAACTATCAACACACCTGTGACACCCCAGGGTGCCAACTCCAGTAGAATAATGGCAACTTTCGGAATCCGTACCTGGAACAGCCTGTTGAATGCTACACTAGTGCCAGCGCCCTTGGATGCTTCCTTTGCACATGGGGCCAGAGCTTGGCTGGCAGTATCAGTTGAGGACATGAGGAAATTCAGTCATGAGGAGGAAGCCGGGTCTAGGTTTCCTGTTATGTATGGCCTGACTCTGTGTGATGATCTCCTGTGTGGCCCTGTCTTTATGACAGTGGTGTGCTGTTGAGGCACTTAAGGAGCCAACAAGCTTGAGAAAACATACCTTCTTAATTGTAGTGTAGTACCTGACCATGTTCCCCTTTAAAGAAGTTTTCCAGGTGTTCTCAATACACATCTGTTGAGAAATACCCTCCTGAGTATTTGAAGGTGATCCCGAAGAGAATGAGGCTTCTAAGGAGGCAATGGGAAGACACTAATTGGATTCAGCTTTCAATAGAGCAGCTCGTTTTATAGATAAATATCATCCAGGACATAGGCACAGTGGAGATGAGAATGGTAAGGATGAAACTGTGTTCCCTTGATGAATCTCTATGGAAGAGCCAACCAAGTGACGTGGGCTTTGGATGTAAGCCACTTCTTGAGTCTAGCATCTGCTCCCAGCTCTGCATCTTACCATTTAAGGTCCATTCTGCCATCATGCTCACCCAGTTTAACTAATCAGATTATTGAGTCTCAGCGGCTCATTTTCAGGTTCATGGTCAAAGATTTCTTAATTCTCTAGAGAATTCCATTAATTTCCTACTTTAAAAGACCAGATGGGGTATTGGCTTTATGAACCTGAACACATAGCTTTCATTAACAGGAAGATTTTTGCAAACTGCAAATCTCTGATGATTGCAATTTATAATAATTATTTTGTGGAATAAGAACTCAAAAGGGATATTGTCTGTTTATGTTTCATATTCTTTACGGCTAGAGGGCACAGCGAAAGGATCCCCAAAGAGACCTTTCTTTGATGTTCTTCTGGGATTGCAGAAAGTGGAGAAAGGTAGCTGTGTTGCCTGGAGTTATCTGTGTCTTTCAGGGTGTGAGAGGTTAACTATGATGACGAGGAAGGGCAGCAGGGAAGACATGAAACCAAGCCCAGCCAATGGGGAGAAGCTAATAGTTGGAAATTATTTAGGAACCAGGGGAACAAAACTGGGGCTGACTGAAAGTCTGTCAAGATAAGATCTTCCAGAGGTATGCCTCCGAGGTTGTGTATGCCACCAGAAGCAGGCACAGCAGAATCAGATGCTTGTTTGACTTTTTGTTAATACATTCATATTTTCACCCATTATTTATCTTGTCTTTTACCTTAAAAAAAAAAAAAAAGTCTTCATTGTGCATTCACTTACAGGCCCCAGCTCACAGTGCCATCTCCTTTCCTCCTTCTGTAATATTTGTATTCTAAATTATGATTGAATGGGTTCCTGAATCTTTTATCTTTAGTAGATTATAATGTTGTATAGTTTATGTAAATATTTGTCTAGAGGTGCCTTAAGTACTGGCTCCTGTAAAGGCTCACATTTGAATTGTTTTATTGCAGTCACTCTGTTTAAATTAAGCCCTAATCTCTTCAATCCTATTGTCAAGGCCTCACTCTTGGCTTGGGTTTAATGGAGGTAAAATTTGGTTAGTTCCTTCATGTGGTATATTTAATTTGATTTTTCAGGTAGTGATAAACATTGAGGTTTGGGCCATTGGTTCATTGGCATTAATATGTAAAAGCCTTGATCTCAAATATGGAACAGTTTAATGCAGTTTTGCAGCAGAAGTGTTTTTAGATATAAAATTCTCTCTCTCTCTCTCTCTCTCTCTCTCTCTCTGTGTGTGTGTGTGTGTGTGTGTGTGTGTGTGTGTGTGTGTGTGTGCGTGCGCTTGCGTGTGTGTATCTGATTCTGCTGTGCCTCTCAGCTGAGGCAAGCATCCAAATGGCTCATGCTTTTTTGAGGCTAATAGAAGCTTTTGAAGCCCTGGAAGGTAACAGTTTGGTTTGTATCTTTAGTTCTCATGTTCTGTAGGAGTTTTCTAAATATAGCAGTCTTGAATGTTAATAGATCACACGACACAGCAGAGACTCAACTGTCCATTCTTGCTTAGGCTAACAGTCCTGACCACTCCTCTCACACCTCCAGGCTAAGAAGTTAAAGGAATTTTGTTTTCTTCTAAAGGATAACAAAAACATTCAGAGCACAGCCACTGCAGTGCTAATGACTGGTATATCCTGGGACTGGTAAGGCAAGTGTTCTCCTAAGAGCTTACTTTAATGCCCCAGTAAAAGATTCCCATTGTTTGAAAGGTGGGCAAGGATCGGGGAAAACATTTCTTCACATGAAATTCAATCTGTTTGTAAGTCAATAAGTCAAGAGCACAGGTTTTTTTTTTTTTTTTTGCCCATTTCTGAACTGGGTATTGAAAGAGTCAGATCTATATCATGCTTTATGGTAAGAACACCAACAGCATCTTTTAAATGCAGATGTTCTCTGCTTTAAGACTTGATGTATTGGCATCTGACCTGTGCCTGCCAGGGCCACTGGAGTTGCCGTAGCACAGTAGTGAATGGCTTTGCAAGGATTCACTGTAAGTTTCCTATATACAGAGAGCTCCCTTAGTCATGTGACGCATGATTCAATTAAAATGTTTTGATTTGCATTTAACTTTGCAGGAATCGACTGTCAAGGTGATAGAACAGTTTAATGAGCTACTGGGGGGAAACTGTGCAGTCTCCAGCCAGCCAGTTATCAAGTGAGTTGAGATCTGTTTTCCCTGGGATGGTAAAAGAAAGATAGGCATTGGGCCATATTTTTCCATTAGTGTTTCCTTTTCTCTGATGTTTCTGTAAACAGAACGACACGAACAGCTCAAAAGAGTTTTATTTATAATAAATAGCCACCTCAAAACTTCTCAGTCCACTGAAAATGCTTTTGATTATATTGTTTTAGAAACTCCACCTCTGTCTCATCTCTGCTCTTTTATTAAATTGCAGTTCCCATGGCCAATATGATTCAGTCTAAACAGTAAATATTTGACTTCTCAAAAGATATCTTAAAAATGCACAGAACATTTTTTGATTTTACTACTTCCCCGTATTGGGTTGAGCCCAGGACCATGAGGATTTGACACCTATGTTGTACCACAAAGCTACGCTTCAGCCTGATGTCATTTCTTCTACTAACTGTTCTTAGTGTTTACGTGAGCTTTTGGACTGTGAGGACAGAGTGTGCTCTGCCCCTCCCTGCTCCCCGCTCCTCCCATCTCATGGGTCTGTAATCCCTGTAGTTAAGCCATGTGTAGTGGATCTGTGGCTATACACTGGCCTTGACTGGAGGCTGCTGCAGGGCCTTAGGACTGTAGTTATGCACTGAATCTGAAAATGAACCGCCTAGTCCTACTGCAGGACAGAATATAGTACTGGGTGAATTTAAATAGTGTGCTGTGTTTTATCTGTGGTTGTTGCTCCTAACTGTCTCCACTGCTTAAATACTGATAAGGAACATCTACAAGAATACTAGATGTGATTTGTGCTGCCGAGCTTCCTGTTACCCGGCAGATTTATGCATTCCATGTTTACAGTGTGAGCAGTTCGCTTCATATCAGGCTTTAGTGATTCTGATGGGCAGAAAATAGAAGTATATTGTTTCATATTTTTTCACTCTGGAGATTTAATACAAGAAAGCAGAGGACAATTGGCCAAAGATGCATGGCTTTGAATATGATTCTGATTTTTCACGAAAACGTGTCTTTGATTATCTCATCATAAATGCATGACCTGGAGCTAAACTTTTCTGTCAAGAGTGGAGTTGTGTATTAGTGGCATGACTTGGCATTGTTGCCCAGAGACACGGCAGCTGGTGCCAGCAGATAATGGTGGACTCAAGAGCTTCACACGCCTCAAGTTTTGTCTCACCAATACTTGTGTTGGGGGACTCCCTTTATATAAGTAGGAAAGGGATTGGGGTGACCAAAGAGAGTGACACCCTCTAAGTTCTTTGACCCTGAGCTCACTCTACCCTTTTCTTTTCACAAAACCTGACCCATTTATGCCAGTTAGCTCAGAATCAGAGTTTGAGGGTCCTTTAATTTCTTTCTTTTCCTTTTTATTTTTTTTAAATAAGAAAAAGATCTTTTGTGACTTAATTTGTCTTCTATGCTCATTTCTTTTGCATATGCCTCAGTTCAGAACTTTGAAGTTGCCCTCCCTTGGGTCCTTGTGTCCTCTCCCGAGAGTTATCTTATCATAGCACTGGGAGGTGTAGGGAACATCCCACTTTCCGGGTGTGAAAACCACCCAAGAGAGGTTAAGAGATGCTCTCTCCCTCGTCGCTGAAGCCACTGTGATTCAGCTGGGATTTGAAACCATTTTGGAGGCTTCTTCATTTTCACCATGTTAGAAGAGGTGTAATGTCTCCCTCATGCAATTCTGAGGCTAAAGTTCCCTTTAAAATGCAGATCCTCTTTACTAGAGGATAATTGGTGTGTAAATAAAGGCCATCTAAGTGAACCCACTTAAAACAGGTACCAGAAGCTTCGTAGTAAACAGAGATAAAGAGACTGGATTGAACTTTACTGTGCTGAGTGAAACAGAAATTAAAAGTGTTATTTTATCTTAGCAACACTGAAATTGTAATTCTCTATCTGTGCTAATATGAGGTGATTGATTGTTCTCAGGGCACAGTTGGGTGGTGGAGAGCCACCACAGCTCCTGACTTAGTTTCTTTTCCTGTCACTGCAATAAAATATGCGGACAAAAGCAACTTAAGGGAGAAAAAGGTTACTTTGGCTCATAGTTCAAGGTGCAACAAGCACATCATGGTTTGGAAGGCAGCAGCTTGGACCCACACTTGAGAAGCAGAACAGCATGAAAGCATGCATGCTAGAGTTTTCCATTTTATACAGTTCAGGATTTCCTGCCCAGGGAATGGACTTACTCAAAATGAGTGTAGCTTCCCAAATCAATGAACACAGCAGACACACCCAGAGCCCCACCTCTAGGGACTGTAGATTGTCAGGCTGATGATGGACAGAGCCCTTTACACATCCCAGCTTGGAAGTCTTCATCATTGCAAGTTTTTTCTGCCTGTTTTTTTCTCAGTTTTGCAGGTGTTCATTGCTTTTGATTCTATTTGTTATTCAAACGTCTATTTACAAAAAATCATATTCATTGATTTCATCATTCTACATTTTTTGGTAAGTTTCACCTTAATGCTGGTTTATTGCAGTTTTAGAATTGCAATATAGAATTTTCCAGAGACCTACAAAGGTCATGAGTTAAGACTGATTGTTTTACTCATTGAGTGGAGATTAATTTTATAAGTGTTTGGTATGTTTTGTTACGGCTTTTATTTACTTATTAACGACAGGGGCTCAAATGATTAATTTTAAAATAACCAATAAAACCATTGCATAATTAAAAAATTGTTAGGTTGTCCCTTTTGTGTAGAAGCATTGGATGTTTATGTCATCTAGTGCCCAGGCACTTATTTTTTTCAAAATAAAAGTATAGTGGAGGTCACAAAAAAATAAATAAGTCATGATTCTAAAAAAGGACTTTGTTTTAATGTAGCTTTTGCATTATTTAACAGATTATCAATCACATGCTTTCTGTGCATATGTAATAAATATATAAGTGACATTTACATAAGGAATTGTTTCTCCTGAGTGTAATATCGAAAGACCCTAGGTAGGTATTAATTTTATCCTGATAGATAATAACTGAATTGGAGCCAGACTACTAGGGTCTTGTTTTATCTCTTCTATTTGCTAGCTATGAGAACACTTGCAAGTTGTATAATCTCTCAGTGCCACAGTTTCCTTACGTGGGTAGTGGAGACCTGGTATCTCTGTGATAGGTTTATTTTGAGGATTGAGATAGTACATTTATGCAGTGTCTGGAAACACAGCCAGGCACTTAGGAAGCTCTCAGCGAATGGGAGGAGGAGGAAGAGGAGGAGGAGGAAGAGGAGGAGGAATGTGGTCCTTATTAAGTGGCTAGGAGTATGCTTAGTTTCAAGAAGAAAACCTGATGAAAATTGCTCTGTCTGGGACCAGAGCATTACACTCTCCTGTTGTTAGCCAAAACAAAAGAAAACACAATGCAGAGAGAGCTGTTTCTTTAAGAACTTAACTTTGCTGTTATTTGGCATGTGAAATTCCATCATAATATGTTGTCACAAATATTTTCAGATCTTATAAAATGGCAAGTATTGTTTTCTGCTTACATACAGTACTTCTTCCCTCTCGCATATTTCTTTCCAACTGTCCAAAAATAAACTAGGTATTTCTTTGGGTGTTTGACAAAGAAACCCTGACACCACCACTTCAGCGGCTGAGGTGGTAGCTTTACCTTTCTTTCCACATGTGTAAATATGGCGGAAGTCCGGCAAGAACTTATCTTCCAGCTGAGTACTCGCTTTGAGTTGTAGGAGTGATGGTGACAGATGAACAGTAATTGAGGTGTGAATATAATTTTGGAAAAGATAAATGATGCTATCTTCTGTGGAAAGCACTGCATTCTTCCATTGTGGGGTACGGCTGTTTATTAGCTCTTTTAATGGAGAAGGGCTCCCGATGGTTTCCGCATAGCTCTGGTTTTGAATGAACACAGAATATGTTGAAATAGAGAGCTCACTGGATTAGGCCTCAGGTGGCATCTGTAGCTCCATGAGGTTGTCAGCAGCTGTGACTCATAGGAAGGAGCAGGGTCTTGCCCTCTGTCTTCTAGTTCAGAACCTGCTAGAAGGCTGTGTTGTCCTTCCTCCTATGGACGTGTGATTGCAGCTCACTGTAAGAGCACACTCAGCTTAATAATAGTGAAAGAGGTTCAAGTTGGCCTCACCAAGCTGTTTATAAAGCCACGTTCAGTTTTTGGTTTTTAAATTACTGGGCTGCTTCATAAACTGCTTATGGGCTTCCTCATGTCAGCTTAGTTTAGCCTCAGGCCTGCTCCCCCACCCCGGAAAAGTTGGGAGTACTTCTGAGTTTTATGCTAAAATCTTGTGGCTTCCTGTTGCAAGTTTTATGATATTCTTAAATCCTATAAAATTACTTTGTTAAAACATAAGATAATTGAATAAAGGGACCTTAATTTTCTCTTTTAGTTACTGGGTTGGAGGCCCTGTTGCATTTTAATTGAGTTTGGATTTATTGTTTTATCAAATTCTGGCCCTGTTTGCAGAAATGCACCTTCAGGAGTCCCCACTCAGATGTGAAGGTCTACAACACTGTAAGCAGCAATGACTGCTTACAGCAATGAACTCCCTCCCCGTGAGTTTTCCAAAGTAGAATTGTACTTTCTTGGACCAAAAAAGAATTATACCATTTCTTGATTACTTAAGGGGGAAATTAAGTCAGACTTTATGGAGTCACCAATGAGTGAGAACTCTTTGTTGTGTAGATGTGACATGACAGATTCTGTAGCGTCTGTTCCAGTTATTAGCATACTCTACTTTTTATTAAGCCTAAAAATGTAAACCTTTTATATCATTCCGTAACTAAATATAGCAATGAAATTTTATCTGAAGTCAGGAACGTTGTCCAAATCAGATTTGATGTGTGTAGGACACCGAACAGTCATTGAGTGGTACAGATTGTGTTAAATGGGCCTGAAATAATGTTCAGGAAAGAGAATCACTTTCTATTCTTCTTGACACAAACAGTTTGTCACACATATGCATCCCTCTCCCTATCTTGTTAGTGTAGTCGTTATACTTTCTATTACAAGTTTTACTCAAATTGCCTAGTTTTCCTTGATTAGGTTTACGTGAATACATTGCAATTGCAGACAAGGTGTTATTAATATATGCAATTAAACATGTAATTAATATGTGTAATTACACAGAGGCGTGCCAGCAGAGCTGGGCTCTATGCTAATTTATTGTCTAGGGCCGCAGGTACAAAGACAGGGTTTTATGCGTGCCACTTGCTCCCATTGTAAATCCTCAGTGGTATGGCATCATCAGATCGTGTGCCTTTTCATTTGAGTTCAGAAAATCATTTTTATGGTCATGGAAGCAACTGGATTATGGTTGCCCTTTGCTGTAGCTACATGAAATATCCCACCCAGAGAATTCACAGAAGAAAGTTAGTTGTGAAACCAGGGTGTCTAGGGTGTAAACAGCCCCGTAAAAATGCATTGCTTAATTGCTTGTGTATTTAATGTTTGAATTTCCTTGTGGTGTTCACCAGTTAAATTACTTTTTTCTCTTCTGACTCTTATGCCTTTGATTACTTTCTCAGGTTTAAACCCTGAAAGTACCTTTTCTACGTGCTTTTTTTTTTTTTTTTAAATGGTGCCATCAGTAGCCACTGCTCACTTGTAGTTTTCTAAGCAGGCTTGATCTACTCTGCATCCCAGAAACGATTCTGTGACTTCTCCTCCCTGTTCCCAGGTCTACCTCTTGATGCATTTTCTTTTTCTTAGAAAAGAGTTCTGAATTGAAATTATGGCAAGAAAAGAAAAAGAGCCAGGATGTACTATTGTAGGGTACTGGAGGGAGATGGAAGCTACAATGCAGAGCTTGTATATAAGAAGTAACGGGTAGTTGAGGTTGAATATAGGTATTGTCTGGTAAGTGTTGCTCATGAGGGAGGAGGACCTTCGCATGGTAATAGCAGGCATACTTATACACAGTACCATTAATAAGTTAAGAGGTCCTGGCTGTAGTTGATTCCACTGTGCTCAAAACGTGTGCCGGGTGCTGTTTTCAGGGTTTATTAGTTAGGGTGTTGAAGATGGCCCAAGAGCTGGCTCAGGAGCCACAAGCTACAATTTTAATATGAGTGTTTAAGTAGATATGATATACTTGCCCCTCAAAAACGTGAGCCTTGCCGTTGACTGCTATTCGAATAGGCACATTTCCAGGGGGGACCTGGAAGCAGATGTGTTGTCTGCTCTAAGTGCGCTGGGATCCGTCCCTGCTTTGCTTACAGAGCCGGGTCTGTCTAGAGCACTCTGCCCTCTAAAAGCTTCCTGAATTGCTTTGTAAACAAGGCAGCTACTACAGCTGCAACTGTTGGGTTTGGACTTTTGCCAGCTTGAAATTTATCCCTGCCCCAATGCAATCTCTCAAGGAGCAGAAAAAGGAGATTTAAAAAGAAAGTGTATGGAAGCATTTGCTGAAAAAGCTTGTGTTGAAGGTGAAGGAGTGTGGATCTCTTGACTTGAAACTGTGGGCATTTTCTAGACTATTTGGACTTTTTAGTCTTCGCTCCTGGACCAGATTTCTGCACCTTTCATGTCCTTTCTTCCACCACTTATTGAATTGGACCATTGCTTCATTAAAAAGCCATCAGTCCAGGGTCCTTTCTCTTTGGCCTTCCCTTGGCTCAAGAGTACTAGAGTAAGCCCTTGAGGGAATGAATGCAGATTGGGTTTTTTTGCGGGGGGGGGGGGGGGGGGGGAATTTCTCTCTTCAGCATGCCAGTATTTAACAACAACAACAACAAACGACATAAAGGGATAAGTAGGGAGTGGGATTTTTAAGGAAATTTTGTTTTGGGATTGTCCTACTGGCAGTGGCTTCAGTGGCTGTATGCTGCTTGGATTTCATATCCCCTTTGTATTTTATAGAGAGGCGTTGAGTGCCTTCCCTGAATGTCAAAACACTAGTGCTTTTGCAAAAATTGAAGTTGAATTTTGCTTTGTTATCTTCTTGGCTTGCTGATGAGGTTGGCACTTAGCCTTTCTTATCTAGCTGCTGACGTCTCCCGCACAGGTGTGCCCCTCGCGCCTCCCACTACATGAGGGTTTAACTCTCATTGTTCATCTCTATATGGACTTTAAGCTGTTCAGGCTGCTGCAGCGACCTCTTCGGGCTGATGTTACCCCTTTTGTGTGCTTTTAGTTTGTTTCTCATTGCCGGATTAGGGCTAAAATCATTTCATTTTAGTAGCTGTAGAAAGCACAAAATCTTGAGTTTCCTGCCAATATTCCCTTTTTGGAACACCATCAAATGTAACTTTTCTGTTGGAATAAGTTTTTTCTGGCCAACATCTTTTCCTTCCCCCAGCTTCCATTGGCTTCTTTAATCAGAGGGTTTGAACCACGCCTAAGCCCCGCCACAGAAGATGGGTGACTTACCCATGTTCCTAGAGTGAAGTTGGTTATGAGTAGGTACTAGAAGGAGCAACAGCATGGAAGCTTTAGCATGTAGTAAAACCACAGTCAAAGGAGGTAAATGACATTTCCCAGGCGTGCTACTGGATACCCTCTTCTTGTGTCCTGAGACTTTAGGTCACTCACCAACGCAGTTGTGAATTTCCCACATCTTCCAGCAGTGCTGATCCACACACAGCAGCATAGAAAACCAGGCCTTCATTGATGTATTCTTTTTGGTTTCAGTCCCAGATCTTGGATTGTGCAGGGATTTCAACTAATGGGTTCAGTTAACTAGCTGTAGCCTAAAGAAGTGAGCTGTTGTGTCCAAAGGAAAAATTGTTGTTTGAGGACTTAAAATGACGTTGTTTTGGGTAGTCAGAGCTACCAATCTAATACATGTGAGCGTTCTTTTTACAGGAAAGATATTTTTTAAATGTCCATTCTCCTAAAAATAAGGAACAGCCTGACTTCCTTTTAAGCTGTTGCCAATGTCAACATAACCACCTCCTTTAAGTTTTTTTTTTTTTTTTTTTTTTAAATGGGTCCTGTTTTAAATTTTTTTTGAGGTTTTGGAGCCCACCAAGAAGGATAACACTTTTTATAAATTTGACAATTGCGGGGTTTATTCAGCATTTATACTGGCTTCCCGTAACTCACTCTTCTCTTCAGTGTACAAAAGCTAAAATGCCATGTCAGAGTTCAGAAACAAGTTGCTTGCTTGGCTCTGTAGGGGAGCCATGAAACCTTCCTTATGTGGAAGGCTGGGTGCCTGTTAGGCCACGTCATGATGTTTCATAGGGTCAACCCAGGCTTTTTATGTTTCCATGCTGCTGTACTCCCTCCACAAACAGTGTGTCTGCTCTTCAGCTTGAAAGACCATGAACCAAGCTCAGAGAGCCTATAGTGAGTGGTCTGAAGTAAATGCCCTCATAGGCTTATAGGGAGTGGCATTCTTTGTAAGGATTAGGACTCAGGGCTTTGTGGGAGTGAGTGTGGCTTTGTGGGAGTGAGTGTGGCTTTGTGGAGTCAGGTGGCCTTGTTGGAGGAAGCCTGCCACCTGGGTGGGCTTTGAGGTTTCAGAAGCTTAAGGCAGGCCCAGTGGCACACTCTTCTGTCTGCCTGCTGAATCCAGATGTTGAAGTCTCAGCTACCCTTCCAGCACCATGCCTGCCTGAGTGCCACCATGCTTCCTTCCCACCGTGATGACAGTGAACTAAACCTCTGAACTGTAAGGCAGCCCCAATGAAATGTTTTTCTTTATAAGAGTTGCTGTGGTCATGGTGTCTCTTCACAGCGATAGAAACTCTTAAGGCAGAGCAGAAATAAAGTAAGGTCTCTAGCACCACTGGTGCGACTGTTGACCACTAATGCTTTGTTTGGAAGTCGAGCAGTGAATGTGGTCTTTGTAGCCTGCACGCAAACCTTTGTGGCATGTGCATGTGTGTGCATGTGGAAATCATTGCACATACTCATTGTGAAGCTCAGCTGTGTGGTGAGGAAAATGTGCCTTCTACACATATAGCCAAGAGTATTCAGTTTTGACTTTATTATTATTTTTATGATGGCTCCTCCACTATGGGGGACATTTCATTAGATACCTCTAAACACTTGGCCCTCACAGTGGTCTCTATACTGATATTTGTCATAAGAAATGTGATCTTATTTGATTATTATATTCAGGGTCCATTAAATGCATTGCCGGTTATCTGGGTTTTGTTATTACTGTGCTTTGGTTTTAAAATCAAACGTCTTTGCACGTTAACATGACCAAATACTCTGAGGGCTAGCACACTCAAGGAGGATTTGAGCAAATTTCTTCTCAAATAGAAATTCTTATAGAAACAACTGAGTATATCAATACTGAGGAAGTATCTGAGTTTTTTTAAGGAAAGAAAAAGGGAGTTCTATTTTTAGAGTGGACGCTCAAGAGACTCTTTATATATCAGTATGATTTTAGGGAGGGAATCTTGATAGGAAAACTAAGCGGAAACAGAAAACAAACAAAGAAAAAACCCCCTCAAAACAATTCAAAACCCTACCAAGGTAAACAAAGTGCAGCTGCGGATCACTTAGAGAGGTCTTTGTTGCAGGTTGTGGTTGAACTGTGTTTCGCATTTGTAGAGAAGCTTGACTACAGCAGCAGAGCAGCGCACTGTCATATTTAGCTTTGCCACACTGCAACATGCTCCTCCCTTTTCCTGCCTCATTCCTCATCCCCTCTCCTGGGGTTAAGCTGTGCCCTGTCTTACTGGGGATGGAACCCAGAGCCTCACACATCTGAGGCAAGCTCCCTACCACTGAGGCCTATGTAGCCCCATAGCCTTCAACTTAGTGTTTGTCAACTGTGTCTACTTCAGTTGTTTTCTTTAAAAAAAAAAAAAAAAAAAAAAAAAGAATAGTGGTGTGTGTGTGTATGTATGTATGCATGTATGTATATATATGTGTATGTATGTATATGCACGTGAATATGGATGCCTGCAGAGGTCAGGAGGGTTTGGAGGCAGGCCCTGGAGGTGGAATTACAGGTGGTTGTGAACTCTGTGAAGTGTGTACTGGGGACTGAACTTGGATCCTCTGCAAGGGCAGCAAGCACTCTTCACCTGGGAGCCATCTTTCAAACCCCTAGTCATTTTCTTTTAAGCGTTTGCATCTTTATACAGGTGGTTTTCTTTGCATATTGTAAATAAAATACTAAAACAAAGATTAAATACTCTTGGGCTAGGGATGTAGCATATGTGGAGTGCATTCTTCATATACACTAAAATGCTATCATGTTGCTGTATTTTTAATTTTGCTTCTCAACTTTCAGTCTCTTGTGTGATTTAGTCATCTCGATGCATGTGGTTTTGATTTTCAATTTTCACTGCTATATCTTTCTTATTTTGTGATCTTGCCATATTTATTGGGGCTGCTAGACTGTTTCCAGATTTTGAGTCCATCAACAGTGCAAGAATAACATGGCGCGTGTGGTTAGGAATGCAGAAGAATTTCTGCTGAGCAATACCTAGTTGCTGTGGCCTCTCTGGCTTTCTTGGGTAAGGTGGCCAGGTGTGCTGTGCTCCTGGCTGGTGCCCTAGGCGCTGTGAGTCTCCCATTCCTTCCTGCTTTCTCTGTTACTGCTATTACATGAGTTATTAATTTGACAGTAGTGAAAACGTACTCTCTGTTTTGGTATGAATTTCTCTGACTTATGAGGCCTAGTTTCATTGCACATATTTGGGTGTTCTCTTCTGTCAGTTGCCTTATCAGATCCCACTTCTGCTTTTTGAACTACTTTGTGTTTCCTTTTGATATGCAGAAGCTCTTTATGTCCTGCGCACTAATCCTTTGTCACTTATGTGCATCTCATGTCTTGAGCTTGTCTTTTACCCTGTTTATGCTATCTTTTGTTGAACAAAAGTTTTAATTTTAATGCAGGCAAACTCAATCTTTTCTTTCATGGTTTGTAGTTTTGTGCCACCTTTAAAAAAAAAATCATCCCTTCCTCCAAGGTCATAAAAATGTCCTCTCTGTGCCTTTTGTTTTTCCAGAACATTCAGAGTTTTTGCCTTTTGCTTCGAGTTAACTTATGAGGCATTTTTATTACAAACAGCAAGGATCTCAGTCTCCCTTCTCCCTCTTATGACTTCTGTTGTCTTGGTGTAGACCGAGGATCCCCTCATTGCCTCCACACCCTTTCTCTCTTTTCTGCCTTAAATATTTTTGAAAACCATGCCAGAGTGATGTGGTGTCTCCGGCCTTGGAATCCCAGCCTGCCTACTATATCCTGAGTTCCAAACTAGCCTGGGCTACATAGTGAGACCCTGCTTAAAAAAGAAATAGAGAAAGAAAAGAAAAAATAATTTTACCCTTAAAAAACTGATTTTAGATTCAACCATGAAAAGGTTGTTAAAAAAAACAAAACAAAACAAAACAAAAACCAAACGTGCCCATAGACTGATGATTCTGGTTGTCCAGATGTTATCGTCTTATATAACTTCAGCCAAAGTATGAAAATCAGAGATTCACAACAGTTCCACAGTCCCTCCAGTTACTGTGTGCTACACTGGGCTAGGAGGGCACATTGCATTGGTTTTTGTCATGACCCATTTACGAATATGTGACCCTTTTTCAGTCTGTCCTTCGTCTTTATCAGTTTCATGTTGTCAGAGACAACTAACCAGATGTTTTGAAGACTGTCCACAACTTGATTTTCTGATGTCTTATAGGTAGGTTTTAAGTAAACGCGATCTATGTCCTTGTCGCATCATGTGAAGAATGTAGTCTTCAGTATCCATTGGGCCTATGACTGATGGTGGTCCTTTCAGGCTTCAGTGATGCATTAGTTAGGGTTTTCTTTCAGTCTCTTGCCTTCAGTGATAAATTAGTTAGGGTTTTCTCAAGAAGTAGAATGAAGGGAGAGATGGAGGGAGGAAGGGAGAGAGAGCAAGAGAGAATGAGGGAGGGAGAGGGGAGGAGGAATGAATCTCAAAAGGAGATTTATTAGAGTGGCTTCTTACACGCTGTGGTCCAGGTGGTCCAACAATGGGTGTCTCCGGATGAACATGCCGTAGTTGTTGAGTCTGTGAGACTCCATGTCTCAGTCTGGTGCTAGAGTGGACTCTAGGTTGCTCTAAGTCTACACTGGAATGTTGGAGCTGATCGCTCTTATCTTCCCCAAGATAGATAGATAAACTTGTCAGCGAGAGTGAGGGCAAGTAGCAAAAGGCAGAAGCTTCATTCTCCTGCCTCCTTTTATCTGGACAAGTGACCTAGATTTGAGGTGGTCCTTCTCATTTCAAATGATGTACTCAAGAAATGCCCAGCTGGTTGTGGTTTACTTGAGTCCAAAAGTAGTCAGTTTGACAAGCTAATACTGGCTATCACAAGTGTGCACCACATCTCTCCTTCCCCTCCCCTGGCTATGTTAGCATCCATTCTTGGCGGTGGCATTTGCCAAATGGCTTTCTATTTTCACCATCTTCTTTATACTTACTAGCTCGAGTTCTATAGTGTTATTGAGAAGTCCACACTTACCTTTTTATATTGATAAACAAATCTACCTTTACATCTCTGCTAGGAACTGCCAGCTTTTCCTTAGGGCTTTGCAGCCCTGTGCCAATTCTCAAGTCCTGGGCAGAGGTACCCTCACCTCAGTCGCACAAAATGGACTGTGCTGTCAAATGCAGTTTTACACACTTGCTTTGTGAAAAAAAGTCAGTGTGTGACTCTTTTGAGTCTGTGTTCAGCATGCTTTAGACTTCTTTATATTTTTCTACATATCCCTTCTTGTTCATGCCTTTTGTCCTTTTTTTTTTTTTTCCTGTCAGTGTTTTTCTATTAGATTTTTAAGGAGCACTTGGTATGTTAGGCATGTTGTCCCTTTGATAAGATGCAAACATTTATTTTTGCAAATATGCCATTTTTCTTTAGCTGATGGCATGTTTTTGTGAATTATCATGTAGATGAAGTTATTAATCTCTCCTTGTTGCTAGATCTTTTGTTTTCTCATTTTCAGTTTGTAGTAGAATTACCTATTTTTTAAAAAGAATTTTATAGATTGTGGGGAGGTCTGGTGGATTTCATTTCCAAAAGGCTATGTAAAATTAGGAGAAAAGTAGAGGTTTTGTGTCTCTCCACACTAGCAGAACTCCCCCACCCCTGTCAGGATCCCCTACAGAGTTGTGAATTTGTTGTAAGGGTAAGCCCACACTGCCATCTAATTATCACTCAGTTTTTATGATTTGCTTTAGAAAGTTCACTCGTAGACTTTGTATGGTTTCCACAAGTCTGTAATGATGCGTTTCATCATTAACAACACCACTGAGCGTTTCCGCTGCCCTGGATGTTCTCTGTCCTCTGTTGGTTCATCTTTCCTGCTGACCCTCCTACCCAGGACAACTACAGATCTCTTCACTGTCTGAGCATGCTCCAGTTTTGCTGAATGAACCTACAGGGCCATTTTGGATTGTCTTCATTCATTTACAAATGCTTGGTTGTTTTCCTTCATGCCTTGAGAGCTCATTTGCTTTTAGAATAAAACTGCGGTAAACATCTGTGTGTAGGTTTCTGTGTGGACACAATTCCCAACTCCTTTGGGTAAATGAAAGCCTGACTGCCAGGTGGAAGTTGTTTGGCTTTACCAGCAGCCGCCACAGTTGTGGCCGTTTTGCCTCCCTACTGGCAATTGCTAAGTTGTTGCTGTTTCACATCCTCTACAACATTTGGTGCTGTCTGTCAGTATCTTGGATTTGGACCATTTTTAAAGTGGGCATTGATATCTTATTGTTTTAATCAGCGTTCATAGTTCTGGTATATGATGTGAGCGATGAGAGCATCCCCCAGTGGCTTTAGAGTTTTTCTAATCATTTGCTTAAAGCCATCTATTATGGTCTTTCCCGTAGTGATGGGTGATATGCAAGACGAAATTTTTCCGTATGTTTTGGTTAGCTTTTGAGCTTTTGTTTTGAGCATCACTTAATTCATGCAAGCAAGCCACACTATTGCACTTGTAGTGGTAATCCACGCTATGTTTTACCCTTTAAAAGGTTTTTTTTTTTAATGAATAAAATTCACCAGAGAAATGGCTCAGTGGTTAAGAGCACTCATTGCTCTTGCAGATGACCTGAATTCCCAGCTCATCACCACCTATAACTCCAGTTCCAGAGGATCTAATGCTGTCTCCTGACCTCCTAGGGCCTGGGCATATATGTGGCTCACTTATTTATATGCAGATGAGCACTCATACATGTAAACCAAAATAAATGTTTAAAAATGAATTATTATTATTATGTGTATCTCTGTGTGGAAGTCAACAGAACATTTTTCTTGTCAGGTTTCAAGTTTGTTCCACAAATGCTTTTACCCTCTGAGGCATCTTACTGGCCTAGTAAGGTTTGCCATAGTCTCACTGTCATCAATCAATCAATCTCTTATCTCTCTTACACACACACACACACACACACACACACACACACACACACACTTTCCTAGGATTTCATGGTAATTCTTTGCTTAATTCATTTATAATTTCAAGTTTGAATGCTAAAAACTAACAGATTTAGTTGGTGACCAATGCTTGGACTTTCCCCTCCAACTTCTAGAGACTTTTTTTTTGCTATTTAATATTTGTCAACTTTTCATGTCGATATAATATCTGCTTAATAAGAATGTACATTTCCTGTTTGCAAGGTGCAAGATTTTATACACAAACCAGTTTTTTTTAAAGGAATTTAAAGGGTGTGTGTGTGTGTGTGTGTGTGTGTGTGTGTGTGTGTGTGTGTGTGTGTGTGTGTAGGCCCAAGGTTGATGTACTATGTCTTTCCTTAGTCATTCTTCATGTTTATTTTTTGAGACAGGGTCTCTCATTGAACCCGAAGCTCATGGCTTCTCATCTTCTGGCTACCCAACATGCTTCATGGACCCTCCTATCTCCTGCCTCTCCAGGGCTGGGTTACAGTCATGCTCTTCCATGCTTAGCTTTTTATGTAGGTTCTGGGGATATGAACTCGGTTCTTCCGGATTATGCAGTGGGTATTTCACTGATGTAACCGTCTCCCAAGCTCAGGACTTTAAGGTCCATTTGGGGTTCTGAAGCAAATTTGAATTGTATTGTAGATTCAGAACATCTCGTCATCTGTCAGACAGGTGTTCATCATAAGGTCAATGGGTGGACTGTGGAGGACAGTGAACCATAGAACTTACACGGAGAAAGGTGTCTGTGTAATTTTCTGGACAGAGGATTCATCAATTTTTAAAAAATGTTCTTTCATCTCAAAAAAGATAAAGGCTGTTGCAGGTTAAAGTGAGAAAAAAATGGAATTTAAACACCTAGCAACAGAGAATGCAAAATTGTGAGACATGAAAAAACCAGCTCTCCCTCTGCCACTGGCACCAGAGTGTGCTGATTGTGAAATGAAGGTGTCCTTTAATGTTTCCAGTAGGTACAAAGCCTGCACGCAGTCAGTGTCTACATTTACAATAATGTTGTTTTCTCTCCTTTCTTTTAGGTAAGTGACAGTCTAATGCTTGGTTACTGCAGTGTCGGAACAGATGCATGGTTAAGGCCTCATCCCTGCCTCTGCTGCCACGGTAGTAAGTTCTAGTTTCCATGTGTGTCATGCTGCTGTGGGCAAGGGTCTGCCTTGCAAAAAGAAACGAGGTAATTTCCTGAGATCCATTTGCCTCTTTCCAAGGCTAGTTTTACATGCTTTTGTTTTAAGTGTGCTCTCTAATGCAGCTCTGCTGAGGTCCTCCATAGGAGTAAAGAGGCAGAGCCGATCACCAACAATGCTGGGGGTCTTGGGAAGGCTGCTCTAGCATATGCTTGGATTCTGAGCTGGATTATTTGGAACTCTGTTCCCTGCTGTTAATTCCATGGAAGTTTGGCTGTGGCTTTTTCCGTTCTCAGTTTTCCCATTTTTAAGTAGGTACAGAGACAGATGCCAGCTTTATTATCCCAGGAAGATTAAATCATGGACTACTTATGCTTGTCCCCCTGTTCCAGAACACCGGTCTAGTTCCTTTTCCCCTTTCAGCCCCATCCTTTTAGCAGGATGCCAAGTAACAATGAGGTTTATGATGTGGGCAAATTAGAGGCCTGGTGTTTTAAGGTATCTTTGTCTGAGATTCAGAGACTCTTGGAAGCCAGGCGCCAAAAAACTTTGTAAGGACTCTGTAGTGGGCCTAAGGAGGCACTTTCAAAGCTTCAAATAGCTCCTAGAACTTGCTAGCCACAGTAGAAAAGCCCACTTCAGGTGAGCCTAGGTGCTTTCTCCAAGGTGGCCTCTGAAGAATCTCTGAATATCTTGAAACTGTATGTTGGGAGAGGAATGCCTTCGGTAATCAAAAATGAGATTTACACAAATGAGTGAAAATGTAAACTGAAACTGTGTACCTTGTGCAGTTCTTTAAATACTTGTCACATTGCTGCGTTCACAGGTATCTAACAGTCTGGCCTTGTAAACAGATGCTTCACTGGGAAGCGTGCATGGTCTGATGTTGAAAGTGGAAGTGAGTCATGCAGAGTTGGAAGACACAAGTCTGTAAAAGGCTGAGGAATTATAGGCACTAACGTTGTTAGCTTGTGTGGTTCAACCCAGTGGCAAGGTCCTGAGGAGAGGCTGAGGCCAAGGGAGACCACAGTTCATTGCACATTTAGAGATTAAAATATCTCCAAATTAGTTCCAGTGAATCATTTCAAATTATTTTAAAAGGCCTTTATATTTTAATCAGAGTCTATTCAAGACCAGTTAATTTGGATAGGACGTTCTAAAATTACTTCCCCCAATGATGTTTTGTGCCATTGCCATAGATGCAGAAAGCCCATGGGAGAGGGGACCTGGGCCATCAGTAAGTACCATGGAGCTGTTGATCTTAGTCGGATGTTTCCCGGTTTAATAGTGCTAACCATTTTGTTCTTGCTGCCTGATTTAACTAGGACAATGAAGAATGTTCTTTGTAGAGAGTGGCCGACTCTACAGGAAGCCCAGAGTCCAGCAATTGCTTCTGTCCCACATATTCAGGGAAGCCTGGGTGATGTGACCTGGCTTGTCTGTATCTGAATCTAGTCTCTAGCGATCTGGTTGCCTCAGGCTCTTTATCCACCATTTTGTCCATCTTCCCTGCAATTAGGGAGGAAGTTCCTACATAATAAATGCCCAGTGCTTTTTTAGCTGCTCATGCAAACAGAGTCCAGTGACCTCTTGTTATTTTAGAGGAAAAAAGTCATATGCTAAGAGGATCACGTATCGTCTCCCTTCAAAGATGACGCAACTGAGTCTCTGGGAAGAAAAGCCTGTATGGGGCCACCTGTTGATTTGGTGGCGAGTCCAAGCCCTTGCTTTCCCTATAGCAGGCTTTGTCTTCCTCCCCACTTGGGTTGGGAAGTGGCCTTGTGCTCAGTGTAGGCATTCTTTGTCCGTCTCCATGTCCAGACCCTCCCTTGTGGAAAAGAGCTTCTCCTTAGAAGCTATTCCAAGTAGAAGGGCCAAGAACGCTCACTATTCCTCCCCTAATATGTTGGCTGAGGATAGGAGCACCCATTTTAGGACCTCGTGTTGCCCACTAGTTACCAGCCTTCTGCAGGGAAAGACATAAGAGAGGCGGGCGGGATGGGCTTTCGCATTTTGCTACCGAGGAACAACTCCTAGTCAAGGACTTTTTGGCAGTTGGTTAGAATCTCATTTTAAAGCAGTAACACACTCAGAGTTGTATTCAAACACTGAGATAAATGCGTCAACCTAAATTCATGGTTTTGTTTTTTCCACGTAGCTAATTATTGAACATAACGAGGCTTATTCATAATTTCTTTTCTCTTGCTTGATAACCGTAATCCTGTATTTGTGCTACTGCCATTCCCATGGTAACAGACCAATGTCTGAAGCATACGATTATTAAATACAGAGCGGTACATTAAAATAATGTTTAGGTTCTGACTTACAGAGAGACTTTCACACTGGGGCAAACTTCAAAAAGAGGATACTTGCACAAAAAGCAATTTACTTGGCCAGCAATGTTTAGTATTCACATCGCTATTATAGAAGAGATTTGTTTGAATTATAGCCTTCTTTTTTTTCTTCCCAGCCCATCATCTCCTATGGCTTTGCAGCCAAGTCTTAATCTGGTGTTTATGATGTCAGCCAGTTGCCAGGGGAGTTATTCTGTCACAGATGTATTTTGACTTCACTGTCCGATAGAGGCAGAAGAGAATGGGGGATGGATAAGCACTGCCAAGTTAATCTTGTGGGGTGGATCTCTTCTGCAGAGCAGTGTTTTCTTTATCTTGTATCCTCTTTAGAGAATGTTTAGCTAAGTGATGCTTCTCCAAAGGTTGGCCCTTCATAATGTTGAAATGACCCAAAGTGACAAAAGCCAACACTGAGGAAAGTGTGTTCCATAGCCAGACCTTAAGTCTTGAAAAATGGTCATAATTTGTTTAATCCCATGCTACAGTAAGGAAATATGTCCATTTATGTGGCACATAAATTGATAGACCATTCCCCGACCCTGCTTTTCTGTGAGGGGACTTGCTGAGTCTCAATCAAATGTGATTGCGTATGCCAGGGCATGCTTCCTGCCTTGTCCCCTTGCACAGACCGCCGTGCTTAGTAGCCACATCCACACTGTTCACTCGTGGATGTGGAAGCTCTGCCAAGCCCAGAGGCGTCTCTGAAGCCAACTTTCATGATGTTCATCAGCAGGTTTACATTATGGTCTCTCAGGGGCTCCTTCATCTGGTATCTGGGACATTCTCCCATTTGGATGGCATAAAAATAATCCAACTCTTCCAAAAGATAAAAGATCTCTGCAGATTGAAGCTAAGTGCACAGGTGGTGCTGTGCGTCCTAGGAGCACTCGGACTGTGATACGCCATACAAATGGGCTGCACACACCGGAAGTGGTTTTGACTTGAGAGTCAAAAAAATGCTGTGCAGTGAGGAAGATACTTGGGCTGTGTTTAAATAGTGCCTGTAATTAGAAAATTAACTGCACCAAATCTTCATATTAAAGTTGAAATTACAGGGTCTAGAAAGTTTTCTTCCATCACCCTCTTTTTCAATCATTGAACTCAATACTTTAATTACCTTTGCCCTGTTCACTCTTCAGACTCAAGATCTATGTTTCCTTAGTGTTGGCTTTGATCCCTTTGAGTCACATTAAGAGTTACGAAGGGCCAACCTTTGGAGGAGCATCACTTGGCTAAGCATTTCCTAAAGAGGATACAGGGTAGAGGGATTGCTGCTGTGCACTGTGGTAGTGGAGACTAAGCAAATTGACATTCTTCAAACATCTCCTTCTAGTTGCTGCCAATTTGTCACCTTGGAGCCCACATAAGCTTGTTTTGGGTTTGCCATAAGGCGCCCTATCTCTTCTGTTCTGTCTCCAAATCAGCATCCCTTTTTTAAAGAAGCACATGTCAGCATACTCTGCCATGTACCTTTATAATGATCTTTTCAGCATTTTGTTGAAGGAGCTTCAGAAACTGCACAGTGTGTGTGTGTGTGTGTGTGTGTGTGTGTGTGTGTGTGTGTGTGTAAATTACTCTCTGTACAGAAAGGAGAGACGTATGCATTGGGTTGGTGATTATTTCCTTTGCTCCTACTTCTCCTTCTCCCTTCAATTCTCTCAGCTCACATTTATGAGATGTCTCCAACATGAGGGAAACTTGTGGGTTTTTTTTTTTTGTTTGTTTGTTTGCTTTTTGTTTTTTTGTTTTTGGAGGTGATGTTCAAACAAAAAAGCATTGACTCTTGATTTTATCCCAAAAATTGTTATCTGTTATTTTGGGGGGTGTTTTGTCTGGCCTTTGGGTTTTTGAATAATCTTCAGGTGAGTATGCAGATTAGCTTGGCCTACTGCAGGTGTTTTTTTTTTTGTTTTTGTTTTTGGTTTTTTTTTTTTTTTTTTTTTTTTTTTAAACGCTGTTAGGGCTGCCATTTGAACTCAGGAAAAGTGAACACATCATAGGTTCCTTGGAGTTTATGCATGGTCTCTGACTCTCCCTACTTCATGGGGAGTCTCCCCAGAAATCCTATTTCCTTTTTCTTGCATTCACACCATGAAAATAATCAAATGATTCTGACATGGCACTTTGTTCTCTTTCTATTAGAATTTAAAAGAATGAAAATTAATTCTGATTTATTCTCTCGCTTTTGTCGTTTAAAAATACCTTTAAATTTTTAGAAGACTTTGAATTAAGGCTATGAAATGAAATGCAAACGAATAGACAAGCAACACCAACAGACCCCACAGGCTGGCAGGGAAAAGCATGGACTTCTGTGCGAGGCTCTGAACTGACGTTGGGTTCCACGCCAGGCAACCTTTCTGTAGTGTGCTCAGCCTGCATGCAGATTGTTTTCCTTAAGCTCTTTATAAATGATGTGATAACATTAAAAGAATAGTTTAATCATGTTTTTGCTTTTCAATGTGTAACGCTAGAGGAGACGAGAAGAAGTAGATTTCTTCATCTCATAAAACCGAGTCTTTTGCAATAAAGTTCTGACTAAAACTTAGCCTAGCGGTTTTTTCATTTATCTTGGTTATTGCTTTTCACGTGTCTAGTGGTTCTTGTAAACACAATTTTCCCTCTGGAGCTAGATACAAAGCAAAGGTTATAAAGAGAAGGGTTGGGCTCTGAGTGTCTTGCTTCTGATGTTTAGCCTTAAGAAATATATTTGAGCTTAAAAGTAAAGTAATAGGTTTGCTTGAATTTCCTTACTTTGGTTTCATATTCTCTTATATCATATCTATGGCTAGCCCTGAACACTTGATTTAGAGATCTGAGGTAATTCCATGAAGCAGCAGTGTCAGATGATAACGACGGGTGTTTCCGTTGACACTGCGTTGTAGCCCCCAAAGAGCATGTGTAGATGAAAAGTCTAGATCAGGGTCTGAGAGCGCCACCATAGTCACGTGCATATGTTAGTCCAGGTCAGGGTCTGAGAGCGCCACCATAGTCACGTGCAGATGTTAGTCCAGATGAGGGTCTGAGAGCGCCACCATAGTCACGTGCAGATGTTAGTCCAGGTCAGGGTCTGAGAGCGCCACCATAGTCACGTGCAGATGTTAGTCCAGATGAGGGTCTGAGAGCGCCACCATAGTCACGTGCAGATGTTAGTCCAGGTCAGGGTCTGAGAGCGCCACCATAGTCACGTACAGATGTTAGTCCAGATCAGGGTCTGAGAGCACCACCATAGTCACGTGCAGATGTTAGTCCAGATGAGGGTCTGAGAGCGCCACCATAGTCACATGCAGATTTTAGTCCAGATGAGGGTCTGAGAGCGCCACCATAGTCACGTACAGATGTTAGTCCAGATCAGGGTCTGAGAGCGCCACCATAGTCACGTGCAGATGTTAGTCCAGATGAGGGTCTGAGAGCGCCACCATAGTCACATGCAGATGTTAGTCCAGATGAGGGTCTGAGAGCGCCACCATAGTCACATGCAGATTTTAGTCCAGATCAGGGTCTGAGAGCGCCACCATAGTCACGTACAGATGTTAGTCCAGATGAGGGTCTGAGAACACCACCATAGTCACGTGCAGATGTTAGTCCAGGTCAGGGTCTGAGAGCGCCACCATAGTCCTACAGTGTTTGCATTTGATTGGAGCCCTCCTAAGGACTGCTGTGTGGGAAAGAGCCTTCCTGGGCTTGATGGGATGTTCTTCTCATTCCACAAGGTTTTGTTTTCCTGTCTCCCTCCCTCTCTCCTTTCCTTGACTCCTCCCTGTCAGTTCAGTCTTTTCCTCATGGATGATTTATCACTGTAATTGTTAACTCTATTAATGGTTGATTTATTGAAAAGTCTGTTAATTATCACTGATTTCTAATTTATATTTAAGGTAAAGATGGTGCTAATGCCATAAATACTTTGGCTTTTTCCCCCATTTTCTTTATATGCTTATGTGTATGCAGCTGTGAGTGTGTAGAGGCCAGAATCTGGTGTCCTTCCTCAGGAATGCTACCGTAGTTTTGAGGCAGGATATCTTCATTGGCCTGGAGAGCTAGGTTGACTGGCCAGTGAGGCCCCAGGCATCTGCTCTTCTCTGTCTCCCTAGCTCTGGGATTCCAGGTGCATGCTGCCTTGCCTGGCTTTTTATGTCTGTTCTGGGAATTGAACTTGGGACCTGTGCTTGCTAGAGACCCTTTCCGCACTGAACCAGTTCCCCAGTGCACGCCTTGCTTTTCAGTTTTATCCTCTTTCATGGGTGTGTTGGCTAGGAACTAAAATTAATAAGTTTGCCTGTCTGCAGATTTCCTGTCAGATTTTATATTGAATTTGAAAAGAAAATCTTAATCATTTGATTCTGGATAAAAAAAGACCCCAAGAAGCTGTTTAGAACTGTGCCTTGTACTTTCTGTTAGTTTTAATTTAAGGGGAACGGCATTTCTGTTTTTTGAACAGAACATGTTCTATCTCTGCACATGTCTGTCTTTTCAGATACTACTAACTTTTGCCCTCCCCAAGATTTTATTTTTCTAATATTTTATTCTTTTTCTTGTTAGTAGTGATAACCTTGAGAATATATTTTATCCTAAATATTCTATGAAATCTTCAGTTTTTTCTATTATAAAAAGAAACATTTTACTTTAATAAAAATCCATAAAATAGAGTTTAGAGTATAAAATTCACCTATAATTCTATTTATTTTGAGATATCTGTATGTATGTGTGCATATATGTATTTCCAGACAAAGTCTCATGTAGCCAAGTCTTTCCTTTACATTTTTATGTAGGCAAGAATGTGCTTGAATTATTTTTCTCTTTAACAACAAAATGAAACAAAAAATGAATGCCACTCTGTAGTCCTGGCTGTCCTGGAACTTGATATGTAGAACAGGCTGGCCTTGAACTCTCAGAGTTCCTCCTTCCCATTCCTAGTGCTGGGATTGAAGGGCACATTACCACATTTGGAGGCTGGGCTCTTCCTTACCTTCCGTCTCCATCTTCCAGACTTGCACTGCCTTGTTCTGTGGACAGGAGCATTTCCACTTTCTATGCATCGATTCAGATCACATTTCACTCTGGTTTATTTAACATTGTATTGTTCGGGATCATCCGTCTCTGCAGTAATGCTCTAGGCGTACCTCTGAATGGGTATGTAATTAATTTCCTGATGTGTATTAATTGATTGTACTACTTTATTTTTAAACCTGTAGATTTTGTTCCTGTAAACAATGCTATGATGAACATCTTTGTCTTTGATCTTTGTCTATAATTCAAGGATTTTGTTAGAGTAAATTTCCAGCATTCCAATATCTGGGTTAGTGATAAAGACATTATTTTGCTATAGATTCCTATTTGGTTCCAAATGGTTTTGTCTAGAACATTTCATGTCTGTTTTGAGTCAGGATTTCTGCTAGGCTGGCAGCCAACTCACTGTGTAGCTACAGATGACCTTGAGCCCATGATCCTTCTACCTGCACCTTCCTAGTGGGATTAGTTTTTTTTTTTTTTTTAAGATTTATTTATTATTATGTATACAGTGCTCTATCTGCATGTGCACCTGCAGGCCAGAAGAGGGCATCAGATCACATTACAGATGGTTGTGAGCCACCATGTGGTTGCTGGGAATTGAACTCTGGACCTCTGGAAGAGTAGTGAGTACTCAGCCTCTGAGCCATCTCTCCAGCCCGGTTATTATTATTATTATTTTTATTTTAATTTATATGTGCATTGGTGTGAGGGTATCAGGTCCCTTGGAACTGGAGTTACAGAAAGTTGTGAGCTACTATGTGGGTGCTGGGAATCAAACCTGGGGTCCTTTGGAAGAGCAGACAATGCTCTTAGGCACTGAGCCATCTCTCCAGCCCCTGGGATGCTTATTTTAATTTTACTTCTCGCTAGGATTAGCTTTTCTCTGCTGTTTCTGTGTTGGGAAATTTTCATTTTTTGAAAAGTATATGATAAATATGTAGGGGAAATATAATTTTATTTTAATTTGTGTTTTTTATTCGAGAAGTTATTTTGCTTAAATATTTATTAAGTGTTTGCTCTCTTGTGACTGCGAGGGTGAAGATAATACTTGTTTATTTGGTTTATTATGATTTTTAAAAAATTCTATGCCTAATTTTTGCCTTTCCCGCTTCAATCAGAAGAGCTTTGAGAAATCTTTAGCTTAGTGAATGGTCCATTCATTTAATAAACACTTACTGAATATCTGTTATGTGACTGGCTTTCGCTATATTTACAAACTCCTCTTCCTTCTGGAGAACTTGTATAGTTGAGAGAAGGTAGCGAGTGAACAAATGACATAATACAGGATCAAACTAAACGTTATTTTATGAATGATAAGAACTGTGGAAAAATACAAGCAGGATAAGAGGGACTGGGCATTAGTGGGGAAAAATGAGCAGTCAGGATTCGCTACAATGAGACCCACATTAGAAGATATGAGTGATTGTATTTATTTACTCATTTATTTATTTATGACAGTTTCTCTGTGTAGCCCTGGCTGTCCTGTACTCACTTTGTAGACCAGGCTAGCCTCGAATTCTGGAAGACCTGCCTGTCTCTGCCTCCCCATGTGCTACCACTCCAGGCATGATTGATTGTTTTCAGTAGCATAGAAATGTTTGCTCCTCCGGCAGTCTCACTCTGAGCTAGTTATGTCTCTTGATTTTTAACTGTCAGTCTGATCTGGTCCTGTGCTGTACCGGTTATCTCTTTTGTAGAAGAGCCAACACCTGGACACCTGGTGACCTTGCTGCAGGCTTTCAATGTACCTGCCTTTCACCTGAGCTCTCCAGCTGATCTAGCAGGGCAAGGGGCTTCTGGCTATGTGGGTCTGAATGCGCATGGCTGTAACAGATGTTGTGCATGTGGGAGTTCAGTGTGGAGAGGGCAAAGGTCAGGCGGGAATGAGGTGTGCTCACTACTCGCCAAAATTTCTTTATCTGCCTTGCACAAAGTCCTAATGACAGTGCTTCCGGAGACAGCACAGGTAGGGCGGAGGGAGTGTTGAGTTTCTGGTACCTGATGTGCACGTGCCTGGGTTCCCTCCCTTCCCTTTTATGCCTACTTCATTTTAGAAGTGGAGAATGTCAGTGTCTGATGTTTCTGCTCTGGCATAACCATCGCAGTTGGTTTACGGTGCTGTGTTGTTCCAAGGTCATTCATGTTTCAGAATGGAGCTGCGTTGCTTTGCCATTCATCACTCACGTCTCAAAGACCATTGTGACCGCTCTGCTGATAGAGTGCGAATACACAGACGAAAGAAACAGCAGTAAACTGCACAGCCCGTGAGTCGCGGTGCCTTCAAAAGGAACACGGGTTCATAGAGAAGTTCTTTATTTTTGTCCTTTGAAATTGATGAATTCTCTAAATTATATGTCTAATTGTACTCATTTTTTTTTTTTTAACATAGCATAGTACAGACAGGTTGTAAGATTTTTAGACACTAATGCACAGCAGTTTCCTTTACAAGTTTGGAAACAATTGTTGATTCATAAAACCTGACAGGAACTTTGGGTAATTGTCAATTGTATGACTGTTCTATGCGTTCCTGTTCCTTTGCTATCGGCAGTTATTAAATGGATTCAATTTGAAATCTGAATGAGAAATTAGTATATTCTTATGAATGTGCCTCACATAAATTTTAAATGAAGCGTTTGGCTTTTTCTTCCAAATCAAGTTGGCAAAAGAATTTTAATTATTTCATTGGCTGAGTTTATGAGATTCAGTTGAAGTTGAAGATCACTCAAACCAGAGTCCATTAAGAAATAAATATAATTAAATACTTGTAGAGGTGTGTGTCTTCAACAGGAACTGAACTTTAATACTTATTTAATCTGCAAACTTCTTCTTTTGTTTTGTCATACATGGCTCCTGGCCCTTTCGGTAGTGACGGGGGTGGGGTGGGGTGGGGAGGGGTGTGGCGGCTCTGTTTCAGATTTTCTTTTTCTTAACCAAACAGTTACATCTGGGCATTGCCACCTACATCAATAAATGGTCCCTCCTGTCATTTTCCCTCTGTCTCTCCTCTAGATCCCTACCTCTTTCTCTTTTTGTCTCCTTGCCCCTTCTCTCAGTGACTGTCACAGTGAACTCTCTGTAGAGACAGGCATTTTGGTATTCGGTAGGTCATCCTAAGGAGCCCCACACCTCCCAGCTGGGGCTCATTGAAGAATTTTAGTCTGAATGTGTACTTGTGAACATCTGAGCAGGAGTGGGCAGAATGTCATAAGTAACTAGCTTGCTCCTTTCTTGTAAGCACCCTGCTGTTCTCTGCAGCGCCCCCTCACCCCCAGCCTTTGAGGTAGGAACAGGCAGGTGAGGATCCTATTGCTCTCAGATAGCCTAGATTTCAAGAGCCTCAGGACAGGCGTGCCTGAGGTATGATAATGCAGTCTGACCAGGACAGGGATGAGGCGCCATGAACTCTCCCCTACCTCACTGCCACCTCAGACAGGGTTTCCTTGTGTAGCCTTGAATGTCTTGGGCTCACTTTGTAGACCAGGCTGGCCTCGAACTCACAGAGATCCACTTGCCCCTGACCACCACACCCAGGTACCCATGAACTCCTAACAGTGCGGTTACAACTGCAAAGGCTACACCAGCTGATGGGCTCATATGGATGCCTGTAAATTTCATAAAATCCCACCCCTGGGGGAAGAGTTAGAAGCAATCTGGTTGCTGAAGTGGGGGAGTCCCAGTTTTGTTCTATGCTTGTGTTGTTGTTTTTTTTTTTTTTTTTTGAGGAGACCCATAGTTGGATTCAGAAGATGTATATGGGGGTGTAAAATATAACAAAATAATTAGAGAAGCAGAAAGGGAGGGATTGGGGGACATGAGAACAGTTGGAGTAGGGAGAGGAAGGGTAGATACAAATGCAGTATATTTTACTGAAATTCTTCAGTAAATAAAAAAAAAAAAAAAAAAATGAAGTGCCAGTGTCTTATGGGTGTGGAGTCCACATCTTGAATGATCAGTGAGGTGAAGTCATATTCCTAGCATGGCCTGTTTCTCTGCTTTGTTTCCCATCGTTGGGACTAAAAGGAGCCCAGAGCAGACAGCTGGACAGTCCCAGTGCAGCTGTTTACTTAGCAAAGAGGAGCTTCTTCCTATTTACTTCTAGTTGGTATTTTAGGAAGGAAGTTGATTTTTTTTTTTTTTTTTTAAATTGTAACATTTTGTGTTTAGACTACAGAAAGTGGGGGAAAGTGCTCACAATCCATCTCCTGCGGGGGATGTCCAGTGGTGATATTTTTCTTGACTTTCTTTCTAGATCTCTCTGCTATCAGTCATGGTCATATTGCATGCCATATACCCTTTGCCATAATACCATCGCTTTCACTTTGACTGTCTGTTGTGTTTTCCAGTTGTGATCAGTTTTTCTAAACACATCTAAAGCCTGCTTGTTGTTTTGAATTTACATAATACCATCAAGGCAGCCATTTCCTTAATTGAAAATATGTGGACTTTCAGGCGTTTTGTTCCCGTCAACAATACCGTGTCAAACATCATTGCGTGTATTTACTACACACATATGTGGTGGTCACAGAGACGTTGAGATTAGTAATGCAATGAGAATGTTTCTCCAATGTTTCTAGGCCACCTGGAAGGGGGGGCGGAGTGTGTAAGCACAGAGCAAAAGTTTCGTTGCAACAGTGTTTTTAACTCGGGAGGTTGCTGGCAGAAAAGTACCAGCAATGTCTTCTTTATCCCATTGACAGCAGCAGGTCACTTCTCACAGGCATCGCTTTGACCTTCACACAGCCTCTCCCTCCCATTCTTCCTGTATCTCTCTTACTGTTCACTTCCCACCCCTGAACCACTTGAGAATAAGTAGTATACATCAAGCCCCTTTGCCTCCAAATACTTCAAGGTATATTCCTAAGGAGCACCATTTCCTCCTATAACCACAGTGCAATCGTTAGCTTTAGGCACTTTAGCATAGCAGTGATGGATTTTTCTAATCTTCTATCCATCAGCTTGGCCACTTGACCTAATGATGTCCTGTACAGTGTAAGATCTAGTCTAGAATAACGTGCTGTGCCTGGTTGTTCCTCTGTGCAGTTTGCTTTAGTCGAGAACAGTTGTTTGAGTTTGTTTGTCATATATGTTTCTGCCATAAGAAGTAGAGTCAGCTGCTCACGCCTCTGTGCAGAAAGTCTGCATTTGAGTTCATCTGGTGTTTCAGTATGAACAGATCAAGTCACAGTGATGGTATGTGGGATATCTTTCTGAAAGTATTGTGCCTAGAACTGTGAGTGGCCTCATGCATTGTGATAGTGATATTAAAATTTGATGTAAATGGCCAAGGCATCATCTGATCTCTCACTGTGTACTAAATATATTTTCTCACAACAGGTGAGTAAACACATGTAAATATATCATTCTACTAAAAATGTCTATTTAGATTCATCGATGTTGTTGCTTGAACTTGTCTTTTTTGCAGTGCTTTTCCTGTTATAACACCCATCAACATTTACTCGTCAATAGTGACCATTTTTTAGTATTGACATATAGGAGATGGACACATAAGCGCTCTCTCTCTCTCTCTCTCTCTCTCTCTCTCTCTCTCACACACACACACACACACACACACACACACACACATTCACAAGCCTTACCTTTTTACTTTTTCTTTTCCAAGACAGTTTCTCACGATATAGCTTCCTAAATGGTGGGTTACAAGCATGTGCCACCACATTTAAGTAGACCCCCCCTTTTTAATAATTTATATTTAATACTGGTAAAATTACTGGAGTAGTCAGATTTCTCTAGATTGAAACAGTAGGCCCTCCAGCCCTCAGTGAGATGCCCTTACACACTTACTCAAGCCTGTATCACATCCAGTCTTGCCCACGCCACAGCAGAAAGCCGCCATTTTAAACCCTACAGTATATTGGCTGCACTCCTTCCTTGAATGAGGACATAGAATTAAAAAAAACAAAAACAAAAAAACTGCTGAAACATCCTAACTTTGGTTCTTTCTCTCTCTTCTCCCTAATGGTTAGTTATTAATTTAAAACACATTTGTGTTCATTTACTTCTTGTTTTCAATCTTAGGTTGTTAGTTTTCCCCAATTCTGCTTTATTAGTTTTGTTTTCTGAATATGTAGATGAGTCATATGCTTTCTTAGGTTCATATCCATGTGAAGAAAATGTAAAGGGATTATTTTAGAAGAACAATCCTCACCATATATCACTGCTGAGTGTTGGTCATCTGTTCCAGGGAGATGGCTCATTCTCACAGTTAAAGATTACCACCTTCCTTTTTTCTACTAGATCTCTCTTTCTCTTCTTTCTTTTCTCCTCCCCTTCCCCTTTCTCTCCTCAGTGTACTTTCTAGGACCTGAAAGGCGACACTTGATTATTACAGTTAGCCTTTGACGTCTGTCTCTGCCTTTCATTATTTCTTTTCCCTGTGGTTTAACTTTGCAAACAGCTTTGAATGATAGACTTATTAAATATGTGCTCTTTTCAGGAATCAAGCTCTTGATGGCATCGTTTTTTAATACTAAGCATAGAACATATTTCATATAAAAAGGCCAAGATCCACTCTCGTTCCACATGACATGACTTTGGGTCATGATGGGATTTCTGTCTTCTTTGTCATATTTGGAATTCGTGACCATTGCCCGTGTGATATGGCTGCATATTTCTTGTTCAAAATTACAGCTGGAGTTTATGCAATGACCTCACAGAAGTTAGTCTGGAATGCCTGAATGACCTGCTGTGGCTCTAGGGAGGTTCTAGATTTGCAGAATCAGAGGCAGTAACAAGTTCCCAATTGCTTTTCTAGTCTAGCAGGTGATTTCATTAGTTGTAACACGTGTAGCCTTTATAACTGAGTGTGTCTAGCTTTATCCTCTTATAGGCAGTTTCAGTACAGAAACAGAAATGGGGAGGGTGGTTATATTCCAAAGAGACCATAAAATTAGTGAGGAGGGGCCTGCCAACCAGCTTTGCGTATGCTTTTGTTGCTTGTCTGGTGTGCCTCCTATAAACCAAAGAAATCAGGCATGCGTATGAAAGGAGGCCATCTTGGAACAGCTGTTTAAGTGGCCAGCGCCTTGCATAGGTAAAAATCCAACAGAGAGCACAGTTTTGAAAACATAAGAGACGTTGGCTGGCTAGCACACTCCTCCACTGCCCGTTTCAGCTGTGAGAGACATTAACAGACAGAGACCTGAACTGAGCGGCCTCACACACAAGGAGAGCTCTGAGACACATTTTTGTGTTTGATTCAGGAACAGCAAATCCTTTTTCCACAATGCAGTATTTCTAGCCTGTCATGTTATGATCCTCTTTTTCCCACCTGAATTTAATGTGCCATTTGTTTCTCCCCTGTTCTTTTGCTTTAAAAAAAAATTAGTTGAAATTTCTTCCCTTTCAAAGCACATTTTAAGAAATGAATATGTGCCGCTCAGTTAGGTGGTGGAGAGGAAAATGAGTACGAATGTGTGTTTTCTGTGAGGGTTCTGAGCGCAGTGATAGCACCTTTTTAAGCTTTACTGTACAGGGAGGTGAGTGATCCATCAAAGGCACAGTCTTGGATTTGGGTCTTCTATTTAGATTAGGAATGTTAAGAAAGATGGATGGTAAATGTCTTTTAGCTGCGTTGTCCCCAAAACATGAAATGAAATCTAAAGACTCTCAAAGAAGGTTTCAATTACACTAGCAAATGACTTGAACAGGGATTGGGGAAGGGGAGGTCATGGGCCAATGGAATGCCAGTTGTGGATTTATATTGTTCCAAATGAAAACATTATTTCCATTAACCCCTTTCCACTAGTGCCTCCATCAGAGTTATTTTCAGATTGTACGTTGGTAGGTGTTAGTCACACTTGACGGAAATACCTTATCGTGCTGGTGGATTGCACAGCCTTTCCAGGGCTGCGTTTTTTTTCTCCCTTGCCAACACACAGTCCCAGCTTGCATTTAGCTAATCCTCTAGAGGTGCACGGGGATGCCTGTGTTCTCCAGACTCGAGTCTAAAATGCAGCAGTAAGCTATCCAGTTGTAAAGAACATTTCTAAGTAGTGCAATTAACAACAGTGTAAATGCATTCTGATTGTGGCTTTCTATGATAAGCCAATAGATGCCAGATCACTGTGAACTGCAGTTGGAGGCAAGGAGGGGGGGTGACTCCAGGTTTAAGAGCGACTCTCAGTGGATTTGCCCTTAACTGTCAATGTGAGTTCCTGTGTATTTTTTGCCCTCTCATGGCCAATAGAGGAAAGAGTTGGTAAGCAGAGGATGACACCTCCTTGTCATGAGCCAGCTAGCTATAGTATGCACTCAGGGCAGGCACTTTAAAAGAGCGCCATTAATTTGAATAAAACAGGAGAAGGTAGGTACTTTGTACATCCATAAAGCACTGAAGGGGATAAATCCAATTATCTGTTCAATATTTAATGGCCATAAAGTTAAAAATTTTAAAGGCAGTACCTTGGAGACTGCTTAGTCAATTCTGTCCATATTATTTTTGACATTCAAAAGTCAAGGTAGAATAGCCATATCGACGGCTGCATTTATTGTGCTGGTCTACTGGTTTAGTGGCATTGACCCTGGGTCTGTGATTCTCCATGGAGATCTGTTGCTGGGTTTGTGGACCCCCCCAACCCCCCCACTCCCCCACAGTCCATTTAGGAAATGTGGGGTCTTTGAGCTTTTAGCATGCTCCTTTTGTTTCAGGCCCTTGCTGTTGTCTCTTGGTATGAAGTGTAACTATAGAGGACAGACAATTAAAAACCAAGAGAGTCGGGGTAAACGCACACGGTCTTTACAGAAAGCAGGATTTCTTTAATATTTCAAATATTCCCATCTGCGGAACTCTTAGAAATGCCATTAAACCCCAGCCCTATCTTTAGAGATGTTTTATACACCCTGTGCATTTTCCAAGCTAATGGTGGGACAAGCAGTTAATGTCTTCATGCCTCCAGATCTGTACTCAGCCATATGCAGGTGAGCTTTGCTCTAAGCGTGGTCCAGAGGCAGCTGCAAAGCAAAGCTCCTAAGGAAATCGATGCAGTAGCCATGGTTGGAAGAGATGTCAATATGACAGAGTGATCTTGGGATTTGGCCCTCCTTCTTCTTACCTATTACCTACACATAGGAACTCAGTTCCCCACTAACATGCTCTCACCTCCTATGTAGAAAGATGCACAGCTCGCAGTGTTTCGGAGAGTGTCACTGCACCCTTTTTCTTATTCCGATTTGTGTTCTTTCTTTTGAATTGTATATCCCTCAGCCCACCTCTCCCCCAGCCTCTCTGCTGTTTGCTTGCTGGGCGTTGGGTCCTTTCCACACGGCTTCGATTATTTCTCTTCCTGTAGCTGTTTGCTATTTGCTTTTAAATTCATACTATGTATAGACGAATGTTGACACGCGACAGTGTACTGCTAAAATGTGTCGAGGGAATGCCATAGAGGGCCAGTCTGAGGGAGATTAAGGAAACAGCTTAGTATACTGCATAGCTCTGAGACATAAGAGGCATGTTTTGTCTTAAGATGTGTCAGGCTCTGAAGAAGGGCCTGCCTCTGTGGGCTCCCCAGGTTACCTGGGCTTCTCCCAGGGAGTACACATACCATCTCTCTCTCTCTCTTTTCTCTCTTGCTACACATTTCCCTTGAAAGGGAGTGTTTCCTTGCTCTGCTTTATTTTCAAATGCAAATTCAGCTTACTCCTGTCACATGCAAGGTCTCTCAGGATGAGGCCCACTGGAATCTAAAGCCAGTTAGCTGTCCTGGCTCTTAGAGTTTTAAGTAGATTGTTCCATGTCTTGCTCCAAGAATCTTGAGTGATTTGGCTGTTAAACCAGCAGAAACCTTTGTTTTCTCAGTTTCCCATAAAGAAAATGAAGGTGAGAAAATAATGATTTCCTGGATAATTCAAAGAAAAGATTTAACATACAAATCCCCAACATGCTCCTGTACAGGGACTTCCAAATCAGCTTATGTCACACTCAGCATGACAATTGTTAAACTCATTTATTTTTTAAAGAGCTTTTATATGTGATACATGCTCAAAGAGCCTAAAGGAATGGGACAGAGCACCGAGCTTCTGGCGTGCCGCACACAACTTTCTGAACTCCTGCTTGAGTGATTTCCCTTGTCTATTTGTTCTTGATATAGACAGTGCTTGGGTGGTAAACTTTTTGAAGGCAAGAACCCCTCCTCCTTCTGCCCTTCACACTTTCAGAACGCAGTGTTTCTTCTGAGTTCCCCTCCTATCTTTCTATTACTATTATTTATAGAACATTTCTCATTTAAGTTGTTTTTTGTTTTTTTTTTTCTGACTCAACCTCATCTAAATTGATGTTGGCAGTGGAATCACAGATTTTTTGGGCCGTATCTTCTTATATGTATTGAGATTACAATCCCAATTATTAAAACTTATGAAGCTTATTTATGTGCCACTTAAAATCCCCTCACATGTATCACATGTGATAAACACCGTCCTAGCGTGCTTTTGCACATTTTCAAGTTTGAGGGACATGTGTGCAATTATGGGAAGAGGAGCGATAGTATTCATTATGAACTCTGTGTATCAAGCCCTATTTTCAGTAGCTTATATGTTTCTTTCTTTAATCCTTATAATTCTTGTGAGGAAAATGTCCCTCCAGTTCACGTAAGAAAATACAGTTGCAAGATAGTTGTGGTTGCTCATCTCTACACTGGGGAGGCTGAGGCAGGATGATTACTACAAGGTTAAGGCTAGCCTGGGCTACATGAGAAGTTCCAGGCCAGCCTGGACTACCCATTGAAACCCTGTGTCAAGACAAACACCAAGGGAAAGAAAAAACTGAAGCAATGAACTGTTGATCGACCTTCTCAAGGTCAAATAGACATTTTAGTGACAGAGCTAAAGCAAGAACTGAGGCCTCGGAGTTGCGTCTGCTTTCTGTGGTGCATGCTGCTGGCCTCCAGTCATTAGTGAATTAACCATGTGTGCTCCCAGAGCAGTCTGCGCTGCCTACATTAGTTCTCAGTGACTGAAGGAGCGCCACTGCGAGTGGTATTTATAGTCTGTGATTTGCCTCTGGAATTGCATTTCTGACTGTGCTGAGTTGTTCCCACCTCCTTGGAAGGCTTGGATGAAAGGGAACCTCTTAGCACATCTGGGAGATGTGTGTGTGTGTTTGTACGTGTGCATACGTGTGCGTGCACATCTGTATGTGGATTCCTGTTCCCATGAGTGCTTGGAGGCCGGAGGAAGATGCTGGTGTCCTGCTGTAGCTCTCTACCTTGTTATCTTGAGGCAATATCTCTCTGAACTTGGAGGTAGGCTGGTAGTCAGCAAACCTCATTAACTCCCTATCTCTGTCCCTGTAGCACTGGGCTTACAGGCACAAGAGGCTAAATAGCAGACTTTTTATGTGACTCCTAGGAATTATTTGAACTCAGTTTCTCATGGTTGTATAGCAAACTCTCTTATCCACTAAGCCATCGAGTGTGGCTTAGATTATCTTAAACTTTGAGGAGCATGGATGTGATTTAAGTGGCCATCTTACACTAAATGGAATAAAGACCCCCATTGCAGTCCTTTATTTAATATTTACCTCTAATTAAGGAGTCTTACCACACCTTTTTAAATTGCCTACCCCTCTTTTAAGTTTTTTCTTTTTCTTTTTCTTTTTTCTTTTCTTTTCTTTCTTTCTTTTTTTTTTTTTTTTCTTCTTCTCCTTCCTTTTCCTTCTTAAGATAGTCTTGTGATCCCAGGTTGGGCTTGGACTCCTGATCCTCCTGCCTCCACCTTCCTAGTGCTCGGACTACAGATGGCATGCCACCACGACCAACTTTAACATTTACAGGGGAGCTCAATACTTCCTTCAGTGTATTTATGGTGCTAGAAGATAAAGTTTTTTAAAAATATTGTTTGCCTTAAGATAAATTTAGAAAACTTTTTTGCCCTTAAATCATTTGGTTCCCATTTCATATAGTCATTAGGCTTGTGTTTTCACTCAGCCGGATGGCGTGCCCTGAGATTGTTTAATGGGCCTCTTATGCTGATGGATGGGGTAATATTTTGAGGATCGCACACAGTAGCACTTTTGAGAGAATAATCGGAACTGGCACGCAAGCAATGTGACTCGCTGGAGTTGAACAGTAACGCCACGGAAGCTCAGTTGTGAGTTTTATACTTCCCTTTTCCATGATTATATTCTTTTTGGTTTCCTGTCTGACATAATTGTCACATTTACTATACATCTTCCAGGTCATGGGAAATGGGGAACTAGGCAAACTGCCTGTCTCTCTTTTTGGGTTAAGGCTGCTTGGCTTCTTCAGTTTTGAATAAGGAGAAGCTACAGAGCTCCCAAATCCTTGCTGAAACCCAGCAGGCTCACAGGTGGCCTCCTGTAGGTCCTTGCCTTTCCGCCCACCTAGCCCAGACCTGTTGATTTTGATGTATACTGCCAGAGGAGGAAAGGACTACAGTTTTTAAATTCTTTCATCATAAATTAACTGGTGTCTCATATAAATATTAGTAAGAATGCTATATTTTATGACATACCAAAATGACAGATACAGCTTCACAGTGGAATGGATATTTTGTGTATTTATGTCCATAACCTCATTAAATAAAACTGGAGAATGAAATGAGCCCTAATCTCATTTTTAGTCTCAAAAAGTGAAGTTGCTTAGAGGTGGTGACCACCTTGTCCCTCAGTGCTGCTAGCAAGTCAGTAGCGCATCCACACAGCTTCCTCTCCCTACTCCAGGCAAGGAGTCCAGCTTTATTGGAGCCAAAAAATCTAGTGCAGCATTTTGTCAGTAAAAGAATATTTTGAGCATCTTTATTTTGCCTGTGGCCCTCCCTCCCCCAAATATGTGAAATGTTGCTATCACCTAAAAACAGGGCTATTTTGGGTCCTCAAAAATGTAACATCGCTGTCCCCATGTGGGACTGGCTTTTTTTTTTTTTTTTTTTCTCTGCTGTTTTCTTTAATCTAGCCTTTCTATAAGAAGGAGTGAGTTAGTCGTCAGTATTGTGAGTATTTTAATTGAAGGTAAACACGTTTTCTTTTTTAAATGTCTTCAGCATTACACATCTTTGCTTTTATTATCCTAATTTCAGTAGATTGCCAAAGCCGGATAGGCCTAACAACCCTAACCTGATTCAGCATTCATTCCTTCTGCTAAATCAAATAAGATCTGGCTAATCGAAACATGGCTTGTGGAGTTCTTCTTCAATTGAATTAGAATATTGCATGTTGCGTTGCATTTACATGTGTATACCAGAGACAGAGCTTTGCCATGAATTTGGAAATGCTCACACTGTACCCTCCAGCTAAAGATATTTATCATTTATTGCAAAAGTCTTCCTCTTTGGGGGGAGTCTTTGAATTATTAAGTATTAGAATTGCTCAAAGGAAGGGAGATGAAGCTGGCTCATTGAATGCACCATCGAATGTTAGGAAATTAGGTGTCATCTCAGAGATTGGCACACTTTTTCTATAAAGGGCAAGATAGTAAATATGTTAGGCTTTATGGGCCATACGCTCTCTTTCACAGCTCTTCAACTCTGCTGTTGTGGTGTGAAAGCTGCTGTAGACAATATGTAAACGAATGAGCATGGCTGTATTCCAATAAAACTTTATTTATAGACATTGAGATTTGAATGGCATAGAATTTTCATGTGTTGTGATACATTGTTCTTAAAATTATTTCTCAACTGCTTAGAAGTGGGAAGTTATTCTTAGCTCATGGGCTGTACAAAAGCACACGGTTTGGGTTTGGAGTCTTACTCTGCTGACCCCTGTTTTAAGAGAGTCCCCCTATTCACTGTGTTGGGATTTTCTTAACTGCATGCATGTGCTTATACTTAGATCTCTTAGATAATTTGTTGTTGTTGGTTTTTTTTTTTCTCCTTTCTTGTTCAGTTCCTCATAATGCAGGAAGTGGATTCTAGCTCTTTATTATCTACCCATCTCTGCTTAATGTGACAAAGGAGGGTCACGAGTTCAGAGTCCAACAAGAGTAATTTCTGGTAACAGTAGGTAGTTGCTGTCTAATTCTCAGGGTGTGACAAAGCAGTGGAATAGACTTACCTCGTTTTCACACTCATGGAGATGATCTGTTGGTCCCTAGGATGCTGTCAGCTTACCATTGTGAGTCTCCCTGCAGGGTCATTAACAATAACAGAGTCTATAAACTGAACCTGGGTTTGAATCAGGACTTGTTGGCCCTGAACACTTGGTGAAAACACTTGCTGTCAGTGTGTGCGTTGAAGGAAGTAGTCTAAGGTCAGCTTCATTATTGCACCTAACCACCTAACACTTGTGTTCTCCTAGGCTTAGCGTGCGCTGTGAGAAGGCTCTTGTTCAGGACATACTACCAGACATGACACCTCACATGTTAATAAAATAACGAGTCTTTCATACCTGAGCTTGCCAGGGACTTTTTTGAAAGAATGCTCACCAAGAACTGCATTTATTCATTGGCTCCAGACTTGGAGAGATCTGTTGGTAGCGAAAGTTCAATTTGTAATCCATCAATGGGAACCCTGTCACCTGACGCTATGGATGCTTGGCTCTTTCTCATTTAGGCTTGTCACAGAACACTTTTGCAAAATGGACAGACTTTGTAAGAGTTTCTAAATTAATTTTAGAGCCACGAGAATGCTGGTTAAGGCTGTGTCCTGAGCAGTGGACCTCTGTGGTAGATTTGGTGTGTTTGTGACTGCCCATTCTGATGCTGACTCAGCAGCTTCCGTGATTATAACTAGTTTAGTTTGTGAATCATTCATTCACTAAATAGAGGATTTACCAACTATGTAACCTTAGCTGAGTTCTGATTGGATGGCACTGCGCTTTCTTGCAGTCTTATTCTTTGTTTTTATCATCACTGAAAGCTAATGTTTTAGTTCTGGGTAATTTTATTTAAGCCAGCCTGCCTGCCTGCCTGCCTGCCTGCTTTCTTTCTTTCTTTCTTTCTTTCTTTCTTTCTTTCTTTCTTTTTTATACTTGTTTTGTGGTTTCTCACTTGGAGAACCAGATCACCTCCCTGAAAATGTTCTCTCATTTTCTTTCTCCCAATGAGCAGCTTGTTTGCAAATAGCTTGGAAATCCTCCCAAGCGTTGAAGAGCTTTCTTCCAGGCGCAGTGTTTTTGGTGGTACACAAAGTTCTGTAGGTCAGCTTGAAATCATAATGCTTGCAAGGAAAAAAAAATTGAAATTGACTTCAAAGGACAACTCTGACACGGTCAATTAATAATTAAAACAGTTTTTTAATGAGCTATGCAATTACCTGTGTGTCCCTGGAGATGATGGTTTATGGTATTATTCTAGTGCCCTTTCTTTAGTCATGGCGCATGACATTTGTAATTTAAAGCCGGCTAGACATTAAAGTGACAGAACTTTCATTAACCTTGTCTAAAGTTTGCTGATGACAAATGACTTGTAAAACATGCTGTTGTCAAAATATACCACATACCTTAAAAGTCCACTGGGCTCTGAAAATCTGGATTCTGTCGGGGAGGCCAGGACCACCGGGGTGTCTTCAGGAATCCCCTGTCAGGATCCACAGTGTCCACAGAGTCTCTTCCTACTTTAGGAAGTCCTGTCTGTTCAGCCAGACTTGCTGAGCATTTCACGGCTGTCTGGTTCAGGTGCCTTTCCCTTGGGCTTTATACCTTCACGTGACTTGGTTTTTAAGTAGTGATTTATGGCTACTGAATAATTTCCCTTGGCATGTAAATTTTCACTTTTAGAAACGCATTTTAAAAAACCAACAGCAACAACTTGAAGATTACAGTGATCGCATATTGATTTGAGTTGTTATTGCTTGTTCTTCAAATTCTCACCCACCCAGTTGTGCCATGGCGAAATGTTTCTTTATTTTTCTCCCTCTTTATTGAAATTCTTATTTTTTTTTGAGATCCCTTATATTATGTATTCTCAATTTTTTTTAAAATTTAAAAATTTTATTTATTGTATATGAGTGCTTTATCTGCAGAAGAGGGCATCAGATCACATTACAGATGGTTGTGAGCCACCATGTGGTTGCTGGGAATTGAACTCAAGACCTCTGGAAGAGCAGATGGCACTCTTAACCACTGAGCCATCTCTCCAGCCCTGTGTTCTCAATTTTTAAGAAGCCTCTAACTTTGTGATTTTCTTCATATCTGCTGTAGAAGAATATTTAGAGATGTTATCAAGGAAGGCATTGCATAAGTATACCCTTCTGTAGTTACAAAGCTGTGATAACACTGCATGATCAAGTATTATATCCCAAGCACTTAACTATAAGTCCTACTATCTTATGTCCTCATAAAACTATTGGTAATGCTCTTATCATTCTACTTGAGAGACTTAAAACTAAGGCACAAAAGATAACATTGTTGTACACTGTCTTGAAACTTCTAAGTTTACGTGGATTCCATTGACTGATACCTAATGATTGTTTTACAATTCTGAGAGATACAGTCTTGCAGTCCACTTTTCTTCGTTCAAAATAACTTGAATTTTTTTTATTACATTACTTTCTAATATATTTTTATTGAATGTACTAAAAACCTAAGTAATTTCATCTTTATACTATATATCAATACCCATAAATACATATAAGTGTAATACTTGAAATAAGAGTCAAGAAAGAAAACGTAGGCAGGGTGTAATGGCTCATGCTTTAGTCTCAGCACCTACGAAGCAGAGGCAGGAGGATCTCCTCAGTAAGTTCAAACTAACATAGGTTAATAGTTCTTGGCCACTCAAAAAAATATAGTGAGTCTCAGTGTCTGTCTGTCTGTCTCTCCCTCCACCCCCCTGTTCTCTCTCTCCCACAGAGAAAGTAATTAGAAGACTTGTTAAAGGGATTTGTGACCATCTGCTGACTAGATGCTCCCTAAGTATTTACAGTTGCTACTACTATTCCCCAGTCTCTACAAATCAATATCCGGGTTCTCTTCGGGACTGTTTTCCAGTTACCTCCCGTAAAGTTAAAAATTTTCATAAAACATCCTTCCTTTTGCACAAAGCCCACATATTTCTGGTGAGAATTTTATACACGATGAAGTGTTAAAGACTGTTATTTTGCTGAATAAACTCCCATCTTCGTTTTGCCAACTTGTAGTCTAAATTTCTGCATACTCAGGGACAGACTTTGAGTGAAGCCTAGCACCAGAAAGCATATGATATATAAACATATAGCTCAATAAGAAAAACAGCACAGAGTAAATACACAAGTGACCATTACTCAAATCAAGAAATAGAACTTTGCCAGCACCCCAGAATTCCTCCCTCCTGGCCTCTTAAAATTACTTCTTTTCTTTCATTTCTAAAGATAACCCAGACTTGAACTTTAGTGCTATAGTTGTGTGTTTTTGTTTGTTTTTGCTTTTGACATTTTAAAATTTCTTATTGTAGAAAATGTCAAACATACAAAAGCAGAGAGACTTGTATATTGAACCCTCATGTTCCCATCACTCAACTTGAACAATTATTAACTCGTGGCCAATGTTATTTCATCTATAATATCACCTGTTCACCCACCACGGTCATTTTACAAAACTGTAGACCTTATATAATCTCATCTATAAGGGTTGCAGCATGTATCTCTAAAAGGCAGGGGCTCTTTATAGACGGTGGTCACAGTTCTGTCTTCAGATCTAAATAAGCATAATCTCCATTCACACCAACAAATGTCGAGCCAGCATCTAAACCTCCTATAGCTAAAGTTATTGTTCTGAAAACATATTTTTGTTTGGTTGAACCAAGAGCCAAATAAAGTCCATGAATTTTAACTTCTCTTAAGAATCTCAAGTTCCTTTTAACTTGCAGTTTCCCTTCCATCTTCCTTTTTCCCTTAAGATGTATTTGTTTGAGAAACTGAAATTGTCCCATTGTGTTGCATGCAGTCTGACTGTGCCCTTGTGAAGCCTTTCAGCGCATTTCTTAGTTTTGATTGCCTGTAGATCAAAAGTGTATCTGGCTCACCTTTAATTTTATTTAATTTTCACTTTATATATTTTTGGAAACGGGCGTGTGGAGAGTAAGAATATTCCACACGTAGCATTGCACTGTACATTTTTTTGCATGGGTGGTGTAAGTTGCTGTTTGAAGGTCATCGCTCAACTTCATTGTTTTAGTTGGGGCTAAAAATGGTGATAATCTCACTCTGCCATCACGTTATCATAAAAAGCAACGCCCTTGGCTTTGTGACTTAAGATGTGATCTGTACATGAAAGGCAGCAGAAGAGAGGCTACGCAGTGAGTTACTGGTTTGCAGGGTTAGTCAGCCCTCTCGCCTGTCAGAAGCCATTGTGGAGTCTTCAGTCTTGCTTAGTTTTAGTCGGATCTATTCTTCCCCTTAGTGACCACTTGGAAAGGGTTCCAGCATCCAAAGATAAAAACCCCAGGTCCCCATGTATGAACTAGACCTAGGCCCCCTACATGTGAGCAGCTTCGTCTTCATGTCGGTCTCCTAGTAAGGGGAGCAGGGACGTTCTCTAACCAGGAGCCGTTGCATATTTTGTGATTTCCCTCTTGGTGGGGATGCCTTGCCTGGCAATTGACTTGATGAGCTAGGATGGGCAGATGGTGGCGGAGGACTCCCCTTTTCTGTGAGAAAGGTGAGGCGAAATAGGAAGAAGAGGAAGGGGGCTACAGCTGGAATGTAAATTAAATTAAAAAACACCAAGGTCTCTAGATCACTTATATTAAAGTGTTTGCATATAACCTATGCTGGGCTTTTCTGTACATTTTAAAACAAATACAATTAAGTGTTCTATCAGTAACTTCTGTGTTGTATTTATGGAATAATGACAAGAAAAAAGTCTAATGCATGTTCAGCACACATACAGTTTTCCTTTCCAGTATTTATAACCTGTGGGTGATTACCAGACAACAGAGGAAGCTATCATGTTCTAAATGCAGAGTGCTAAACATTCTTATGCTTCAGTTCACTGCAACTTTTATCCTAATTTTGTCTGTGGTGCCTCGTCACACTGGTTTCTAAGACCTCTCAGCATGGCTGCAGCGGTTTCCATAGCCTTTTCTGACATGCCTGTCTTGTGAAGTGTCTTTCCTCTTACTCTTGCTTTGGACCTAAAATCTCTAAGGAACTCATTTCGTTTGGTGGAAAGTGTTATTTAGAAGCCACAATCTGGTCACAGGGCTGCTGCTTGCTATTAGGGAGGGGTGTTCATTGAACGTCTTTGTACTGTGCAGAGCTAGGAAATACACCGTGTTCAAGTTTAAATGTGTGAGGACTTGACTCTTCCAGTTACTCAAGACCACATGATAACACCCTACATTTGTATTTTCTCTTGTCCATGCAGAATTCTGAGAGTACCCTTGATGATTCTCTGTCTCTGTCTCTGTCTCTGTCTCTGTCTCTCTGTCTCTCTGTCTCTCTCTCTCTCTCTGTCTGTCTCTCTCTCTCTCTCTCTCTCTCTCTCTCTCTCTCTCTCTCTCTCTCTCTCTCTCTCTCTCTCTCACACACAGACACACACAGAGTTGATGTAGTTTCTTGGAGATGAACTTTGAACTTTTAACAAGTTGCATAGATAATTCTGATGCTCCGTGATGGACAGGAGCCACCAGTCTATTATTTATTTTTACTACTTTTTTTTGTTATTGAACCTTGAACTTTCCGTTTCCCTTTAAGAATTGTCCCCCTTGATTGATTGCACCCTTTTAAACCATGTGTGCTCCATCTGAACTGTTTCTTGTTTAGCTCCCTGCTGTCTACATACCTAGCAGAGAAGGCTGTAGTCCTTTCAGTCCTGTGGAAACCAGGCTGCAGTTTCACTTTGACCTCTCCAGTGCTAAAATGCAGGTGATCCTCACAGCTAAAGCTCTGCCTGAGGCCAGAGACTCTTCCTTGCTTTGAGCAGAATGCCTGGCACCGCAGTAGAATTTGCTCAAGGGCAACTCTGCATTTGATTAAATATCAGAGCAATTTATGTCCTTGTACCCTTGTTCCCTTTCTTTCCTCCTATGCAGAAATGTTAATTGACAATCAAAGGAATCACAAGTGCATACCTGAATTCACAGGCCTTTGGGGGCCCATCTTTAATACCTCTGTGATGCCAGGCCTGGTTGGGGTCATGCCTTCTTTCATCCCCACTCATCTGAGAGAGCTACAGCTTTCCTTGTTCTCTGTTTTGCATCCAGAGTTGGAATTTCTGATGCCAGCCTTTATTGCTTTTTTCCTCAGGACAGACTACAGATCTACCTTGTTCCACATATTTTACTTGACTTAGTGTGGTTCACCAAGCAAAGGGGGAGCCTGGAGTGGGCAGGTCAGACAATCAAGTTTTAGTTCAAGAATATAGTCACGTTGCTTGTGATAATTCTTTACCTTCATTTACTGTTTGCTTAGTTTTATTATGTGCTTCACCCTTTGCAGTCATCCCTGAGAGTGAGGCAGGTTAAGCGCTGTTACTTGTGACGTGTGGTATAAAATGGGACTAGAGAGCAATTGTGTAACATCTGTGATGTAGGTCACACATCTTGTAATCACTGAAGCAAGGGCTCATGTCTGGTTCTTTCTGTTATAAGGCCCAACTCTTTGGGGGAAAAAGAGTTCAAAATAGCGTCCAGTATTACAGAACAAGTAAAATAATTTTAGAAAAGGTCAAAAACCAATTAAAGAAGAGAATGAGAAACCTGCTCAGTGCCTGGTTGGATTTATTCTTAGATTTTGGCACTGAATTTAGCTTTGAGTTTTCTGTTGGTTAGCCAAGACATAAAAGGAAAACTTGGGCTTGGCTGATGCTTATCTGATTAAGGAGAACACATGAATTCACATGGAATACAGACATTTTCTTGGCTCTGAATTCTGTGAAGAATACATTAAATGATTCTACTAAGGGAAGTTTGTAACAATGAAATATACCTTCAATGGTAATTTTATAGGATATAAACTTCAAAAGGACGTTTCTCGGGTTCTTTTTAATCAGTAGTATGGGAATCCATTGGCAGTGTTATCCATGGCAGAGGCCACAGGTACAAGGCGGAATGCTGGAGGGGAGCATTTGTCTTCCATATAGTGTGGACGTAGCTCATCCCAGGCACTCGTCTTTAATTGTTTGTTTTTATATTTAATGTAGCTTCTTCATAATAAGCGTGCCATTGGATCTTGCTTTTCGCTTTTTCAGAATGGCAGTCTCTGCATTTTTAAGGGTATTTAGTGTGTGTACATCATCTTTGGGTTTTCACTTGGCTCAAGTGTTGGCATCTTTTCTACTTTTGCCCCTCTTCTTTGTTCAAGATACTAGTTTATCTCTTCTTATGACTTATTAGCAGTAATTTTCTTAGCATGTATTGTACATATCTTTAAATATGTACATATTTACATACCTGTCTGCAAGTGAGTATATACTGTAATTACTTGTCTATATACTGTTCTTTCCCCACCATTTGTGCTACTCTCCTTCAATGTTTTATTTTTATGTATGTTAGAAACCCTGCAATTTATTGTTATTATTGCATATTCAATTAGTTATTAAATCTGTATAAAAAAGAGGTAACAGTTCTATGTTTTCTATATGAATCACATTTCTGGTATACTTTAGTCCTCTCTAGATCGTCTGTCTGGTATATTTTTCTGGTTTCCTGAATGCATGCTTGACTCTTTCTTTGGTAGGTTTCTTGGTTATGTTCCATGCTTCATTTTCTTTATCTTTTAAAATTGCTTTTGATGGCTGCCTGCATTTGGTCCACATACTTAATATTGAATTGGGAAGTGAAGTCTTTATTAATTGTTAGTAGTTCATGCTGAATTGTTTAATAGCCGAGTTCTGATGACGTGAGGCATTCACTGTGGGTGCTTCTGGCTTTTCCCTTCATAAGTTTATATGTAGGAGTCAAGATGACTGAAGATAAATCCCAATTTTGGGCCCAACTATATTGATCAGCTTGAAATTCTGTAACCAGATGCTATAGGCTGGATAGGTTAAACAATGGAAGCTTATTTTTTTATTGTCTAGAGGCTGAGAAGCATAAGATAAGAGTGCTGGAAAGCTCAGCTTCATTCTGAGACCCATTCCCCTAGCTAGTGGGAAGCCACCATCTTGGTTTCCAATCATATGACTTCTTTTTTGGGTATGCGCACACAGGTGGCAAATTGAAGCCACCCATGTCTGGTACTTCTTATTTGCAACCCTATAAGTGCTCTACCCTCAGGACCATATCGTACCCAGTTTATTTCCAAAAGTCCCGTTCCAAGCACCATTACATTGGTAAGGACTTCAGTTTAAGAGTCTGTGGGAACTCAAAAAAAGTAGCAGCCATGGGTCTGGTGAACATGTATCATCAGTCTGTAAACCGGAATCTTCCTCCTTAGGACATGTATGCTAATACTCGAAGAAACATTTTACTGCATTGATAGAATCAGAACCCTACCTGTACTTGTCTGAAGAGAGAACCTTTGTTCCTATCAGTCTGTTTGAGGTGCCAGGAACTTACTTAGTCCCACTGTATGAACGACAGACAAGTATTAGCTTGAATCAGGAACATCTTGAAGGGGGAGATGAGGGCCAGGAAGATCAGTGTTTGTTGTATCTTAACAGCTAAGTCTTAAGCTACAGGTTTGTTGCTTAGAAAATGGAAGCTGATGGAGAAAGTGCCGCATCTTCTTTCTGTGTCCACGTTGTAGGTTTTTGCAGCGTAGCTTGAGCTTGACAGTGCCTCTCCAGTCACTTCAAATTACAGTCAGAGCCCTGATCAGATGCAGTGCTGCCTTTTCTTCTTAGGCAATGCTGTGGACAGGAGAAGCCCTTTGAGTATTAATGAGGGGAGCAGTAGCGAGCCCAGGCACATGGGCTTTGTCTTTTGTTTATAGGGCGTACTTGCAAGCAGTAGTCTTTTGTTTCAGAGCTGTGGGGTCAAAGTAGGCCCTGAAGTTTTTGCACAATTTTGTGTGAGATCAGAATTTTATATTTTCATTTACTCTGTTGCTTGTTACACAGCTGAGAGGTATTTTCCCCAGTGATAAAACGTGTTGGTAAATCAGATTGTGACACTGTTTGTGAAGTTAAACATGTCTCTGCTAGGGTTGTTGTAGGAAATAGCGTTATAAAATCCTGCATTTCCAATTCATATGATTTGTTTGCTTCCAAGACTGACCACTTGCATAAACTGCGAGGACAGTTTAGATATAAGTAAGGGCCTCCCAGCTGTGTTTCCTGTTTACTCAGAGGTTTCACAAAGGGGTTAATCATTTTTACATTATGTGTATGGGCATTTTGCACCACATACATACCCAGTGCTTGCAGAGGCCAGGAGTGTTAGGCCCCCAAGAACTGAGCTACAGAGAGTTGTGAGCTGCCATATGGGTGCTGGGAATCAAACCTCATCCTCTGCATCCTGAGCCTACTCCACAGCCTAGAGAGCCACAGTTTAGCAGTGAGTTAGATTTTAATGGCATTTTAATTTCATGACTTTAGTGTAAACTGCTGCTTCCAGGACTCCCGGCTACCTTTGTTAAGGAACAAGGACCTTCCTTATTGGGAATCTTGAACTCATTTTATCACTTAAATATTTTTAAGAAGAGGATTCTCGTTAGTCATAGGCACTGGGGTTTTGCAAAGGCACCAGATCATCTTTTTCCTTCTCAGTCAGCTACCAAGTGGGATTGCCACCCTCCACTTGTGACTATTTCAATGTAGTGCTAGCTGAAAATTAAGTTTCTCAGGGGCACTGGCCACCTCATAAGTGCTCCATTAGCCATAGGTGCTTGGCAGCTGCCACGTTGGACAGCACCAGATAGCAGATTTCTTACATTGCAGAACATTTCGTGTGTGTGATAATGGATAGAAATTATTCAGACTTATGTATTCTGAAATGCGTTTGTTGTGGTAGTTGTTAGTCATGTAACCTGAAGATGAAAGAGAAACAACATCATAAACCAAATCACCATAAAAGGACGGTTCCTTTTGGTACTGATGTGTTCTCACCGTGTAATCACCTTTAATATTAAAGTTTTCCTCTCTAAGATATTATCCTTCAAAAAAGAAGCCATTGTATATAGAAGCAGGATTTTACAAAGCCTCTAATATTATGGGTAATCTTTCAATTACTTCATTTTGAGCATCAAAATGGCCTCTGTGAATTCTTGCTTATGATGCTTAAAGAAGTTACTTGGCAAAATCAGATACAGAGAGAGAAAAATGTAACACAAATTTAGTAATTTTGACATTCTCTTACATCTACATATGTTGGGCATTTATCACAAACAAGCCTTTGAAAGGACAGATAAAACAACAACACGGTATCTTTGCTGTGGAGAATAGCGATCCCAATTATGTATCTGCAGGACGTGCAGTCAACTGGCCTGCTATTTAAGTGAATTGGTGCTTATGGTAAATGTGTCATTCATGAATTTTAAAAAGTGCTACACGGCAGACAACCTGCATGAGAAAATGATTTGCTCAGGAAAGTGTTACCAGGAAAAGAGGCTTCAGTGACAATAAAGATACTTTTGTGCCTGGAGAGTTCCAAATGAATGTCGGAAGGAAGAAACAAAGTGTTTCTCTAAATTAAATATGCTCTATAATGTTCCATGGGAATCTGATCATGCCCTGGAAGTAAGTGAAGGGAACACACCACCTATCACTTAACTCGGTCTCCGTCGTAAGAGTCAATATAACGAAACTGGAAGAAAGAGCAACCTCTGGGCAACAGTGAGTGAAAGAACTTGCTGCTGACATGGTAGGAGAGCACCCATACCTAGAGGTTGTCATCTGACCTCCACATGTGCACTGTGGCATGTATGTTAACCACCCCCACCCCACTCAATAAGGCACATAAATGTAAATTTTAAAAATAAAAAGGGAAAACATTTTGAGGGGCTCGTTTTATATGGAAAAGTGCATATTACCTGATATTCAGAATTAACTTAAATTTGGACACATGTACTGTTTTCCTTCTGGAAATGCCTTAACCTCTATTCCCCAGAGAATTTAGTAAAGTTTGCAGAGTAGTGCTGATTAAAAAAATTGTAAAACACCGAAATTGAACTATGAAGACAACTGAGTTATCCTTTAAACTGAAGTTAAAATATATAAAGTTTGCAAATCTAAATGCTACTTGTGTACAGGAAAATACAGAAGAAGTGAGGATAGAAGCAGCAATAACGGTTAGCAGCGCAGGCTCTGGGCTATGGGACATGTGCGGCTTCTCCTTGATCCTTTTTTCTTTTCTGTTCCATTTTTCTAATGAATATGCATTATTTTTATAATTAGATAGAAGGAAAAGTGATCACTTAAAAAGAGCACGTTCAAGAGAAGCCTAGGTGTGATTTATTGTCTTCACTTACACATTAACTCACGTAGATGGAAGTGAACTCCTGCACAGACACTGGAGAGCCCACTGTCCCCCAGCACACCTTCGTTTCCCCATCTTTAGCCATACTAGAATGTCACACCCAAGATAAGCATCGGCAATGCGCCCATACATTATTAAGTAGGAGCTGTCTTCTTTAGCATGCATAGGCCTGAAGTATCCTGACTTCTATCCGTCAGAGAGCAGAAATCTCGGACACTAGCATTTAGCGTGGTGGAAAGCCCCTAAAACAGCTCAGCCTATTTTTAGACCAATTATTTTTAATTCCCAGTGAAATAATGGAGACAGATTGTTTTAGGAGTAAAGGTAATTTAGGCCTGTTTTTATCTTCTGGCATTGGTTTATAATAACATTGAAATATATGAATATATGTCATAATAATAATAAAAGAAAAAGAGGCTATCAGCAGGGAGGAGGGAAGGCTTAGAGGGGACATGCATGGGGCTGGAGAGAGGGAAGGGAAAGAGGAGCTGATATAATTACATTTTAATTAAAATACAAGAAAAAGCATTTGGTACCTTAAGAGCTGCTTGTTTGTAGGTTTTTAAATTATTTACTTCTTCGGGTAAATGCCTGACATTTGGAAGAAAGAATGTTCGGAGAACTTGGAACACGAGGCTAACTAACGTTAGTGTGCTATTTCTTTTCTCTAGTGAGGCTTTCTGTGCCACAGAATAAGTAGCAGAGGGCCTTGTTTCTTCACCTGCTGTACAGACTAACAGAAACCATAGAAACACCTTCATTTAGGAGACCCTTTACAGGGGCTTGGGATGGGCATTAAGTCCCCAGTGTTGAAAGCCTGGCCCTTGCTGCCACCTTACAAAGTTCTGGGCAGATGACCTGGCTGTAGACTGCGCTGCTTGCTGCTCTGGACATCTGACACAAAAGCGCCACACATTTTGTATTTTTGCATGTCAGAATCTTAGCCAGAAGAATTAAGAATAAATATTTAAGTAGGTTCCTGACTTTTCCTATCGCGGAGGCCCTGACACAGGCAATTTGCTCAGCGAGTCTTTCCTGTTGGCCTGTGTTTGTGCCGCACTGCGATACGATGTTTGCTTCTGATGACTCCAGTGTGCCTGCATTGTGTGATCAGTGCTCAGAAAATGCCAGCGCTGTCTGTGGAGGATATGATAACATGCGACCCCAGTGACAGGAATAAATGGATCCCAGGAACAAGGAGCCATTAATCTGGATGAAAATATTACCACACATGGGGCAGATTAATCCTGGCAGTTCAATGGCAGCTGCCCTCATTCGCAAAACCTACTCCGTGCTCTCACAAAGGCCGGAGTGACAGGCACACATACCCATGTTCACTTGAGTAAAACTCTTCCCATTTTAGGAAGGCTGGATCCCTAACTGCTCCCACCCTGAAACCTTCTTGCCCTGAAAATGGATTATTTCAAGCAAGGTTAGCGTTGTAGGCAATTTTGCATTTTGTTGTTTGGTGTTTAGGAAACCTTCACAAATCTGGCTAAAGTTGGTAAGCCAAAAAGGGAAAAAAAAAGGGGGGGTTTTGTTTTTTTGTTTCATTTTGTTTGTTTGTTTGTTTGCTTTGCTGTCCTCAGTACTCCTTAGTGGATTTATAGGATAATTTAAAAGCTATTGTAAGCTGAGAGCAGTAGGTCATGCCTGTAATCCCAGCACGTGGGAGGCTGAGCCAGGAAAATCATAAATTTGAAACTAGCCTGAGCTATGCAGTGAATTTTAGCCTGGCCTGGGCTAGAGACAGAAACTCCCCTAAAATAAAAACATTGTAGAGGTTTTATCCATCTCGATTGGTGTCAGTAATCTCTCCATCAAAAAGAGTTAAAGCATTATAAATATATAATTTCCACTTTTGATTTTAATATCTGTGCCTATCTCTCTCTCTATACATCTGTCATTTTGTTTTGTTTTTGTTTTGTTTTCAAGACAGGGTCTCTCTGTGTAGCCTTGGCTGTCCTGGACTTGCTTTGTAGACCAGGCTGGCCTCGAACTCACAGTGATCTGCCTGCCTCTGCCTCCTGAGTGCTGGGATTACAGGCGTGCGCCACCACACCTTGCTACATCTCTCTTTTTAAAACTTGCTATATAATTGATGTTAGATCATGCATAACCATACTTACAATGCTGAATCTTTTATGACCTCCACTTATTTAGCCGTGTTGAGTATATAAATAGGTATACTCATTCATTGTGTGTATGTGCATGTTAGTGTATGTGTGTGTGTATGTATGTGCGTGCGTGTGTGTGTGTGTGTGTGTGTGTGTGTGTGTAGGGGGAGTGATGTTGAGGATAAAACATAATACCTACCAAGTTAAGGACTAGCTTTACTGATGGTCTTTGTCCATCCCTCTTACTTAGTGAGTGAAAGACACTGAAATAAAAGTCTGAGAGCAGAATTGTTCTAGAGCTTTGCCGACTTTCTTCCAGCCCTTTTCAGTTAGCTCACTGTATGTGATTCAATTTTTTTTTTTTTTTTTTTTGGTTTTGTTTTTTGTTTATTTTTAATTTTTTTGCTTTTTTTATTTTTTTATTTTTTCGTTTTTCGAGACAGGGTTTCTGTGTATAGCCCTGCATGTCCTGGACTCGCTTTGCAGACCAGCCTGGCTTCAAACTCACAGCATCTGCCTGCCTCTGTCTCCCAGGTGCAGGGGTTACAGGCATGCACCACCTTGCTTGGCAATTTTTAACACTGTTATTATAATTCATTTTTATAAAGTCCTTCAAATATTATGCTTAATTTTGACACAAATCACCAATTTATTTAGCTTCACCTGTTTACATCCTCTGTAGTTTCAAAATTGAAAGTGCACTAGCTGGTGAGATGCCTCTGCAGGTAAAGCCCTTGCTGCCACCCTAATGATACCAGATCAGCTCCCTGTGCCCACACAATGAAGGAGAGAATGTGGTCCTTTGACCTCTCCATGTGTACCATGAGGTGCACATACAAATATAGTAAAATGCATGTTTAAAAGCTGTATTCCGGTAGAAAACCTAAAAGAAATGGGTGTATTTCTAGACACATCTAATCTACATATGTTAAATCAAGAAGATATCAATAATTTAAAAACAGGCCTGTAATAAACAAGGATATTAATGTGGCAATAAAAGATTTGAAAGTTCATTAATAAGCTCAACTGGCATAAGCAATTTTAAGAATAAACCCAAGAAAGTTGTCAGCCTATGAATCAGCTGGTGAGCTGTACACGCCCAGCCACGTGCTAGGCCACCTGATGGAGATTCATTTAGAGCACCCCAAACATTGCTTAGCAGGCTCCACAGAGAGAGTGGGAAGCGTTGTTCCGTGCACATTGTTACCTTTCCCTGTAAACAGTTATAAGTAGCTAAGCTGAAAACTGATAAACATTTAATTTTCACCATTGTTCTGTTTTCTTTTTCAAATGGAAAGCCAGAGATAGTTGAATAAATACTAATGAAACTATTATTTGCTTTGGTACATGCTAACATTGATCTGTTATACTACTTTGTTTATTATGTGTGATGCTGTTTAACATTTTCAAGAGTAGAGAGCAATGTGCCTTCAACTGAGAGGTGAACTTGGAAAAACGGACAGCTGAGATTGTCAGCCATTTAAGTACAGTGCTGACCGTGACAGGCATCTTATAGTGTAAGACTGCCGAGTGGGTCTGGCCCCACTAAACAAATTCAATAACTAAAAGCCCGTTCTCCTTTTTATTAGACAGGTTCTGGTGTGTGTAGCCCATGCTGGCCTCAGTCATCAGGCAATCCTCTTGCCTGAGCCTCCACAGTGCTGGAGGTACAGGCCTCTGCCTCTGCCCCTATTTATTTAGTCTTTAAAAGCTTCCTGAGCTTTCAGTAGATCTCAGGTAGCCAAGGGTGACCTTGAACTACTGGTTGTAAATGCTGCAGTGACAGGTGTATGCCACCTGCCTTGTTGGACCTTGTTTGTTTGTTATTAAAGGACCTTGCAGTGTTGCTCAGGCTAGCCTCAAACTTACAGTTCTTCTGGCTTCAGCCTAAGTGCCATAATTACAGGTGAGCAGGTATCACTTCCTCTGTTTTTCTCTGTTCTAGAAAATGTGTGGGGAATTTTTAAATAGATGGCGCCTGCCATCTGTTACCATAATAAATATGTCTACCAAACTAAGTATAGGCATTTCATATAAGGAGAAAGAGTGATTTAAGCAAATGTTTGCCGAAAGTGTGTGTGTGTGTGTAAGAAGGATACAAAAGAACATTAGTTGTAACAATTTCAAGTATTAAAGAGATTTAGGGATGGGAGTACAATGAAATATAAGGAACACATTTGAAAGGATAAGTTGGTTTGGAAACAAGCTTATAAAGTGAGCAATTACAGAGCAGAAAAATTTTGAGTCTGAGATGACCTTGTAAGAATAAGGGGTACATCTACAATTTTACTAAGCAGACTCACAGATGTATTTAAAATGGTGAGGTGCCATCCCAGGGCTGTTCGGTTCTGGTCCCAGGGAGAGGTCTGGATTAGCCCAAGAATCACACAGCCTTTCCCTTTGAGAGTGAATACATTCTTCAGCCTTCCTAGTTGAACTGATGCAGTGATCAGTAGACCTTGAATGGAAGGAAACAAATTTCTGTTTATCTTAAAGCTCCTCCTCCATTGTGCCTTTGCATGCATTCATCTTGTTCTTTTCATTAGTCTTAGCTTAGTCATCCAGATTGTTGCTTAAAAAGGAAAATTATCCTCAAACAGACTTGGCAAACAAACAAATCTATCATTGTCCAGAGCTTCTGGATCCTTCCTAACAGATTTCTTGTGCATCGGAACTGTTTTCGTTCATGTTGACAAGACATTACTTGGAGCGCCCCTAAGCAACTTTGGTCCCTAAGTTGAGTGATTCAGTAGAATTTGCAGGCTCATGACATTCAGAGAACAGCAGCCAAGTGTCACAAAAACAGTGGGAGATGGTAATAATGACCTCCATTTAAGGTCACCAGTGCTTGAATGCTTGCGGTATGTTGGCACCAGCAACGGCACGGCCTGCTGATCCTGGAAGTGGTGCCAGTGTGCTCTATGGGGTCAGAAGTATTTTGAGCACTGTGACAAGAGGTTGAAGAGTCTGAGCCCCTTGGCTTGTACAATTGATCTTTAATGGAAGATTTATGTGGCCTGGGTGAGCCTCTGAGATTTTTCCATTGGTAGGGACTTGAAATCAATGAATGAGATAAACCCACAGTTCAGATTCTTGAACAAATTACAAGAGCTCCTCCCATAGTCCTGTTACCTGCCTCATCGTAGGAGTTTGGTTGTTGGATAAAAGACTCACTGTGTACACTTCTGGGTAAATATTTTCTAGAATTATTACCAGAAGTACATATGTGTATATAATGTTGCTGCTGGTACACATTTAGTGAGTGAGGATCACTTTCTTTGAGGTTATAGACACAAAGCAGTCAATGACCTCAGAGTTTTATGGTACTTATTTGTGAAAAAGGATTAACTAGTATCTTGCCTCTTTTCTTTCACCTTTGATCTTTTGTTGTTAAAAACAGGCTTATGCCATCTGTCATTGCCAAAATTTGCCTAGATATGAAAGACCATATAGTTCAGTTACTCTTCATATTATACAGAGAAAAATCAACCCTAATAATCTGCTTATGGTTGTTAATTCTCCAAGCTTCTCTCTAAAAACAGATTTAAATAAGTGTCTTGCCAATCAAAGCCCAGATTGATTTATTAATTTAAGCTATTTTTGTTGACTAGGTCTCAATACTCTTGAGGCTACGGGAATTCTCCTTAGCTGTCATTTTATTGGAAGATAAGATAGGAAACCGGAAGTCCTGTCAAGTTTAGAAAGTTAGATAGGAACGTGTCAGTTTTCCTTTATCAAGGTACATTCTTTAGAGATCGAACATTCCTAATGGTTAATCTAATTAATTCTTAGTGGTATAAGACAGGGCAAAGGAGATTGAAAGTGTATGGTGCTTGGTTTCCTTGTGTTTTGTACCAAGTCCTTCTTAGGCACTTCTGTCTCATCAGTAGTCCAGAGGCATAGGCATCATTAACCTCAGTGAAGAGTTTAGCACAAGCCATTGTTGGAACTTGTTTTTGAATAATATGACTCTAGTATTTAAATGAAACACACTAGCTATAGCCAGGCTCCCAGCAGGAGAGCGTGCAAAGATAAAGTTTGCATGTGTGATTTAGGACAGGAGTTTTGAGGTGCATGTGCTAGCCTCCACCGTGTACATGAGGCTCAAACACTGCTACCCCCTAATTCAACTTGGATCTTAAAATTACTTCCTTCTGAATTCGATGCAAAGTGTAGTGAGGAACCTTACTCAGTCATGCATAATGGGCCATGTAAACAAAACTCAGATCAGTCCGTATAGTCACACTGCAAATGTGTAGTCACAGGTACAGTGTGAGTTAAGCATTCTGACTGCTTGTGTGGCTGGTAGATCAGCTGTTGTCTGAGCCCAGCTTCAATCCCACTTCTCTCTAACAGGAGAGTACCCAACCTTGCATATCCCCAAATCTGTCAGCAGCTCCAATTTAAAAGCCTTTTTTTTTTTTTTTTTTTTTTTTTTTTTTGGTTAATGATCTCTCCCAGACAAACCCCCAGGCATTCCCTCTTGGTGAGTCAGTGTTGTGTGTTGGAGGAATGCTTGTCTTTCAGGGTGTTTGTTTTTCTATTTTCTTACCAGGCCTCTTGACTCTCCTTACCTCAGCCATGCCCCCCCCAACCCCCTCCCCTTCTCCTTTAGCAGAAGTTTCAATCAGGAAGTAGGGCCTTCTCAGGTATAGTTTTGGGGATTTGTAGTCAAAATGTAAGTTACAGGTTAAGCCCAGGCTGAGTACTGAATGAATGGTACCTTTATACCCCCAAAATAATGGTAGTGATTGTCATGCCAACTGTAAATATATTAAGTTACAACCATTTACTGTTCAATTAAAATGCCCCCTGCAAAAGAAATCTCTTGTTGAGTTTTTTGAGCAGGGTGCGGGATCCCTGTAAGACCCTAAAGCAGGAGGACCTTTACAAAGGGCTCAAGGTCGCAGTTGTCAGCCTTCCTTTGAAAAAGTGAGAATTGCCTCCCAAACACTTTTATTTTGCTCAAGACTGCAACAGAAGTCTGTCGAGGGCTTGTGCTGACAGCTGGCCCCAACGAGCTCACTTGCTGAGCTGTACCATCAGCACAATTGGAGATTGCAAAGGATGCCTGTGGCCTTTAGGATTTAGTCATGGAATGTAAGGAATTTTCAACAGGAAATGTATCCAGCTTTGAAAGATTTTCATCTGCTGCAGTTGTTTAACCTGCATGCCTTTTGGGTATCAGTGTTAGTTCCTGCTCTCCCTCCCCCTTCTGCGCCCCCTCCCCCATGATGATACAGCTTTCTTCATCCTGGGAGTCACCCATCTGATATCTGATGCTGGACATGTACAGGCCCCACTCCCATTAGGAATCAGGTAAGCCGGGTTAGCAGGTTTTAGAATCTATAGCCAAGATATTGAGACTCATCTGCAACAGCATCTGCATTCACTGTGCGATCTGTTTCTGGTACAACCACAAAGTCAGCAGCAAGCCCAGGTTGCTTTCAGCGAGTTCCTTTGTACTGTACTCACACTTAGATGAGTTGAAGACTTTTAGAATCTTTAATAACACATGTAATGTCAATGTCAGATTTTGACTGTGACTTAAGCAAATGCCAGAATAGCAGGTGTATTATTTTATTTCCCAAGAAAAGCTTACTTACACCCTCTTCTATGTGATTAGTGCTTCTGGCCAGTTGACTGCAAGATTTGACCCAGCAGTGCCTGGCAGATGACAGGCACACAGGGAGTGGATGCAGAGGTCATTGTTGCTGTTATTCAAGGCTCTCAAAAAATATATTTGAGCAAAGGACACTCAGAAATTGACATGTCAGGTAATTGTGAGGTGAGTTAGGAACAGTAGGCGGAGCCTGTGGGCTGTGACATTCTGTTACTTCCATGAATCTCAAGCTTAGCCTCTGTAGATGATGCTTGCTGTGTGTTTTCGTGTGTGTTCTGCCACATTTAAACTTAATAAACTTAGATCATTCCGCAAAGACGGGGCTAAGATCTTATAGGGCTAATGCATCTTATTCATTTTCTCAGCCGTCTTGGTCTTAGCACATGGTACTAGGAACTCAATCAATATTACGTTTCTAGCTGACGTAGCTGATGCATGGGATATGTGCAGTTAATGACTTTTGAAATGCAGGATAGAGCATAATTAAGGAAGATTTTTGTTTCTCTAGTGAGGTTTTTGGTTTTTTGTTTTTGTTGGGTTTTTTTTTTTTTTTTTTTTTTTTGCTTGCTTGTATGTTTGTTTGCCATCCTTACCCATACCTCTTTTGTAGCTAGACACACCCAAGACATTGCACATGCTCCACAAGAGCTCTGCCATGGAGTTGCTTCCGTGGCCTTTTCTGATGAAGCTTTCCATGTGACTGTGTCATGTCTTGGTGTTGAGCTAATTGTCTATCAGGGACATCACTCTTACTCTATTCTTATTGAAGTCCCTACTGTGTGCCAACTGTTTACACTTGGTGCTTAAGGTATACTCTCACCCTGTTGTATTAGATTAGTTAAAAATGTAAGAAACTTAACATAAAAATAAAAGAATCGTATTCCTTTTAAATTATGTGTATATGTGTGTGCCTCTATGTAGGCATACATGCACCCATGAATGCAGGTTCTTTCAGAGGCCAGAAGACGGCATTAGATCTTTTGGAGCTGAAGTTACAGGGGGTTATGAACTGCCCCATATGAATTCTGGGTCCTCTGGAAGAGCAGTGCCTGCTATTAACTGATAAGCCATCTCTCCAGGCCCCAGAAAAAAATTATTAAACTTTTATACCCTGAAATTGCCTAATAATCTAATAAAGGGAATAGCGCTCCTCGCCATCTGCACTGGTTGTCTACCAGAAGCTCATGCCCCTCAGCAATGTACTTGGTCACTCAGCTGGAAATCTCAGTCTCCAGAGGAACAATATTTAGGCCCTGGAGCATCTCTAAAGCAGTTTCTCAAATACTTGTACCATCTTCTGACAAGCCACACAGATGTGTCTCTCTGCAGAATATTTTAAAAGTGTTACACACATGTATTTATCTTGAGAGAGGAAGGGAGGAGGACAAAGAGTCAGACAGAGAGCTCATTACACTAAGAGTCTTCTTTGATGACTGATTCAAGATTGCTCATCTTGGCTTTGTTTGCTTGACATGGAAAGCACAGAGCATTTATGCTCTGACAATAAACATAGTGGTTGGTGTGAAGTATTCAGTGGGGGTTCAGAACAGTGACTGATGTGGCAATAGTGTTTAGCATGATGTGTTTGTGACGTCTTAGAAACATGGTTAACTTCAGATTGATTCATATGCCCTGGATAAGTTTGACTGGAGTGATGGAGTTGGAGGAAATGCCAGGGCTTGTGTATGGTTGGATGGATCATGTGGTTATTTCTGCACTCTGTGTTCTAAAATTATTGAGGAAACAACAATCATCATTTATTAAGTGGAATAAAGTGAAGCAGATGAAAACTGTGTGCTGTGTGACATGAAGTCCAGGGAGGCCAGGTGAGACGGGGCATGTGGTGAAGTGGGACTCCAGGGGGAGCCTAGACATTCTTGGAGGTGATAATTTGTTTTTACCCTCTTGATTGGGATGCTGTTCATACATTAGAAATTTCTAATCTGTTGAGTGTATACAGTTGGAATTTATACATCAACTATACGTCAGTAAAGCTGTTAAAATGAAAATTTCTGGCACTCAACATAGATGGCTCAGCGGTGTTTGTTGCTATTCAGGGCCAGAGTCTGGTTCCCAGTACCTATATTTGGTGGTTTACAGCCACCTTTAACTCCACCTTCAAGGACTCCGACTCCCTCTTCTGGCCCTTGTGGGTCATAAGTAACCACCGCCCCCTGTCGTAAATTTGCATAGCACTAAACAGTTAAAACCAACTAACTGCTTACTATTTATCTCACTACTAGACTAGATGGTCTAAGAAGACTTGCTCCTCTGTTCTGTGTTCTCAATGGCCAACCAGTAAGAGATCCTTATGAAGGATTCAGCAAGAAGGCTGAATAAAGAGGGGTCTGACTTTCACAGGAACTCTGGTGCCCCATATTTGACCATGTCCCCTGGATGGGGAGACATGGTGGCACTCAGAGGAAGGATAGCAGGCTACCAAGAAGAGACTTGATACCCTATGAGCATATACAGGGGGAGGAAGTCCCCCACAGTCACAGTCATAGGGAGGGGAGTAAGGGGAAAACGAGAGGGAAAGAGGAATGGGAGGATACAAGGGATGGGATAACCATTGAGATGTAATATGAATAAATCAATAAAATTAAAAAAAAGAAAAAAAAGACATACACAGTTTAACAGGCACAGACAGCTGCTATGGACTCTGCACTTGCCACAGACCACATAGTATACTAAATATATTTTGTGAGTCATCACATTTCTAAAAAACAATTTTATTATCTTCATGTTGTAGAAAAGGAAAACACAGCTCTGTGTGATAAATAGCACGCCCTCCACCACCAGCTAGTAAGTGGAGGGCACGCCGACACCAGGACTGTCTGACTTAAAGTCAGTGATATTAACCTCTGCACTCAGACCTGTTGGCATTTCCTTATGGCCTGCATGACAGGGACTTTTATGAAGCCATGACAGGGAAATCTGGGAGGACATAAGACTCAGTTGCTAGCACCCATCTTTCAATACGAGGAATTAAGGAAGGGGTGTACAGATGCAGGGCCAAGCATCTTTAGGCAATCCTTGTCCTTTTATTTACATTTCTGGGACTTGTAATGCAAAGTTGCCTTGTCTTGTATGGCTGCCTTAATACAGCCTGGGACCTGAATGTGAGTCAGGATAGGGTAGAGACTCGCACAGCATGGCTGTCTGCCAAGAAATCTAGCAGAACCTTCTGGAAGCCCTGAAGGACATTTTTTTTTTTTAAACCTCTCTATTGTCACTTTTGAGATCCTTGTGCAAGGAGGGAGATGAAAAGAACACACATTTCAGTTGTCTGTGCAGTTGTAGTAAGTGAAGACTCTCCCCCCCCCCACAGTGGATTTTTATAGGCTGATATTAAATTTTCAAACGGATTATGAAATATTTGCATTGCAATACTGTAACACAGTTGGAATGTATTCCAGCCTCCTTCTGCTTTCAACGCTATCTTTCAAGAATGATGGAATAGAAAGAATGTTTACATTTCTGAAAATAATACTAGAGGTGTTTTCAGCAGGCAGTTGAGAGTTTTTTTTAAGAAGCTGTAAAACATTACTTTATCTCATCGGTATGTAGTTATAGTGCAGCAGATTAAAAATCACCAAGAGGAGCTATAAATTTACCTGTTGTGGTCCCCATTATTTTTCATATATGAATACGTGAATGTCACACTGGGCTTTGTATGGACTGCTGTTTTTCCTGTTAGTGCTACTTTAAAAAAATACTTGGGACATTTCACATTTCCCCTTTAAAAACTCTTTTGTGGGGAAATAGAGTTTATCATTGATTTTGTTAGATTCATCACCCATTGACCCTGCTCTATTTGCTTATTTGTCCAAATAAAGTATCAAGAACACACTGTGTGTTGTCTGTGTAGGTGCTAAAGGCCCAGGGGAAACAGTTGTGGAGGGTACCTAATTAATGCTGGGAACTGAGCCTCTCTTGTGGCCTTGTATGTGAAGCTATTAGGTAGACCAGAATTGTAATATTTGTTTGGTAGTTCTGCCCAAATCTCAGATACTTAGATCAAGTTTTCTGACCTGATTTCCCTTACTCTTTTTTTCGCTATGTGTGGGATATGTCTGTTTGTTCCCATGCGAGTGGTGTGGGCTCACATGCACGTAGATATGGAGGCCAAGGGTTGACACGGGGTATCCTTCTTTGTCACCCTCCACTGAACTGACTGAGGCAAGGTCTTTTGCTTACCCACAGAGCTCACCAGTTTGCTTAGTCTCACTAGCCTGACTGGCCTGGGGATCCCATGGTTCTACTCTCCATCCCACCCCAGTCCTGAGTTTGCAGGTGACCACCACGCGCACTCAGAGATCTGAACTGGGGATCTTATGTTTGAAAAGCAAACTCACTGTCCATTAAGCCATCTCCCTAGCCCTGCCCTTCTTCCTTGCTTTACAAAATGACTAGTAATTTGTTTTAAACCTTTTCTGAGTCATTAAATAGTGTTTCAAGAAGAAAGGGGAAAAATGTGGGAAGTAATAGAACAGTTCAGTAATGAACCAGGATCCGTGTGTGTGTGTGTGTGTGTGTGTGTGTGTGTGTGTGTGTGTGTGTGTGTGTATGTTGGAGAGAGACAGGGAGAGGTATTAAAAGTGGGACTGAATTTGGGGGTGGTTTAGGTTTTGATTTTCAGGTAGTTCGCCTGTACCTTGATTTCTCTTGAGATGACTTTGGGATTAATTATTTTCTTATCTTTGTGTTCTGATGTGAAAATTGTGAAGGTTTTGAGTTTGGAAATTTGATAATTTTTATTAATGTCATTCTAATAAATTAAACTTCTCTAAGATAGGGAGGCATGTTTTGTTCAAATAGAAGGGAAATGGTCTTGGACAGAACTGTTAACTGGCATAGGTGGGTGCATTGATGTTTAGGGAAATTCTCCACAGTGCATTGGCAATGAATAAAATGAATGCATAATATCTTATAACTAAGATAATTTGTTGAGGGTCCTTTTCTACTGATATAGAGGAACACTCTGCAGACCGAGGTAATTTTCTTTAATTTCAGTATGATTGATAACTTCTAGTTATTACCCTTCCATAGTTTCTCCACAGATTTTTAAACATATACAGAAACCTGCATTTTTCACATAATTCCCTATGCTGTTTAAGCCTCACATCTTCGTATGTTGTAATTATCTGACCACCTGCAAATCCCATGAAGTCAAGGCTTTTGAATTGAAGTTGTGTCTCTGGCACTTTGATCAGAGCTTGCAGAAACAGCCGATGTGTGAGGGACCAGCTCAGCGGCTTCCCACCGTTCCTTCATCCTTCTCCCTCACACTGCTTTTGAGTACTTGATTTCCAGGTTGTGATGCTTAGTGTCCTAGATAGGCAGAGACCACCATGCCCACTTGGTCCCTAGACAGGCAGAAACCACTGTGTTCTTTGGGTCCCTTAGAGAGACTTAGGCTTCTATGTCCAATTGCTCCTATAGGTGGCTCCTAGATAGACGTAGACTGCTATATCCACTCGGTCCCTAGAAATACATATTTCTACTGATCCCTTTTTTACCAGTGTGACCTTGAAAAACTTACATTTCCTTTGTCCTTCAGTTTCTGAATTTTAATTTTTTTTTGGTGGTGTTGTGGTTTGAAACCAGTGCCTCATGCATGCTTTACCACAATCCTTCACCCGACACCCAATGTCTTAGTGAGACACGGAAACTTTGGTGCATCAGGAGAACAAATGAAAGGAATAGCCAGCATGATGATTCAGATGTAGCAGGTGCTCAGCAAAGTGTGGTTTTCCTGTAATTGTAACCAATTGCCTTCTTCGTGTTCTTAAAATTCTCTTTGCTTCATGCTGGATTATTATAATAGCTTCACTGTCTTTCCTTACATTTTATGGTCTCTCCTGCCTCTAGGATAACTTTAGCTATTGCAACCAGATTAAATATTTATAAAATCTTTACTGTGTGTTAAATACTAGGCCTTTTCTGTCCTGTGGTTTAAAATAAACCAGCAAGCAAACAAACTCACTGCGGCTTTGGACCTAGAAAGCAAACACATACTTTGGTTGACAGTTCTACCATAACTTGTTGTGTGTGCCCCTCCCAATACCTTCCATTCTCCTGTTCAAGGCAAGAAAGAGCAGAAGAGCCAGGCATGATGGTTCACACCTTTAGTCCGAGCGCTCGGGAGCCAGAGGCATGTGGATTTTTACGAGTTCCTGGCCAGCCAGGGATCCACAGAGAAACCCTGTCTTTAATAATAATAATAATAATAATAATAATAATAATAATAATAATAACGACGACGACGATGACGATGATAATAATAATAATAACAATAACAACAACAACAACAACAACAACAATAATAATAATAATAGAGCATAAATACCCTAGGTTTCTAAGCAAGGCTCTGATAAAAGGCTCTAAAGTTCCAGCTGAAATTCAGGGGATGTCTTCCCTTCTCTTTATTCTACACCTAGTGTGGAACCTTCTTCTTGACCAGTTCCAGTCAAGACTGAACCTGGGAAGAATGAAGGAACAGCACATCTGACTCCAGCTGCCCATCTTTATGGAAGCCCGTACAAGGGAAGCTGGTGATTGTACTAGGCTGGACTGCGCCTAGTCTCAGTAGTGTGGCCGAGGAGTCACACCTTCTCCCAAATTCTCTTTTATCCCAGCAGCAGTAGAGCTGCAGTGCTCCTGAAGGAAGGGAGCATATAGTGAAGGCTTATTTCAACCAAGCAAAAGCGGAAAACACATTTCTGCAGCTAGGGGAGACTAAGTCTACATACACCCTTGGGTGTGTGGTAGTCAGGGGCAGTCTCTTTCTTGTAATAGTCAGAGGCTTTTTTTAGAGGCCCTCTTTACCCATAATTCAGTCTGCTATAGTCAGATGGAGGAATGTATATAAAGGTGCAAGCACCCATAAAGTTGACAAGTTTTCTGGGGGCCAACAGGTGCTTTGGGGGTGTTCCTTGGTAGGGGTTCATGGAAGCAAGCCAGTACCTGCTGAAAGTTGCTTCATTGTTTTCCAGGGGGCTGTCTGTCCCATTACGTGGCCAGCATACTTAGCTCATGTCCAGCCACAAGCCCTCTCATTTCCCTTCTTTTGCTCTTGATATGGCCCTTTAAAACCCACCATTCATTTTAAGTCTAAGGTTTTTCCCACTGTGACACTGATAACAGAGGATGCCAAGAAGCAAGAAGGTCAAGAAAATACTAAAATATGTGTTCAACCTTTGATAGCCCAGAGCCTCCAGTGCCTGGAGTCTGCTAGAAAGATGGCCTTAAAAGTCCTTTTTTGGCCCGGCAGTGGTGGGGCGAGCCTTTAATCACAGTTCGGAGGAGGCAGGTGGATCTCTGAGATCGAGGCTAGCCTGGCCTACAGAGTAAGTTCTAGGAAAGCCAGAGTTACACAGAGAAACCCTGTCTTGAAAATCTAACCAACAACCAGTCAACCAACCAACTAACCAAGCAATCAACCAAAACGAGTCCTTTCCTAGAGAGAAGTTAGCTGGTGTCTCGGAAGGCCATGAACAAAGTTGTATTGCATTGAAAGACACAAGATGAAAGTCCCATTATCCACACCCTAGGTAATCATTGATAATGGTAGCTGTGTAATCTTTATTTAAAATTCTCCTTTTCCATTTCAAAAATGTATTAACCTACTTTTTAAAACTGTAGTTTTTCAAAAATGTTGTTACTGTTAAGTGTACGCAGAGCATGTGTGCCATGTGGAGGTTAGGGAATAGTCACCTGGCGCTGGTTCCCTCCTTCCACTGTGCTTCCAGGCATCAAATGCAGGCCGCCAGGCTGGCAGGACAAGTGTTTTTATCCACCGAGCCTTCTTACCAGCCCAAAATTTGAGTCCTTATGCCCCCTAGAATTTCTTCCTAATTCACCCCTTATTTCCTTCCCTTGGTCATTTTGAAGCAGTTCATGTACAATTTGCCTCTGTTTTAGCAAATGGAGCTTTTATTTCTCTTGATCACACTGCTTAAATTTCTGTTGAGCAAGTGTTTGGTCACTGCTTGCTGACCGTGGAGCTTAGTGTTCAGGAATTCTTACCCAAGACTTCACTCCTAGTCCATGGGAGACTCACAATCTAGAGACACGGAAACATGGCACTGTGAGGAGCCTGTTGTTTCCAAATGACAGACTGTAGTAATAAGGCTAGAAAGGTTGTCCCTAGGTGAGTCACTGTTCCCCGGGGATTGTGCCATATCAAGGGACTTTAGTGTCTTATAGAAGTAGTAACATGCTGAAGGACTTTAAACTGAAGCATACTCAGGTGAGATGGACTTTTAGGAATGTTGCTTCCAGAGTCTTTGCAAGGTGGATTTAAAGAACATAATATTGGAAGAGAAAAAATACAGGAGTCTAGTACCAATGACCCAAACAAAAACAATAGCCCAACTAGAATAGTGCCAGGAGGGACCAGGAGTATAGAGTGGCTTCAGGAATAAGGAATTCCTTACTTATGTTCTTGAGTGGATCAAAGAAATTCAAAAGGACCGTGCAGGAAAAGAATGCAGTTGTAACTATATGTTTTCCTATATTTTAAAGTGAAAATGATGTCCTATCATTTGTTCCTTGGTCTGCTCATCCAAACATTCTTCCATCTATTGACCACTTTTTGTACATAGACTATGTATTAAGTACTTATATATTCAATATATTTATGAAATCTTACATATAATATATAGTGTTGTGAGTAACATGTTTTCAGCTTTTCATTTGTATTCTTACTTGTGCCTTTTTAGCCTTACTACAATCTACAGTAGCTATCTAGTAGCATTTACTGAATATATTTTATGAAAGGTTTCTTGAAGATTGCTTTAAATATATGACTTTTCATTGTGTTTTTAATAATATTTTGCTATACTAATAGACTGGAGTCTTGCATAATTGTCATCATAGAGACTTTACTCAGCTGATGGCAGCAGATGCAAAGACCCTCAGCCAAACCATTAGGCAGAGCTGTGGAATTCCCACACCAGATGGCGAGGTAAGATTGTAAGGGCCAGAGGGGTCAAGGGCACTATAGGAACATAGCGCACAGAATCAAGTAAGCAGGGTCAGAGGGACTCACAGAGACTGAAGTGACAACCATGGAGCTTTTATGGGTCTGCCATAGGTCCTCTCCATATATGTTACGGTTGTGTAGCTGGATATTTTTGTGGGAATCCTAACAGTGGGAGTGGGTGATGTCTCCGACTCTTTCACCCGTTCTTGGGACCCCTTTCTGCCTATTGGAGGGTTTGTGCCTAGTCTTTTTGTTCAGTTGATATCCCTGGAAGGCTTGCTCTTTTTCTGAAGGGAAACAAAGAAGGAGTGGATCTGGGGGAGAGGGGAGATGTGTGTATGTGGGACCAGGAGGAGTGGATGGAGGGAAAATGGTTTGGGGGTGTTAGGACAGTTATGGCCCTTTGTTCTTTGCAGGGGGCATGGCTTTATCTAGCCACATACTTCTGTTAAGCATTTCCTGAACTTTGACTTCTCAATCCTTAGACAGAAAAGTTGTCAAAGGAGTGACATGTCGAGCAAAAGATCTTGCATGTTATTTGCTGAAAAAAAATGGTTTATGAACTAGAACTAAAGTTAAGTAGGTTGAAATGTGATAGAATGTGCCTATCTTGCATGAAAGTGTGGGCTCAGTCTAGCACCACAACACACCCCAATCCTTCCTCTGCCTTGTTCCACCACTCAGCTACATGTGGGTCTATCTTGGACACTGCAGATCCAAAGTGCCCACCATCACAGAAAGTTCTAGTAGAACCTGCCATTCTAAACATGGAGTTTGTTTTAAAAAAAAAAAAAAAGAAGACCTTGGACTCTGCTGACCAGATGACTGGTGACTGAAACCTGCCTGTGTCTCATCTCAGGTGTGACTTGGGGATGGTGCCAAGATCTATTTCTTACCAAGGTTGCCATGATTAAGTTGGGTAGCCAACAGTGGTCAGCACTGAGAAAATGCTGTGGGCCCGCCATCATCACCACTACCATCCTCTTGCATCTTCTTAGAGGCACATTCCTCAACTAAGGAGGGGAATCACATTTTCTTTGTTCACTCTCATTTTTTTTTTTCCTGGAGACTAGATGGATTCTGGGAAAAGAAGACATTTCTCTCTTTATCCTGTACTCTGTATCGTCTGGCAATTCAGTAAAAATGTCAGTGTAGTTGTGTTTCGGCTTGTGCGTAAGTGGTTCATCCAGATATGCATGGGGTTTGCACTGCATTTGTGTGAGACAGGGATCCCCAAAGAGCTCTTTGCTGAAAGCTAGGATCAACTTCTTGCCATGAGACAGTCAGATGAGCTGGAGACTGAATTCCCTTTTATAGATTTATATAGTTTTTGGACATTTTTGTTATGGTGGCTTGGGAGTTTTTAATTTGTTTTTATTAGATCATTTTCTGATTCTTAAGGCAGTGGCCTTTTCAGTAGGACACAGACACAATTTGTTATTGTAGTTATTGGGAATTGCTGATGTAAAGCATTTTGTGACTTCGGGGAATATTAATAAGCCTCTTAAAATACTTGTTCAATTAGATCCCCTGACCTCCTGTCCAGAGGTTGAACTGTCATTAACTGAAAGAAAGCTTTCCACAGTTGAAGTAGTAGTGGGGAAAGCCATTGTCTTTCTCCTCAACTTGCTGTAGCTTGTTTCAGCTACTCTTTCTGGAGCAGTGAGGGAACAGGATGCCCTTGTGTCAGAACTCCCTAGGCTCATCTCTCCTGTGGAGAGTGAGAGTCGGTTGGGTTTTATATTACCATCGTGCCTACCTGTTATTAAAACAAAACCCAAAACAACTATAAGCTGTATCCACAGGTTGGAAAGATAATTTGTTTCACTTGTGTGGAGAATTGCTTCTTTCTGCCTCAAGCAGCAGGGTCAGGGGTGCGTATTTTGTTTGCATAAAGTAGGAAGTATCTTCCTAAACTCCCAGAGGAAAGAATCCGGAGAGTGTAATTGCCCACTCGCCTGCCTCACAGAGGCTGGCTCCTCAGATTGGCTTGGCTTGGCCTGAAAGACTATGTTCTGAAAATGACACCACATCTATACTGTGCGGGAGGCCAAGTGGCCTTGGCATGGTTGGGTTTAACGTCAGCTCCTCATGCCAATCTGTTGTGAAATTCTCCTGCTGTCAGATTTGTAGTTTGTTTCTCCAAGAGTAGGTCATCTGATTTGGAGCATGAAGGTACAGAGCCTCCTAAGTTTCTGTGACAGAAAAATACTGACGGAGGAGGAGTGAAGACAGATACTAGAGACTAGGCGAACCAGCAGGAAATTGCAAACATGGTGGAATTTCCAGAGCTTTCCATTTTGTGTAGTCATGGATAATTTAAAAAGTACTGGCTTTTACTTTTGTTTGTTTCTTTGCTGCACCCACGTCTATCTGCCAACCTTTCTAAAATGTCATGATGTAATTATTTTAACAGGCACTGTATGCTCCTTTATTTGGGGGATATTAACCTTTCTAAACAAAAGGAATGTTAATATACACTGGAGACACAACTAATGGGATTTCATTTTTCTTGTTAGGCAAGAAGCTTGATTTTTTTTTTTTTTTAACTTCTTGTAAAAGAATTCGGCGAGTGAAATAATTGCCTTAAGCTAATCCATGATAGCGATTTTAAACGTGACTTTCCAGATCACTTTTATATGGCTTAGAAAGAATAATGTGATTTTCTTGTTTTTGTTTGCTTTAGCTAAACACTATTGAGAGATGATATAAATTCAATGAGTTGAAAACAAAGGAAATGCTAATTTCTAATGTGCTGAGTTCTTTTAAGGCATGAAATATAGCGCTTAATTCATTGTTTACTTTTATATAGATTTTGCTAATTTTTTTGAAGGTATAGGACAAACTCAGAATAAATTAGCTAGCTGGCTATTTTCTTAATCACTGTGTATTTCTGTTTGATGTTTGCATGTATTTGACCTGAATGTGCTGTTTGTAAAGCACGCCTGCCACAGCCTCTTGACAGAGTGGAGGGCTGTGCTCAGGTTTTCACCGGGCTCTTCCCGCTCTCTCTACCCCTTCCCTTCCTCTCTCATGATGAACACCCACTGGACCACTTTTTCTGGACTTCATGACTTACCGTTTTGACCAGTAACACACATTTGCCAGGATGTATGTAAGGATGGAAACACTTTAAGACCAAATGCTACCATCAGGCCTATAGCTCTGACCTTGTTATCATGACAGGCTCGTCCTTAGTTCTGTAGACACTTCCAAATTGAACAATATCTGAATCATTAGTCCCCTGCGTACCCCAAACAATGAAGGTGGGAGGAGAGGGAGGAGGAGGAAGAGTAGGAGGAAGAAGAGGAAGAGGAGGAAGATGAAGGGGAGGAGGCGGTGGTAGCGGCTGTGGAATTGAACCTCCATCATCCCCCATGTCAGGCACTTGAACAGCTTTCCCTTTAAGCAAGTAAGATGACAGGCTTTTGCTATTTTGGATTAGTGTGAGAGTATGAAATGGTGCCTTTTCCCTTCCAGGCAAAAATACCAACAGAATCTGACTTCGGAATGAAAGAGCTAATTTCATTTGGTGGCTTTCAGACTTGAAATATGGGCTCGAACCAGAACTGTGCATTACTCAGCTCAGACACACAGGTTCTTTTGACAGTGCTAATTATTATTTCACGACAGGGGTTTCCTTCATGTTGTCTGCCGTCTCCACCCCAAAACTAGCCATTGTTTGGGGGAGGGAATCAGTTGGATTACCACGCTCCTTTGTCATGCTCCTTTTTGCATACAAGCCTCAGGATTTTATGAGTATAGACACTGTGCAATAAAGAGAGCTTTATTGAAAACAGGCTTGCACATGAAGTGTAATCTGGAGGAATATTAAAAAAAAAACTTAATAGGCTTATATTTTAGTCTTGATTTTTAAAGTATATTTTTCTGACACCCTAATTGCTTTGCTTTATCTCCATTAAATTTAATCTGTTCTTATTGGAACACAACTAAATTTTTGTTGCTCACATTGAACTTGGGGGAAGGAGTGACACATACAGTTAACAAATAAATACAAAATGAAATTGAATATAACTCCTTGACGCGCAAGGAAAGATGAGTGGAAGAGAGAGTTGATTGCGTGTCTGGAAGCATATCTGCCTGATTTATGTCCTAATTTTAGTACTGAGTTTCCTTTGTAATAGTAAAATGTCACATTAGCATGTCCCGTTTAATAATCTAATATGCTACCAGTGACAATAAATACACGCACCAAGTCTAGCTCAAGGTATGTCTAACTTCACAGGCCTGTGACCCTTCCCGGTGTAGTTAAATTGCCCAGATGACCCTCCTGTCATATATTTTTAATTGTAAAGCACTTGAAATTAATCATGTTTTATTTCTTTTTAAATAAGCACCTCAAGAGCAGTGGTGAGCAGTTTTGCTCTCGGCACTTATCCACTCTTAAAGAAAATTAAAGATTGGAAAGGGTCGTGTCTCAGAGGTAGACGTCCACACAGGGAAATCACATCACAGTAGACGAGGACATTTGCTGCTCGTATGCCCAGTCTTCTTGCCTGTACATTGAGTGAAAATTGGCATCAGTGCATGTAACAAAGTAGAAATATTTTGAGTTATTATTGCAAGTCTTTAAGTGGTCATAACCCAAGTTTTTGAGGACCTCAGTGAGGGCTGAGGTTGCCTCCCAATTTGTGAGGCAACTGAGTGCCTTTCATTTAAGCTGTGCAGAGCTAATCTTTAGGAGAATTGGACTCTGCCTCTGAACTAATTATGATTTACAGAAATTGATAATTTGTCTTCGGCATGTGTCTGCAAGAAGAAATTACTATTAAATTTGATTAACAAATGACAGATTTCAGTCTAGTAATTTACCATCTTTATTAGCAAACTTAGGAAACTTCTGACAGTCAACCTGGTAGTTCATACCGCAATACCATTGACACAAGGCCACCTCACTGTGAACAAACACATCTCAGCGTGGTTTGTCTTCTTCATCCTCAGGCACAGGCCATGTGTTAAAGCTGATTTCCCACGAGAGGCAGAACTTAATAATATGTAATTAACTTCCCAAAATGAAGAATCTGGCCTTCTAAATACACTCTCAATGGGCCCCTTCAGAATAGTTAGTGTCATACAAGAGGAGCCAGAGCTTTTGAACCCATCTTAGTTTTTCCACGCTCTACTTTGTCAAACAAATGTTTTTCTTTCTTTCTGAAACAGATTGCAGAGCAATCTTAATATACAGTCTTACTATACAGTTGATGTTGTGAGTGACTCAGAAGCCTCTTTTAGAAGCACATTTCTGAGATGTGGAACTGTTGTAGCATGGCAGTAAGTGGGGCATTAAAACAGTTCTCACGTGGGGAACACAAGTTGTTTTGTTTTGTTTTGTTTTTTAAGTATACCAACATCCATGTTTTTATATAGTTGAGAAAATATTCCATAGCACTAAGCAGCCTGTCAGAATCATCACAGTGGTGAAAATGGCATTTTCAATTTCCCCTCAGGAGAACCTTGACTTCCTATATGTGGAAAAGGGAAGTTGAGAGGCCGGAGAGTGGGCTTTGTGATTAAGAGCGTTTGCTGCTCTTGGAGAGGACTTAACGTTTGGTTCGCAGCACTCATATCCACAGTTCACAACTGCTTGTAAGCCCTGTTCCAGGAAATCTGACACTCCCCTCTGACCTCAGTGGGCACCTACATGCATAGGATGTGCATGTATATTTTGGTGCACACACACATATGTGTAATAATACATAAATATATCTTTTAAGAAGAGAAATTGATTTTTAAAAAACTTTTTAATATATATATATCAAGTATTTTGCCTGCATGTGTATCTGTGTACTATGTGTGTGCCTAGTGCCCTAGGAAGTCAGCAAACAGTTGTGAGCTGCTATGTGGATGCTGGGAAATGAACCTGGCTCCTCTAGAAGAGCAGCCAGTGCTGGTAACGACTGAGCCATCTCTTCAGCCCCCAGAAGTAAAGCTTCATTTTCTAATGACATGAAATAAATAAATGTTCTAGTATCTAAGTAATAGTCCACCAGCAAAGTCTGCAGTAGCCTCCTCTCTCAAGGATGCAGCTTGTGTGTGATGCTGATATTAAAATGAACCTGCCAAAGTGAGTGATGGGAGGTGCTAATAACTCCAAGTGGGGAGATGAAAACAACATATTGCACACACCTGCTCTCTGCTTTATGTCAGTCTCATCAAATCATTGAATGAGTGAGTATAATGGTGAATGAGCAGAGTCAGGGGCCAAGCAGCAGCAAGGCAAGTGTCCTTGGCTGTTGAAGCTTTGCTCTCACTGTGGTCTGTTCTTGACCTTTGACTTGGGGATGCAAAAGAAGTCAAAACCATTGCAACAGTCTTTCCTGAAGTGTTGTATTGGTGATGCTGAATGTTTTATTAACCCCTATTTCCAATCGTTGTTAAAAGTGCACTGGGAATGAGTGTTTATGTACTAATTTTGTTTAATAGTCTCCATCTCGTCCTATCTCATTGTGTTTTTAGTGTTCTTTTTAAAGTAGGACCATCCATAATCTAATCAGGCAGAAGGGCATGCTGTAAGCAGTTTATCTACTGAAAGTGGTCAGGATGATGCTGAAGCGAAACAGTTTAATAACAAACTAGAACAAACCCAGGGATGGACCATGAGGCACATCTTCATGAAGTGTGATGGATTCTGGGGAACTGCAGATAGCTCCTGTGCCTTTCACCCAACAGAAACCTCCCCTTGGCAACTTCTGTTCATTTAAAAGCCAAGGACACTGTCCAGCCCTGCTGTGCACAGAGGGTTCCTGGAAAGTCTTTCATCTGCGTATTCCTACAGCCCTTGAGATTTAGTTTTCTTATTCTCACGCTGCCATTCTTTGTCAGTTTCTAAGTATTGTCTTTTGAATACAAGCCAAACCATGTAATGGGTGTCAGAATGAGTCAATTTAGGATCAGAAGGCTGTCCGGATGTTTAACCGAAGTGGACATTTGGAAGGTAACTACATCCTCTGTCTTCTCCGTTCCAAAGGCACACTGAAGATCTCTGAGAAGAGGGCCTTTGAGAGGTAATAGGATTGGCCCAGAAGGGCCCACAAGCGTGTGTGGTTTCTGTGGAGCCACAGCGAATCCTTAGGCTTTACATGAACTAAACAGAACGGGAGCTGCCAAAACCCAATGAAGACACTGATTTCAGTTTATTATGGTGTCAGATGCATGTACGTTTCTCTTCACTTCAGAGTCTAAGAAGCCAAGGTGAAACAGCAGCAAAAATAAGTGAAGAAATGCTTGAATACCCGAGGGAGAAGCAAGAGAGCCCGTAATAGGGGACAGAACACTAAAGTTTAGCTCTGACAAGTGGGAGCCCTGCCACTAGCTGCCGTCAGGCCCAAGTGCTTCTGGGAAGACTGCTAATAGAACCAGCAGCACGTAAACATGTAAACACCAGCAAGTTAAGTACTTACCAGCCCAGTGGTTATGAGTGGAAGTCAAGCTAAAGATTAAAGACAGCTTGACAAAATCCTACACGCAGTCCAGCTGGGCTTTACACATTATGAGATGTGGTCGGACAGAATGAGGGTGTTTAAAAAAATTATTGCTATTATGCAGCCGCAGGGCAATGGGCTGAGCTGGGAATATGCCAGGAGAACTTGTCCTGCTTGTGTAGATAAACTTGCAGGGCGTCAGCTTTCAACCCCATCCAATTCTTTCTGTCAGCTTCTCTTAACCTTGTCCTGTCCCTTGCTAAGCCCTGACATTTTCAGAGCAGAAGAAAATCATGTTAAATTTATGTATGAGGAGGGGTATGTCTGTGTATTGCTGGACTCGGGTCTTAAGTGTTGGGGCTCTTTCAATTAGCTCTGTCCTTGGTTTGTTATGTAGTCGCAGAGGAACTTATAAACCAGTGTTGAGTAAGAGTCTTGATTCAGCTTCTTGTTCTTGGTCACCACAGGAGCAGGCCTTTGTGGAGGCTCTGCAGAAGATGCTCAGCCCTGCTGAGAAAACCAGGTGAGCTTATGCTGTTTGCCTAAGCCTGCTGGAGCCTACAATGCTAGTTTTGTCGGTGACTTAACTGGGATTTTGTCCAAGATTTTGTTTGATGAAAGAATTACAAAATGAAGGATGTTTAAAAAAAAAAAAAAAAAAAAAAAAAAAAAAAAAAAACTCTAATGTTGGAGAATTGTGAATGCTGGGCTCAGAAAGGAGAATTTGGGCCAGACTGTAGGGCAACTGGGCCAGCTAGCAGAGGAGAGTATATTCTTTTCCCTATAGACAGGTAGGGAGTCACTGAATGGTTTAAAGGTGTGTGAAAGATGAACTGGAGGGATGCTTGTATCAGAGTTGTCAGGTAGGAGGTCTGCTGCACTGGACTAGTAGTGTGAGAAATGGTTTTTGCTAGCCAGTCAATAGTAGTCTTGGGAGAACCATAGGTCTCAACTCACTTTCCAACTCTCAAGTCCATGTCTTGGGCTCCCTGAAAGGTGTGCCTGCGTTTCTTTCAGAGAGGAGATAAGGAAGATGTTCTGTGATCTATTAGTGATGTCTGCAGTGGGTGAAATAATAGGGGATGGTAGCCCCTCTTCTATGGAGATGTTACCCTTGGTTAGACACACTCTGTGACACAGTGGAGAAGTTTTAGGTGATAGACTGAATGTGGAGAATCAGAGTGTTTGGAGGAATATTTGACGATGGCTTACTGAATTGTGACTGACCTGACTGAGCAAAATGATAGTTAAAAGGTATATATTCAGGAAACAGACTGATGGTAGAGGTTGTAGCCAGAGATTTGGTCTAGAAGTGGACCAGCAGAGTGCTTATCACTTTACTCATAACGGGAGCACAGGAGCCAGAGAGTGCTGCCTGTGAATAAGTAGATCATCCTGAAACCATGTGATCATCCTAGTTCTCAAGCCTTAGTATGTGACCTCACTTCTTGAATCATATTGCAGAAAAGAGACCAGGAAGTGAATTTGGCCAGGTGAGTATTTGGAGGTCTCTCTAGACTTCACCAGATTCCACTGGTACCTCTTTTTTCATTTAAATTCTAAAGAATATTTTATTTTATGTCTATGAGTGTTTTCCTGCATGCATGTATATGCACCCGGTGCATGCCTGGTGCCCACAGTAGCCAAAGGAGTAATTGGATCCTTTGGAACTGGGGTTTTTCAGATGGTTATGAGCAGCCACATGGATGCCAAGATGTACTGCAACAACGCCAAGTGCTCTTAACCACTGTTCTGTCTCCAGCTCTTGTTCCTAAACTCTTATTAAGCACAATGTAGTCCTTCCGTGTTCTAGTGTCTGCTCTAGCTGTGTTGAGATGAATGGAAGATTAGTGGGAAGAAAAAGAAGGATGGTGGGAGAGGAGGGGGAGGGGAGGAGGAGGAGGAAGATGATGACAACAGCGGCTATTTCTCAGGGAGAAAATGGACTCGGAGGAGTTAAGTTTTCACTCGGTGACTCACAGGTAATAAATGTCAGGATTGTGTCTTAGACTTAGGTCTGGTGATTGTCTTCCTCTGTCCTTTCTCTGTTATCCTGTGCTATCTTCTAGAATATATATGATACAGATTTGAACTTTATATATAGAAATAAAGGATAAATGATGTGCATAATCTGACAGAATCATTTGGAGAAGTGGAGATGCTGACAGTACCCAGCTTTTGCCCTTTACATTTCGCCTCTGCGTTTATACATTCATAAATATATTTAAACCTGTCTCTGAATATTTAGGTCATTTTTAGTCATTTGCTCTTATAAATAGGAAAAAGATGGTATAAATTAGCCAGACTGCCGAGGTTTAAATCCAAGCTCCACCACTTCTTACCGATGAGATCTTTGGTAAGTTGCTTAACCTTTGTGTCCCAGTTTCCCTATTTGCAAAATGGGATGATAATGGCTTGCTCATATAGTTATTGTGACAGATGCGTGAGTGTGGCTATATAAAGTACTTAGAATAACAATTTGGCAAATGACAAGCTCATATATGTAACAGCCTAATTTTGGGGTCAGACTTCTTTGGGTTTAAGTTCCAGCTCCATTTTACACTAGTTGTTTGACCTTGGTTATAACCTTAGCTCCTCTGGGCTTAGATTGTAAGCCCTTTTATGGCTGCTGGAAGTAAGAATAAACTGAGATATGCAAAAAAGTTGCTTCCATGGTACTTCAACAAAGGGCATAATACAAGATCATTGTTTTCATTAGTACTGTCATAATCACTGTAATTAGGACTAATGCCATGATGAACATCCATGCACATAAACTTTTGTGTGTCTTTATGACTGTTACCTTAAGGAACATTCTTAAAGTAGAATTGCTGTTTCCTTTGACATTCAAAAAATATCAAAACTACATCAAGTTTTGGACGTTGAAAACGATAAGCATTTACCGAGTGCATGGTTGGTACCCTTTACCAACTTGGACATAGCAAGGTTCCATACGGATGCATGTTCTCTAGTGTGAGAGTTAAGAGTGGAAGTTAACCATGGGAAAGTGTGGTGGTAATTCTCAGTGTCAGCCTGACTGGGTGTGGATTCACATCAGAGACACGTGGGTGTATTTTTGAGGGTTTTTGAATAGACACCTAACTGAGGCATAGCGGCGGTAGCACCATCTCAGGGACTGGGAAAAGGCAGAAGCCAGCTGAACAATCTTGCTCCCCTCCCTCTGTTTCTGGTACAGTGGGACAAGCCACGCCATGCTTCCTCTGCCATGACTCCTGCAACGGTGGCCTCTATTCCCTCAAGCTGTGTGACAAACTAAAACCACCCCTTCTTTAGTGGCTTTGGTCAGGTGTTTCATCACAGAACGAGAAAATCAACTATACACAAAGGTGTGTAATATGAGTCATGTCTTCAAAGATGGACAAGGGTGCTGTGGAAACACATCAGTTGGAGAAAAGTAATTGGGGCTGAGGGAAATCAGAAAGGTTTCGTGCTGTATTGGCGTCGGTGAGGTTGTGATAGATGCAACTAGGGGAGGCGTTCTCTGCACCATGAGTCTATGCCATGGCCGAAAGTGTCTCCAGGGCCTTAAGGCTTAAGTGCATGTGCTAGGCCTTGGTGCTGGAGACCTAGAGACCAGCAAGGAGCTTATAATGTCCTCTGTGCTCACGATGCTCCGCCCACAGTCTCTCTGTCTTCCCTCTCTTTCAGGCCATAGCCAATTTTTGCACTTCCTGGTTTCTCTCAAAAGTGTGATGCTATGCTCTGTGTTACTTAGCAGAGAGTCGGCCACTGTGCACATACACCCTCGAGTTTGTCAAAATGGATTTGTTTCTTGCTTCTCTGATTATTTTCATCTGATTTCTCTTAAAAAAAAAAAAAAAAAAAAGTTAATCCTTGTTACAGCTTGATGGCAGAGCAATGCCAGCACAGCTATTTTAGTATAGTCACAATTCTTAAGGTAAGTTAAAACCTTTTCAGTTGTGGCTTATTCTTCGGTGACAGTTATGACAAATAGCTAGCATAATTCATTTTTTCTTTGTAGATGGTATAACGGAGAATCGTGTATAGTGGGTATGTATTTTTTTAAGGAAGTTATGAAATTTCAGCTTAGAACACTGGATTAGATGTTAAAGCATTTCTGTTGACAAGAGTGAAGTAAATTGTATTCTGATCTAGTTTGTATAATAATGTGCAACCCAATTCACTAAGTTCATATTGGGAACTCGGCATTGCTGTGAGACTGAAATTACATATATGAGAGTTGACAGTCGTTCAGCATGGGTTAGGCTTGAACTCCAGAATGCAAAGGAGATGTTGTACTCCTTATTTGCTGTTTAAAAAAAAAAAAAAAATAACAGCAGGGAAAGGATCTTTACATTATTTTCTCCCGTGTGCCATTTTTGAATGCACAGTTGTGCCAGCTTGCCGCTAAGCAGAGCTGTGAGCCTCGGAGGCTGTTCGTTCTCATCAGGGTTCCTTGTGACACATTTATAATTTTGTGTCTTATATCTGGGTCAACAGTTCGATTAATGTTTTATCTCCTGAGCAAAAGCACGGCATGTCTTTGTAAACTTTATCTCACTCAAACTCAAGATTTCCAGACAGAGAGTGCTGTGGTTCCGAGCTGTAGTGCAGAGCAGAGCCTGCAGAGTTTACCTCGGGCCTTGACTCCAAGTCCACTGAGCTCTAATTTGCTGCAGGTGGAGGAGCCTCCTCTTTAAAGCTTTCAAATCGTATTAATTAAAGCGAGTTAGTTGTCATTACTGATCATTTACTAACTTTTATTTATTTTTGCTTCATTATAGCACAGTAGGAGGCCGTTTAATCAGAATAGTGTATACCTAGTTCTGGTCACAAAAAAAGGCTGTAGTGATATTTGTTGAGTGAATAAATTGGTCATGTATCTTACCTAAAAGATATTCAATCTTTAGTGTTTAGTGTCTTTAGTGTTTATCATTTTTTTTAGGTTAAAACATTTTTGTGTGTGGTGGCAGAGATTGCACACACCAGGGCCCTGGGCAGACCCTGCGAATCTCTTCTATCTGACTGAGCCACGTGCACCACCCTCAGAACAAAGTAAAAAACTATTAAAAAGTTATTCAGAATATGCTGAGAGCTGGCAACTCTGGCCATTTTCTTTTTCTAATTGAAGGAGTAGGGACTAAGGAGTTTCTCCTCCCTCCTTCCCTTTCCGCCCCCCCCCCTCTCTCTCATCATGCTGTGCCACAATTCCTTACGTAAGCACAGAGACTCGTTCGTATTATTTTTTAGCTATGCTACATATAGTAGGACATATATTAATATTTTCTTCCATTTGTGTAGGCAGATTTATATGTTTGGTGACTTGAATCGCAGACTGGGGAGATTTTACTTTAAATAGATCTCATTATCCTACATGCATTGCAGTGTAACTTTCTTCTGGAACTCCCCTAAAAACACTGCAGGCCTTATCATTAAAAATTCACTTTAGTAGTGCCAATCCTGGCCATTTTCTAGAATCTTCCTAGAAAATATCATGATAGGGATGGACATAAAAGGTTTTAAGTCCCCATAGGAACAATGTATCTTCTAACTTTCTGGCCCTAATGCCATAAAAACAGAAACCACCTCTTTAAGCCTGCTCGGCCTTCAGTCTTTGTTTTCATTAAATGAACATTTTAGGCATGTGCAAATTTAAATCTTATCTCCTTTTGTCAAGAGTATTTCAGTCATAGAGGAAGAACGACCTCACTGGCATGGCTGGGGAGGAACCGGAGATGGTGTCCCAGAAGCGGGCTCTAATACGAGCTCCATAATTTGGATGCCTCACTCAAAACCCAGAGGTGCTGGCCTGGGATGGGCGGGCCCACTTGCTGAAGAGACTGATTTTAAATGTGATCCAGGCGCTTCAGCATCTTACTGGAAACAAGAATACAATTTAGAATGCCCCGAAGGATCAATACTCTATCTACTACCTCTTTCTAACTAAACTATTATGAATCTCAGTCGGGCTTGCTAGGCAGTGCATTGAAGAGGCTCATGTCTGAGCGCTGGGAATACCTTCAGTGCACGTGTGCTTCACTGCAGAGGAAGGGATGCTTGTTCCCTTCACTAATAGTGAAGATGCTTGCTGAGCACCACCCAGCTGGAAGGTACGCTTTGGAGGTGATATCCTTCCCTTTATTTTCTGTGTTCTGCTAGGAGATAGCCATGTGTATGGCCATCCATTGTTGGATAATGGGGCATAGGCTAAAAGTGAAAATTTGAATTCTCTGATAAGTAAGATTAGTGAAGAGGCAAAGGGTTGAGAGTGGCCTCTGTGGAGCAGGCATGAGAAAGGTGCTTTGAGAACTGATGCAACTTGTTTGCATTTTAAGATCACAACATATTTAGATACTTAAAAGCTGGAACAAAGCTCCTTAAAGTAGAAGGTATAGATAATATAGGGTTTTGTAACACATAAAACATTGTGTTCTCCTGCTTCTTTACAGTTTTGTACGAGACTTGAGCCATGGCATGCACTAGACGAGGGTGCTGAGCTCCGCCGCACGAGCAAGCACAGCCAGTCCACAGCCTGGCCTCCTGCATTGGTCAGGGGGAGCCATCGAAAGCTCATGTGATACTCAAGCGCATGTTAGGCTCAAGGACTTAGAATCTTCTTTAGAGGGTCAGTAAGTGCAGGGTTCCTGGTGTGATCCAGATGGCAGTGAGTCCCTTCGTTTTTCTCCAAATGACAGAGTCTCCACAATTGGAGACGTGGGTGTGAGTGTTAGTTAGGCGGAGGGTTAGAGAACTTTGGTCATATCGTACCTCAGCTCTGCTGCTGCCTAGCTATTGTAACTTATATTAGGCCGGTTTTTCCAACCTTTCCTCATCTCTAACATACAGTTGCTAATAGTCCCCACTTGTTCATGTTTTGTTGTTACCCAAGGAACTAATGTGCTTTCAATCGTGTCTAACACACAGTACTGTTGTACACACCAGCATTTATGGTGCTGGGGGTACTGCTCTCCTCCTCCTGAACATTTGTAGAAGTGTGAGCTTTGTCCCAGTTCATTCATTCACTTCCTGAGGAGAGCCAGTCCTGCAGACTGGTATCTTAAAACACGAGCTATTCCCCTGTACTCTGTGACTGTATGCCACAGCTTTGTGCTTAGCACCCCAATCTCTCAGAACAGAGCTGAAATTCCACTTCAGTGCAGAGCTGGTAATTGTTTTTCCTGGTCATCTCGGGTGATTTATGACCAGAGGCAGCAGTCTGACCCTCTCGTAACATTTTTATCTAAGTCCCCCTACAAGTAGATTTTTAATAAACCATTATCAACCTGGCATCATTATTACAACTCTGTGGTGTGTTAATTCAACAACATTTGCGGGTCTCTGGTTTATTGAGAGGATGGTGGTAGAAACGGTGAGAACCAAAAAGAGAGTGACAGATGAAGAAGGGATAATTTTAGTTGGGACATAGACGGCATGCAGAAGAAGAGCTGAGTGGCTTTGGGAAGGAACGTTAGCGAAGCGGCTAGGGATGCTGGTCTTGGATGGAGGCTCCATAGATGTGGAAAAGTCACATCTTAGGACTCAGAAAGGAGGGATGTGACATTCGTGATAGGAAGAGGATGTGGCATGTTCAGAGAAATGCAAACGTTCGGGGTGTGCTCACGGATACTTGAACAGCCTGTTGGTAAGTGAGGCACTGAGCAGTTGTAAGAGGCAGATTTGTGTTTGTGTGGGACAGCGTTCACAGCACATCCATAAATACAGGCATGCCAAGTGAGCTTTACCCACAACCTCCAATTCACAGGATGCTAAGAAACTGGAGAACACCCGAGAGCTACCTGCAGGCACAAATCAGAACTGCCTGCCCCAGGAAATCCCTGAAAGAAGTCAGTCAAAAGTTAAGCACACTTGGTTTTACAATCAGTGAACAAAAGAATTATCTGACCCTCAACCTTCTGCTCTGTAAAATGGTGCTAGTGTTACTTACTATAAGACTGTGTCTTTGAAACATGTGAGGAGATGAAAGAAATGAGATGGAGGGAGTGTGTGAAGCTTTTAAAGATTCAAACATCTAGAGAGTATTTAATGAATGGTTACTAGGAATAGCTGTGACAGAGCACACGTCAAGCAGATAGAATAACTTCAATTCCCTTTGACGGTTTTCCATGAGATGCCGTGTAAATGCTCACGGATGCTGCACTCTAAGTCTGAGGAACACTCCGCGCTTATTTTTAGCTTCACAACTGTGAAATGATAGAGCTTCTCATTCCAACTGTGAGATCCAGTACTCTTTGTAAAGGATTAAATTGTGAACATATAAATAGAACAGAAATCGAGTATTTCCCGACTTCCTGTTTTGTTTCTTATGAATACATACATATGTATATATGTTTTAACATTTCTGTATTCTCTTCTTTACTTTTTTATTTAATAGAATTTTTTGTTAATTGTTTGAGACCTTCATTCAGTGTGTCTTTATACTCACCCCCACGCTTTCCTAAAATCTACCACATTCCTCCTATCTCCGCCATTTCCTGTCCCCTTTTCTAATTAGTGCACATAACAGTTTTAAGAAAGGGTAAAATTGAAGAGTAGGCATGGAGAGTCAATGAGAAAACTAAAAGGAGCTTCTCGTTTCCCAGATGTGTAACCACGCTGTAGTGGGGCATCATGCTTGTTCCTTCCCTGCACTGTGACACTCGGTTTTATTTTCACATGTTGACACGTTTAATTTTCATATAAAGCAATATAATGAAAATAATTTAGATGAACCAAAATCCCATTAATTTTTCCTCATACCATTTTCTCACCTGAGTTACTTGGTGAAGAACATTCTTGAGTGTTGCCTCTATAAAATGGGGACAGTCATGACACCGTGTAGCTCCCAAAGTATCTGAGAT